>NC_072427.2:29621538-29931730 GCF_028878055.3 Symphalangus syndactylus | reverse complement strand
TGGTCTAAACCTAGAATTGAACAAGAACCATGTTCAGTAGTAAAAAAGTTCATTTCAGAACAAAAATAAATGGAAAAGCATGTCAAGGAATTTTGCAAAGCACACAAGAAACTTTCAGCTTTTCCAAAATGTCTGGACTCCAGAGATACGGAAAACAAAATTGGAGATTAGCGAAAGCAGAAATAATGTGGGTGGGTTTAAAAATACTGGGTAAATTCAAAATGAATACATTTTTTTCTTTGGGGATTTTTTTTTTTTTTTTTTTTTACTGATGTTAGTTCATACAAGTTGAGTATCCCTAATCCAAAAGTCTAAAATCTGAAATACTTCTGATCTCAAGCATTTAGGATAAAGGATACTCAACTGGTATAATCAAATACAGCAAACCAGCAGAAAGTATAAGGAAGAATACACTCAGTATGAATGTCAGGTGAAATCTAGGATATCTCCAAGTGAAAGGGTAAAGTGTTTCAAAGTTTTCCTTGGCATCCTTTCACTTCACTTTTCAATTTTCTGTTGCCACATAGCATCCAGAGCCCAGAGTCCTAAAGGTACTTAGGACACCCTAGTGCAGAGATGTCAAGGCAAGGTCTCAAGTTCCCGATCACTCTTTGCCTCCTACATCCCTCAGAGACTTCACTCAGTTCTAATAAATTGATTTCTACTATTAAGTATTACTAACATTCATTAGCCCTGTAAGAAAAAAATAAAAAGTGACAAAGGTGGGGGAAAAGAGATTTTTTAGAGTGATAAAATAATTCCAAAGTAAATAGAAGGAATTAATAAAGGAAGAAATAAATGAGTTAGAAAAAGAGAACGAAACTAAAATACATAAATCCAAGAGCTGGTTCTCAGTAAAATGAAATGACATGAACTTGAGAGAAAGCACATTTGGTGAATTGCAGATGGCCACAAATTCTTTGTCACTCCTCTCACTGAGTGCTGGGGTCTATTTCCCCTCCCTTTGAATCTGAGTGACCCTATGACTTGCTTTGACAAGGAGAATATGGTAGATGATGCTTCATAATTCTTAAAGTTAGGCATTAACAGATCAACAGCTTCCACTGTCATCTATTGGAATATTCCCTTTTGGTCTCCACATATGAAGTCTGACTATCCTCTGGGGAGAGAGACCTGAATCTACTTTAAATGTTTCAGATCCTGCCAAACACCCAGCTGAACACAGCTCCTGAGTAACCCTTGCCAACACCATGTAGAGGAGAAAAAGCACCTAGCATCACCTGCTTGAATTCCCAAGAATTCTGAGTAAATTATAATATGGTTGCTATTTTAAGCCACTGAGTTTCGGGGTAGTATGTTACACAGAAACAGATAATCCTAGAAGTAAGGTTCCTAGAAGTAAGGTGTTTGTGTAACTAAAAACTTAAAAATTTGCAGCATTGGACTTTGGACCAAGCAGTAGGTGGAGGCCTAAGGGGCAGTAAGGAAACTGCTAGTAGCAGCTGCAAGTACAATGAGGAAATTGCTATTGAAGGCTGAATGCAGCCCTGTGAGTGACCCAAGATGACACCACATGGAGTGGAACTGCCTAGGTGAGACCAGCCCAAATACCTGTCGAATGGTCATTTTTGAAGCTACTAATTTTTAGGGTTGTTTTTTATGCAAAATAGATAGCCAAACTACAAAATATAAGTGAAGATATGCCAGAGGAAATTTAACCACAGAAATGGATAATATGTTCTAAAATCAGAAAAGAGGCTATTTTGATAAATTATTTACCAATAAATTTGAAAACCTGGATGAATTGGATAATTTTGCTTAAAAATATAATTTACAAAAAAAATCACCCCCAAAGAAAAAGAAAATTTAATACAGACTGATTTACAGAGAAGAAAATTCAAATAGATCATTCTCCATAAAACAAATTTAGGAACTATTGCTAAGAAAACCTAGATCCAGACAGCTTCATAGAGAATTCTACCAGACTTTAAACATTAGATAATTCTAATGCTAAACCATTCTAAAACTTAGACAAAGGAGAAAAATATTCAAACTCCTTCAATGAAAGAAGGATATTATCGATCCCAAAACCTAACAAAGATTGTACCAATAAGAAAACCATAGGTCATTCTCACGAATATCAACACAAAAATCCTCAATAAAATACAATAAGAATCAGCAGACCACTAAAAGAATAGTAAGTGGGCCATACTCCAGAAATACAAGAATGATTCAAAATCAGGACTAATAATACAATTCATCATGTAGATATAGTTAAAGAGAAAAAAAACATGATCATGTCCTTAGACATTTGATAAAATTCAATGACCATTCTTGATTTAAAACAATAAGTGGAATATGAGAGGTTCCACTTCTTGGTATGACTTGCTAAGATGCTATAGAATGACCACCACTTCTAGCTCCCTGCAGAAAACTATAAAGACTTGGACAAAATGTGAAAAGCAAATACCTGAAGATCCAGGAGAATGAAGAGATAAAGACAGATTCTGGAGGGGAGGTCACGCTAGTTTGGAGGAAGTACAAGTAAATTCCTGTTTCTGCAGCTTTTAGCCTGGGGCTAAGCCACCTAGTGAGTACAGGAGATATGGGGGCCTTGCATGGAAGAACTCTTTCTGATCTGAGGAACTAGAAAAAAGAAGGTATGAAGCTATGAAGCCATGAATACTGAAAGAGTAGGAGAATCCTGGGCGAGCATGAGCCAAAGAGGGGATCCCCAAGCTCAAGCTGTCTCCCCACATCTCTAATGGACACCTGAACCAGGTAGGCTCAGAACAAATTTAAAACAGACCATCTAAAAACAAAACATCTGAACAGACTGGACCTTCTACATAAGAAAACATGTTTGCAGTAGAAGCCCAGCCAAGAAAATTGCTTACTAAACAAAGGAAACCATGCCTATCAGAAAAATAATAGCATTTAGAATATCCATAATCTAACATTCCTAATGTCCCAGAAACAATCCAGAATCACCAAGTATACAAAGAACCAAAAAATCAAATGTTCTCAAGAGAAAGAAAATGAGTCCAAACCCAAGACGAACCAGATATTGGAACTAACAGACAAGAATCAAGCCGCTAATATAACAATCCTTAATGAAGCAAAACATATTTACAATGCATAAAAAGTCTTAGCAGAGAAATGGTGAGTCTCAGCAGAGCTACAGAAACAAACAAAGACATTGAGATCTGAAAACTAATAAAAACCCTCAATAAAATAGAAATATAGTTACTTCCTTAGCATGATAAAATATATCCATCCCAGCCAAAAATTAGCATCAGATTTCCAGGAAAAAGTAAAGACATTCCCACCAAAGTCAAAAAACAATAAAAAGTAAAAAACACTCACTGCTACCTCTATTATTTAATATTGTACTGAAGGTCCTAACCACAATTAGACAAGATACAGAAATAAAAGGCACAGCCATTAGAAAGAGATAAGTAAAACTATTACTATTTATAGATGATATGATTATACATCTTGAAAACCCAAAGGAATAAAATAAACTCCTACAAATAGTAACATAACTCAATAAGATAGCAGGGGAAATTAACATAAAGAAATCACTAGTTTTCTTATATACAGACAATAATTAGAAGATAGGAGAAGCCCCAGTCATAATACAAACAAAATGATGAAATAACTGAGAATAAATTTAAGAAATATGTAAAACCTATATGAGGGAAATTCTAAAACATATTCTAGGCTAAATAGATTCAACTTTATAAACATATAAATTCTAAATTAATTTATGAATATAAATGTTATCCCAATATCTATAGGAAGAATGCTTTAAAACACATTCTAGATGAAATAGATTCAATCTTATAAACATATAAATCCTAAGCTAATTTATGAATATAAATGTTACCCCAATATCTAAAAACAAAAATGATAAAATTTCCTGAAAAAAATACAGGGCAGGGGAGGGATGAATAGGCAGAGCACAGAGGATTTTTAGGACAGCGAAAATACCTGGTATGATAGTATAATGGTGGATACATATCATTACATTTGCACAGACCCATAGAATGTACAACACCATGGGTGAACCCTGAACTATAGACTTTGGTGATTATGATATGTTGATGCAGGTTCCTCAATGGTAATGAATGTACCATTCTGGTTGGTGGTGTTGATAATGGGGGTGGCCTTGCATGTGTCAGGGTAGCGGATATATATAGTGAGGCCTCTGTACCTTCCTCTCAATTTTGCTGTGAACCTAAAACTGCCCTTAAAAAGGGGTCTTTTTACTTAGAACCAACCCAAATGTCCATCAATGATAGACTGGATTAAGAAAATGTGGCACATATACACCATGGAACACTACACAACCATAAAAAAGAATGAGTTCATGTCCTTTGCAGGGACATGGATGAAGCTGGAAACCATCATTCTCAGCAAACTAACACAGGAACAGAAAACCAAACACTGCATGTTCTCACTCATAAGTGGGAGTTGAACAATAAGAACACATGGACACAGGGATGGGAACATCACACACTGGGGCCTGTTGGGAGGCAGGGGGCTAGGGGAGGAATAGCATTAGGAGAAATACCTAATGTAGATGATGAGTTGATGGATGCAGCAAACCACCATGGTACGTGTATACCTATGTAACAAATCTGCACGTTCTGTACATGTATCCCAGAACTTAAAGTATAATTAAAAAATTGTTTAAAAAATTGGCAAATATTTTTTTTTAAAAAGCAGTTTTTTTTTTTTTGAGACAGAGTTTTGCCCTGTCACCCGGGATGGAATGCAGTGATGCAATCTCGGTTCACTGCAACTTCTACCTCCCAGGTTCAAGTGATTCTTGTGCCTCAGCCTCCCATGTAGCTGTGACTACAGGCATGCACCACCATGCCAGGCTAATTTTTGTATTTTTAGTAGAGACTAGGTTTCACCATGTTGGCCAGGCTGGTCTTGAACTCCTGACCTCAAGTGGTCTGCTTGCCTCAGTCTCCCAAAATGCTGGGATTACCGGCATGAGCCACTGCACCAGGCCAAAAAAGTCTTTAATTAAACAAAAAGGAAAAAAATAAGGGTAAGTTCTATTATAACTCCCAAGAAGACTCAATGGACTCAACACATAGTTGTACCCACAGTAATGATTTATTACAGCAAAAAGATACAAGGCAAAAACTACAAAGGGAAAAGATATATGGGATGAAGTCTGAAGGAAATGAGGCACAAGCTTTGAAGAGTTCCCTCCTAGTGGAGTCACACAGAACAAGCCTAATTCCTCTAGTAATGGATTGTGACAACATAAGTGAAGTGTTGTCTACTAGGGAAGCTCATCAGAGACTCAGTGTCCAAGATTTTTTATGGAAACTGTTCATATATGTATCTTCTGCCTCGCATATACCAAAATTCCAGACTCCCAAAAGAAAAGCAGGTATTCAGCATAAACCACAATGCTTATACAGTTTAGGCATACAGAGACATCCTTATCATTTAGGAAAAGTTTCATTTAAGTATAGAGAACTGTATGCCAACTAAGTTTCTAAACACCAGCAACAGCCAACTTTGCAAGGAGGCCTTTCTAAGGACAGCAGTCTAAGACTTGCTACGTCAACTCTGTTCTCCACATCTTGAATATAAAAAATCAAATTATAAGTCAACATCCAAAACCCATAAAAGACTGATAAAATCAAGTATGTAAAAATAAAAAATAAAACTTAATTATGGCCAAAATTTATCAAGAACAAAATCACAAGTGACAAACTAGAAGAGAATGTTTGCAACTCATATCTCAATCAAATAGATAATATAGCTTTTACTAGTATCTTTATTATATAAACAATCTCTACAATGGCTACTATAAGAATACAACTTAATAGAACAACTAGGGAAAAACTGTTGACACAAAAGGAAACACATATGGCTCAACCTCACCTATCAAAAGATTGAATTAAAAATAACACTGAGATACCATTTCTCATCTATCAGATTGGTTAGAACCCAAAATTAGACCACATATGCTGCTATCAGCTTGGTAAAAACTCCAAATCAGATAACATTTTCATCTATCAGATTGGTAAAAACCCAAAGTTAGACAACATACTCTGCTAGGAAATGACATATTCTCATATATAGCTGGTAGGAATTCACATTCCTACCCAGGACAATTTGGCAATGTATACCAAAATTAATATGCATATACCCTTTGACCCAGCCAAATTCTTGGGATTCACTTGCACCCTAAAATATGACATACATATAAGGTTAATTGTTGTATTTGCATTAGCAAAAGATAAGTAGCAACCCAAATGTCTATCAGTAGGGTTAAATACAGCCTGTTATCTGCATAAAATATAATACTATGTAGCCATAGTGAAGTACTCTGTGGGTTGACATGAAATGATCTCCAAAATATATTCTGAAGAGAAAAAGCAAGGTAGAAAAACAGTGTAAAAACTGACAGAATATAAGATTTCAAGTTGGTATTGGCTTATATATGCACAAATATGTTAGAAGGGGGTGGAAATAACAATTTTTATTATAAACCTTTTATTACAACTTGATTTTTGGACCATATAAATTTATTATCAATTAAAAAAATTATAATTAGATGAGATATGAATATTATCTTTTTTTGTGTGTCCCAAGTATTTTATTTCTTTGCCAGACAATGGTAACTATCTTGGAGGCAAAAATCAGATTAAGGATATGGCCCTCCCAAACTAAGCCTAGTTTCAGATGGGCTTAAATTGCCCCGCCATTAAATTGAAAGGGAAGGGATGAACAAATAAGAAAGAATATTAATGTAAAAGATCTAAATCTAAGTTTAAAAACTATTTATTTTCGATATTTAGCTGTGTTGCTTATATATGGAGCTGAGTAGAAATAGGGAGATTTCTAGAGCCTAGAATGTTTTTGAGTGAATTACATTACCAAAGAAACCAAAAGCCTGGCCTGCAAATCCTGTTCAAATCCTAAAGCAATCCCTAGGCCCCCAGATCACAACAGCAGGAAGTGAGCTATGAAAGCTTTGCGGTCCCCAGGAAAGACGTATGTTTTAATCACTAACTCAGATGAGGCCTTGGAGAAAAATGATGAAGGATGACAGAGCCAGGAATCATGGTCCCCTAACGGAGTAAAAAACTGCTCCCAAAGGAGCTGCCAGAATGGCTAAGGGATTTAATGCACTTCAGAGCAAGGGGTTTTCACAATTTTTGTCACGGAAAATATAATAATTGCTATGAACCAGTAACTTATTTCATGTTTTTCTAACTTGATTAGAATTATTCCATTTTAATTTTACCATTATATACTGGCATTACAGATGTGAATGTTGAAATCGTAACTCCAATGTGACGGTATTATGAAGAAAGGCCTTTCGGGGGTAATTAGGGTCATGAGGGTCAAGATGAGATCAGTGCCCTTATAAGAGACAGGAAAGAGTTGCTTCCTCTCTCCCTCTCTCTGCCATGTAAGTATGCAGCAAGAAGGTGTCCATCTGCAAACCAGAAAGAGGGCCCTCACCACCAACCGAATCAGCCAGCACCTTGACCTTGGACTTCCCATCCTCCAGAAATCAGAGAAGTTTCTGATGTTTAAGCCATCTTGTCTATGGTATTTTGTTGTAGTAGTCCAAACTGATTAAGGCACATGGGGTGGTGGGGGTTGCTAATAACTTTTAGTTTATTGGTTGCTAGACCATGAGGAGTCAAATCTAAGCCTGCTGGAGAAAACGATAAATTACCCAGCGATTCTGGACTTCAAATTGGATGGGAATTTAGAGAAGAATCTGAATACATATTTGGATGGTCTGTGGGAAAAGATGTTATTCTGTTTCCCAAAATCCATTTTGCCTTTCTACTAAGCAATGGGATCTACTGGAAATTGTTGCTCCAGAATACAGATAACCACTGCCATGTGAATATGACACTGCAGAATCTGACACACATACCACCTCTTGCCAATTATAAGTGCTGTTCAAAGAGCACTCTAAGACCTGTTGCCAGCAAGGAACTTTTAGGCTCACCTTACTCAGGCTCACAATAATCCTGTTAATGTTATCAAGGCGCTGACATCTGTGACATTCAAACACTATCTAGATGCTTCAATAATCAAAAGCAGGAAGGTACACATGAATTTTCGATATACACTGTGGATGCCATCTAGGAAGTGTGTTTGAAGAGCCATGACAATATAGACAGGTGTTCTAATGTTCTCAAAGTGTCTCCACTACCAAGAAGTTTCAGACACTTGACATTTACCTAGACATTATCCTGGATATCAAAGTAGCTCAGAATGTGAACCAAGCTTTGTAACAGTTTGTGAAGATTGAGAAGCTACTTGGGAGAATTTCTATAGTTACAGCATGTGTCAGAGGATGCCGACGTCAAAGAGGTTGACTGTTATACAACTCTTTTTTTCTTTTTCTTTTTGAGACAGTCTCGTTCTGTCACCCAGGCTGGAGTGCAGTGGCGCGATCTCCACTCACTGCAACCTCCACCTCCTGGGTTCAAGCGATTCTCCTGCCTCAGCCTCCCAAGTAGCTGGGACTACAGGCATGCGCCACCATGCCCTGATAATTTTTGTATTTTTTAGTAGAGATAGGGTTTCACCATTTTGGTCAGGCTGGTCTCGAACTCCTGACCTCAAATGATCTGCCCACCTCGGCCTCCCAAACTGCTGGGATTATAGGCATGAGCCACCACGCCCAGCCTACAACTCCTTCTAATGTTCTTAGTTTTGTGTTTAAACATTTCACAAATTTCACAGGTGACAAAGTTGCTTAGGATGTGGAATATCCTGAGTCTCTTGATAGATACACATAGGTCTTTGCTGAATGAAGAGCCCTTTATATTCTACATGTCACACTGGATATTAACTCTGTGTAAATGGCATAAAATGGATGATGCCAAGGAACTAGAGATATTAGAGTTGATCTGAATCAACAAGGAGAAGTCAACTGGAAAGAGACAGAGGAAGTGGGTTTAGAGATGGGACCACAAAGACCCTGAGGAATAAAATGAAGGTATGAATTTATCCCACAGCGTGGCAAAAATAGAATCCTACACCTTCCTTTTTTTTTTTTTTTTTTTTTTTTGAGACAAGGTCTCACTCTGTGCCCAGGCCGGAGTGGCAGTGGTGTAATCATAACTCACTGCCTGCAGCCTTAAACTCCTGGACTCAAGTGATCCTCCCATCTCAGCCTCCCACGTAGCTGGGACTACAGGCACAGGCCATCATGCCCAGCTAATTTTTAAATTTTTTTGTAGAGATGGGGTCTCACTATGTTGTCCAGGCTGGTCTTGAATACCTGAGCTCAAGCAATCCTCTCATCTTGGCTTCCCAAAGTGATTTGATTATAGGCATGAGCCAGCACACCCAGTCCTGAATGAATTTTTAAAGTTTATAGTACTGTTCCTGCTTCAACTCAAAGCAATGTGGATGTTTTGGACTTATGCAAAGAATGTTGTATTTCTAAGCTTTCTTCATTCCTTCATGTAGATCTGTTTCCATCTGGTTTCAGTTTACTTTTGATGATGAACTTCCTTTAAAATTTCACGTAGCATGGCCTACCGATGAATGCTCTCAGTCACTGCTTGTCTGTAAAAGGTGTAGAATACGTAAGATCCTGAGACTTTTTGGCCATTACTTCTTCAAATGCTTTTTCTGCCCTCTCATCTTTCTGAGATACCTTAACACATATATGTTAGACCTCTTTGACTCTGTTCCTTAGTCTGAAAAAAAAATCTGTTTTATTCTGGAAAGTTTTTATTGCTATGTCATTAATTCATTAATATTTTATTCTGCAGTATCTAATTTGCTAAGCCCATCCACTCAACTTTTCATTAAAGATATTTCATTTCTCAGCTTCTAGAAATCTCTCCATTTCATTCAGGTTTTCCTTTAAATTCTTTACATATTTATAGTAACTGCTTTAAATCTCTTGTTTGCTAATTCCATCATTGCTGACATTTGTAGGTCTGTTTCTACTGATTGACTTTTTCATCCTAATCACATTTTCCTTGCTTCTTTGTATCTAGTAATTTTGCATTGCTTGCTGAACATGAATCTTACATTTTTGAGTGCTAGATTTTGTTGTCTTTGTTTAAAGAGCATTGAACTTTGCTTTGGGGGACAAAGTTACTTGTAAATCAGCTTGATTCTTTTAAGGCTTGGTTTTAAGCTTTGACAGGGTACAAATGGAGTAGCATTTAGGCCGACTTTTGCTCTAATCCTGAAGAGTGGCTCTTTGGATCTCAAGTGAATACCCTAGGTGTTCACCAAGGACACTTCACTCTAGCTGGTCAGAATGTAAACACATCGCAGCCCTGCCTGAGCTCTGGGGTTGTTCACCTTCGAGCTTCCCAGAAGTTCTTTGTGCAGCACTATGGAGTTTGACACTACACTTGTCTAATGTAGCATTTGACAAGATAATCAAAAGGGATCTCTATGCAGATTTCTGGAACTCTTTCTCTTATACAGCTTCCTCTTCTCTGGTAGTGCATCCGCAAATTTCAGCCATGTCAACCTCCCTGACCTCTGATCTCTTTCTCCTCAACTCAGCAAGACCAGAGTGCTCCGCTTGGTGCACCCATCTCTCTGCACCACGGTCCAGAGCGTACCTCCAGGAAGGGAGGCTGGAAGATTAGAGGGAGCTCTAAGCTTGTTCTCCTTCTCTCAGGGATCACTGTCCCGCACTGCCTGTTGTCAACTGTCTGAAAAAAGAGTGTTTCATTTATTTTCCCGATTTTTATAGACGTTTTAAAGAGGAGAGCAAGTCTGGTCCAATTACTTCATCAAGGCAGGAAGCAGAAGCCTCTATTATAATTCTTCTGATATCTGTAGGATCATCTGTACTCTTTCATTACTGATGCTGGTAATTTTCTTACTGTAGTTGGTAATTGTTTTTTTCTTTTTTTTTTTTGAGACAGGGTCTATGCTCTGTCATCCAGCCTGGAGCTGCAGTGGCACAATCATAGCCCACTGTACCCTCTAACTTCTGGGATCAAGTGTTCCTCTCACTTCAGCGTCCTGAGTAGCCAGGACTACAGGTATGCACCACCATGCCTGGCTAATTTTTCAAATTTTGTTGTAGAGACAGGGTTGCCCAGGCTGGTCTGGAACTCCTGGCCTTAATTTGTTCCTCCCACCTCAGCTTCCCAAAGCGCTGGGATTACAGCAGCGAGCACCACTCTCAGCTGGTAATTTTCATATATTCTATTAATCTAGCTATGAGTTTATTAATTTTTATATAATCTTTTCAAGGTATCCATTTCCAAATATTAGGAGTTTTTCTAGACATGTTAGTTATTTCTGCTATAATTTTATCATGGTAAGAGAACGTACTCCAAGGCAGGGGTTAGAAAAATGTTTTCTGTGAAAGGAAAGGGGCCAAATAGCAAATATTTTAGGCTTTGCGGGCCATACAGTCTCTGTTGCAACTACTCAACTTTGTTGTGTGAAAGCAGGCATTGACGATATGTAAATGAATGAGTGTGGCTTTGTTCCTATAGAATTTTAAACACTGAAATTTGAATTTTATATACATTTTCTATGTCAAAATATTTTTTAAAAATATTTACAAATGTAAAACTATTACTAACATCATACAAAAACAGGTGATGGGCAAGATTTAGCTCATGGGTCATAGTTTGCTGATCTTTGCCCTATAAATTTTCAATGATAAAATTTACTGAGACTTTTTTATAACCCAACCTCTCTCTTGGTGAATATAACATGTACATTTAATGAATGTATATAGTTTTGGAGGATAGGTTTTTCTATCATTATCAGTTAGGTTGAGGTGGTTGACAGTGGTTCTTCATTCACTGTGTCCTTAGTGAATTTTTTTTTTTTGGTCTATTGGTCTATGAACTACTGAGAGACGAATGTTAAAATCTCCAATTAGTGGATTTATCTGTTTCTCCCTTTACCAAACGTTTCATGATTCTAAAGCTCTGTTATTAGGTACATATATGTACCATTTATGATTGCATGTCTTCCTGATGACTCCCTCCCCTCCCTGTCTCACTCTCTCTTTCAATATACAATCTGTCTTTAGTTGGCAAGTTTAGTTTATTTACATTTAATAAAATTAATATGTTTGTATATTGGTCTACCATCCCGTGGTTTCTCTTTGTTCCATTTATTTTCTGAGCCTTCCTTTTCTTGGTTAACTATTGTTTTTAGAATTTCATTCTTATTATCTATAAACCTTTTAGCCAACTCTGCATTACATTTTTAGTGGTTATTCTAGGCCTTACAGTACACATTCTGAACTGTGCAGTCTACTTAGGGTTACTATTATATCACTTTACATACAATGCAGAAATTTTACAACTATATTGTTCCCTTTACTTCCCTTCCCTTTATGCCACAGTTGTCATGTGTATTGAATCTACAGTCTATATTATCCACAAAACAATGTCACTATTTTTGGTTTAGGTACTCATATGTACTTTACCTAAGTTGAGATTTAAGAGACGGTTTTATATTTACACAAATTTTTACTATTTCCAAAGTTCTTCATTTCTTTCTGTAGACTCAAGTTTCCATTTGGTATTATTTCCCCTCAGCTTGGAGACCTTCCTTTTGCATTTCTTCTAGTACAGGCTTGCTGGTAATAAATCATCTTAGTTTTTTCTTATCTGAAAATGTCTTTATATTGCCTTCATTTTTAAACAGCCTTATTGAGATTATTTATATAATTCACATACCACACAATCTATCCATTTAAGGTATACAATTCAACGTTTTTAGTATATTCCCAGGGTTGTGTAACCATCACCAAAATCTAATTTTAGAATGTTTTCATCTCCCCTAAAAGAAACACCACATCCATGAGCAGTCAATCGCCATTCCCCACCCTACCACTAATCTACTTTCTATCTCTATAAATTTGCCTATACTGGACATTTAATATATAAATATGTGTAATACATTTAAAATGTGTAACAGAATTACACATTTGGGGTTATTTTGCAAATGGCTTCTTTGACTTAGCATAATGTTTTTATGGGTGATCTATGTTGTAGTAATATATAACAGTACTTTATTTTTATTGACAAATATTCCATTGTGTATATATACTACATTTTATTTATACATTCATGAGTTGATGGACTTTTTTTTTTTTTAACCACTTTTTAGCTTTTATGGGCAATGCTTTTATTATTGTCTTCATCCTTGAAGGATATTTTTGCAAGATACAAAGTTCTGGGTTCATAGTTTTTCCCTCTGAGCACTTTAAATATTTCCTTCCACTATCTTTTGGTCTCTATGATTTCTGATAAGAAATCAGTTGCCATTTATACTGCTATTTCCCCTATGTAATGTGTCACTTTCTCTGACTGCTTTCAAGATTTTCTCTTTATATTTTTTTTCTTCCTGCCATTTGACTATGATGTGTCTAAGTTTGCTTGGTGTTTGTTGAGCTTAAATCTGAAATTTTGGCTTTCACTAAATTTGGAAAATTGGAGACCATCATTTCTTTAAATACTGTTTTTTTTTTTTTTTCCTGCTGTGTTCTCTTTTCTCCTTCTGGGTTCCCAGTTACAAGTATGTCAATCACTTAACATTGTTTGACAAGTCACTGAGGATTCTGTAAAAAAAAAAAAAAAATTCGGGCTGAGCACAGTGGCTCACACCTGTAATCCCAGCAGTGGACAGATCACAAGGTCAGGAGTTCAAGACCAGCCTGACCAGCATGGTGAAACCTTGACTCTACTAAAAATTCAAAAATTAGCCAGGCTGCATGCCTGTAGTCCCAGCTACAGCTACTCAGGAAGCTGAGGCAGGAGAATCACTTGAACCCAGGAGGCAGAAGTTGCAGTGAGCTGAGATCGGGCCACTGTACTCCAGCCTGGGTGACAGAGTGAGACTCACTCTCAAAAAAAAAAAAAAAAAAAAAAAGTCTGTTTTTCATACCGATATTTTCAACAGAGCTTCAAGTACACCTACTCTTTCTTCTGTTTCCAATCCACTGTTAAGCCCACTCAGAAATTTTTTATTTCAGATGTTATTTTTTAATTCTAGAATTTCTATTTAACTATTTTTCCATATTTCCTATTTCTCTGCTGGGGTTTCCCATTTACTCACTGATAATAAGCAAATTTTCTCTTATATCCTTGAGAATAAATCCTTAAGATTTAAAATTATTATCTGCTAATTGCAATATTTGGCTCATCTCAAGGTCTGACTCCACTGATTTTCTTTACTCTTGAATATGGATGACATTTTTCTATCTTCATATGTCTAGTCATTTTGAATTCTAACCCAGACCTTATGAGTGACGTGTTGTAGATTCTAGATGGTTACATTCCTTTTTAGAGTACAAATATTTTGTTTTATTAGGATAATTTGGCTTAACTGAAACTCTAAACTCTATCTCTCTTACTGTTGCAACAAGTGAAATGTCTATTCACTCTTCTTAGCCTTACCTGGGCTATCTGGAGTCCTCCATGCATACAAATTCAAGGTCATCCAGCTATTTGGGCATATAAAGCATATAAAGAACTCAGGCTCCCACTCTGTGGCTCTCTTCAGGACATTCAATTTCCAGCTGTGGTGACTGCCTGCATGTTTCTATCCCATTTTACCACTATGTGTTGAATTGATTAGGGCCTGTCCTCAGGCAAAAAGCCATAAAAATGGGAAACTCACTCAGTGACATTCCCTTCTTCTATGTGTCAACTACTTTTGTTTCTTCCTGCTTTTAGTCATTCTCCAGTGCCTTCAAATAGTGTTTATACTTGTGCAGAGCTTATTATTTGTAAAAAGGAGGTATATGGGTATTTGATTATGAGCTACTCCAGCTGTACACAAAGCAAACTGTTTTAATCAGAACTTATACTGATAATGCTCAAGCATGAAAGTTATCTTACAGAATTTAAAAATCTATGTGCTTTCTCTAAGACTGAAGTAGAAGAATGGTATATTAGGTACAAGGATCATATTTCTGAAAGTCAGGGCCTAGTAGAAGACACTTAAAGAAAATAAGCAACACAACAATATATTTGTAATACACCTTGTCTTAGTCTATTTGCATTGCTGTAAAGGAATATCTGAGTCTGGGTAACTTATAAAGAAAAGAGAGGCTGGGCATGGTGGCTCATGCCTGTAATCCCAGAACTTTGGGAGGCCAAGGGAGGAGGATTGCTTGAGCCCAGTCTGGACAACATAGGAACTTCAAGTCCAGTCTGGACAATATAGGAAGTCTCTGTCTCTACAATAAATTTAAAAATTAGAGGGTATGGTGGCACGTGCCTCTAGTTCCAGCTACTCCAGAGGCTGAGGTGGGAGGACTGCTTGAACCAGGGAGGCAGAGGCTGCAGTGAGCCATGACCGCACCACTGCACTCCAGTCTGGGAGTCGTCTCACTCCAGAGTGAGACCCTGTCTCAAAAAAAAAAAAAAAAAAAAAAAAAAGGAAAGAAAGAAAAGCAGTTTATCTTGGCTCATGCTTCTGCAGGCTATACAGGAAGCATGGTGCCAGCATCTGCTTCTGGTGAGCCCTCAGGAAGCATACAATCATGGCAGAAGGTGACGGGGAGCGAGTGTATCACCTGGTGAGAGAGGGAGCAAGAGGGAAAAGGGGAAGACCACAGATTCTTTTAAACAATCAGATCTCACATTAGCTAATAGAGCAAGAACTCACTCATTACCATGAGGAGGGCAGCAAGCCACTCATGAGGGGTCTGCCTTCATGATCCAAACACCTCCCACCAGGCCCCCCCGAAACACTGGGGATCATACTTCAACATGAGATTTGGAGAGGATACATATCCAAACTATATCACACCTCAACTATATTTAGACTGTGTATTAAGCACAAGTGGGAAACTGATGTGATGTCTAATGCTTAGAGCTGAAGGAAATAAGATTATATAATGCAAATTGAATTATAAAGTCAATGGATCAGAATAGAATAAAGCAAAGTTCCTTTAAATAATAGAGACTAGCTGAATATGCATTAACATACCTAAAGAAAGAGCTGTCAGTATGAGGAGTTGGTTGGCAAGGGACACTCACAGAAAGGAAAGGCACAGAGGCAAACATCGGCAGTGCCTATCTAAGCACTATTAAGTAGAGAGGGTATTGTAGCCAGAAGACTTCATGCATTACAGTTCTAAGTCAGATTCTGTCTCTTATGGAAATAAATGCATCAAACTAATTACAGATACACTTTCATATTATATAATTCTTGTTGTTTTCTTGTTTTCTCTATACCCATTAAAATATTCTGATTACAAATTTGGCTTCCCATACATGTCAGTCGACAGAGAAAGAAAGCCTGGCTCACATCACCTCAAGTCTGTGTCAGTTATATATCATCATAGATTAACAAATTGAAGTATCCAGGCTGGGCAACATAACGAGGCCACATCTCAATAAATAAATAAGAATGCTTACTTTAGACACTAGCTCTGTAAGCCTAATCAATGTGTATCTGCTGTGAGAGATGAGATCCCTCACAATGTACTTCATTAAACTCTTAACAATCCACACTGAGGGGAGACCTTAGATTGTGATAATATCACGGTCACACAGTAGTCATTGGGGCTATTTATTCCCTAGATATACTAACTTCATTGAGTAGTATGAATCTTTTAACTACAAGAGTTTGAAGCTCAATTATTCACATTATTAAATAAATGAGCCTTACTTTTTAATAGAGCATGTGTGTTTAGCTATAGAAGACAGTGAAATAAAGAGATACAAAAGAACACACTTTTGAAAGGTCAGGAAACTAGATAATAGTTCCTGATATAAAATCTCTTAGAGTAGCAAAGAAGAGATTCGGTCACAAAATTGGAAAAAGTGCCAAATTCCTATATATAACCATTTATTTTTATAGCAACTAGTGACTCGCTTAGATCGTTCGTCTACATAATGATAGTACTAGATTCCAATATTATATTTATTATTACTACATTTGTTGTTTATAGTCTTGGTAGGAATCAGATGAAATGGCTGTGTCAGAATATGAAAATAAATTTGATTCTAGATCAAACCTTGAATGTTTTCAGTGAAATGTATTATAGGAATTATATCATAAAGATCTATAAATATCAGTATTACACATCACTACTTGATGGCCAGAATTAGCTCTATATTTGGAATTTTCTTCTAACACATATTGGTTGAGAAACTTTGTAAAAAGGATGAGGTAGGTGTCAATGTGAGAAAAATTATTTTAATAGTATTTTAAGGCTTTTTTTCATGATCTTCTCCCCATTTGAGACTTTTCCCACTATAATACTTGGTAGACTAAGAAGACTTAAAATACTTAGTAGACTAAGAAAAGTTTGAGATTTCCAGAGATCTGATGTTATAAATTTAATGAGAGAAAAAAACATGTAAACTAAATAAGGGCAAAAATCATTTCAGTAATATTTCTGTACAAAATTACAAATAACTTTTTATGAGATAATTCATCTAATTTTCTCTAATATGAGAAAATTTTTATTTTTTGGTACTAATTCAACTCCATTAATATTTAAAAATCTGTATTGCAAAGACATATATTGCAAAGATATTCTTCATAGAATTTCATCTCATCATCTTCTCACCCTTCTTTGCTTGGTATTAAATACCCTATTTTTTTAGTGATTGAGATTTCCAAATCCTTTTCCCTCTTGGTTTTTCTCAAAAATTCACTCGAGAAACATTTTTGAGTAGTTTTTTAAATTCTATGCCCACATCGCCAAGTCAATCCTAAGCCAAAAGAACAAAGCTGGAGGCATCACGCTACCTGACTTCAAACTATACTACAAGGCTACAGTAACCAAAACAGCATGGTACTGGTACCACAACAGAGACATAGATCAATGGAACAGAACAGAGCCCTCAGAAATGATGCTGCATATCTACAACTATCTGATCTTTGACAAACCTGACAAAAACAAGAAATGGGGAAAGGATTCCCTATTTAATAAATGGTGCTGGGAAAACTGGCTAGCCATATGTAGAAAGCTGAAACTGGATCCCTTCCTTACACCTTATACAAAAATTAATTCAAGATGGATTAAAGACTTAAATGTTAGACCTAAAACCATTAAAATCCTACAAGAAAACCTAGGCAATACCATTCAGGACATAGGCGTGGGCAAGGACTTATGTCTAAAACACCAAAAGCAATGGCAACAAAAGCCAAAATTGACAAATGGGATCTCATTAAACTAAAGAGCTTCTGCACAGCAAAAGAAACTACCATCAGAGTGAACAGGCAACCTACAGAATGGGAGAAAATTTTTGCAACCTACTCATCTGACAAAGGGCTAATATCCAGAATCTACAATGAACTCAAACAAATTTACAAGAAAAAAACAAACAACCCCATCAAAAAGTGGGCAAAGGACATGAACAGACATTTCTCAAAAGAAGACATTTATGCAGCCAAAAAACACATGAAGAAATGCTCATCATCACTGGCCATCAGAGAAATGCAAATCAAAACCACAGTGAGATACCATCTCACACCAGTTAGAATGGCCATCATTAAAAAAGCAGGAAACAACAGGTGCTGGAGAGGATGTGGAGAAATAGGAACACTTTTACACTGTTGGTGGGACTGTAAACTAGTTCAACCATTGTGGAAGCCAGTGTGGCGATTCCTCAGGGATCTAGAAGTAGAAATACCATTTGACCCAGCCATCCCATTACTGGGTATATACCCAAAGGACTATAAATCATGCTGCTATAAAGACACATGCACACGTATGTTTATTGCGGCACTATTCACAACAGCAAAGAGTTGGAACCAACCCAAATGTCCAACAACGATAGACTGGATTAAGAAAATGTGGCACATATACACCATGGAATACTATGCAGCCATAAAAAATGATGAGTTCATGTCCTTTGTAGGGACATGGATGAAACTGGAAAACATCATTCTCAGTAAACTATCCTAAGGACAAAAAACCAAACACCGCATGTTCTCACTCATAGGTGGGAATTGAACAATGAGAACTCATGGACACAGGAAGGGGAACATCACACTCTGGGGACTGTTGTGGGGTGGGGGGAGGGGGGAGGGACAGCATTAGGAGATATACCTAATGCTAAATGACGAGTTAATGGGTGCAGGAAATCAACATGGCACATGGATACATATGTAACAAATCTGCACATTGTGCACATGTACCCTAAAACCTAAAGTATAATAAAAATAAAAAATAAAAAAATAAATTCTATGATATATACTAGATGTAGAAAATTCAAAGACAAGAGAATTATTCAGTCCCAAGGGGCTTAGATTCTATTAGAGAACAACAGACAAATAAACACTAAGTACAGTAGAGAGAGATATAAGATAGAAATATGTCTGGGTACAGTGTGAGCATATAATAGTCAACAAAGTTAATACTAGCTGCCTTTAAATGCAAACTTACAAATACTGGTGACTTCATACAATGAAAGTTTAATCCTTGTTCACACTACAGTCTAATGCCCAATGCCAGTCAGGTAGCCCTTTTCCATCTCTTGGCCCTGACACCTGGAGAACATGGCCTCCAAGGTCACTAAGGCAGGAAAAATGAGAGCTGGAGTTTTTCAGGAGTTGGTTTTTCACGGCCAGACTTGTGACTGGCTTGCATCCCTTTTGCCCATACTCTATTGTCCAGAACCCAATCACATAGACCCAGTCTAACTGTAAGTGAGGCTCAAACGCAGAGGACCACATAGTTATTGGACACTAACAGCCTCTGCCACAGGGCTGAATGGCTAATTCTACCCAGAAAAGCTTCATAAAAGATACAAAGTTTGACTTGGGTTTCAGATCACTCTGCTTTATCAAATTCTATCCTACATAATAAGAAACCCAAGAGAATTAACAGAAAAATTATTATAATAATAACTGAAGTCAACAAAGTAGTGGGGCATTCATTCACTCAACAGATACTTACTGAAAACCTACTCTATGCCTGTTCTAGATGCACGGAAAATCTCAGTGAACAAAAAACAAAAATTTCTTTCCCTGTGGGACTTACATTCTAGCTTGGGGAGATAGAATGTAAAGTAAATTATTTAGTATGTTGGTAGATGGTAAGAGAGGAAGAGAGGGAACAGGCAAAGAATGGGTTTTACTTTTTAAAAAGTGGTCTAGGAAGCATCATTGAAAGATTGATACTGAGGACTAAAAGGATGAGGGGGAGTTAGCCATGAGGATATTGGGGGAGAAAGCATTCAACACAGGACAGAAAGGCCAGGCCAACACCTTAAGTCTGGAACTTTCCTGGCATCAGGGAACAGCAAAGAGGCTAATTTGGCTGCAGTAGATTGAGCAATTAGATAGTTGCAGGATATGAGGTAAGAACAATAATAGGGGCCATATCATTAAGGTTTTATAGGCCACTGGCTTTTTTCTGAGTGAGACAGAGAGTCACTGAAGGGTTTTAAGCATAGAAATAACATACTTGTTAAATTTACATATGGAAACAGATTTACCCCAGTAACAAAAAATCAAATCTATGGGAAAAAATTCAGAAATATGCAAAACATATATAATGTTAAAAACACTCTTGAAGTACACAAAAGGATTTGAACTAATGGGAAGACATATCAATCCTGGATAAGAAGATTCAGCATCATAAAGAAACTTTCCTAAAGGGAATTTATCAATTTAATTTTTTAAATTCATATTCTTCTGGACTGATTCTAAAGTTCATATGGAAAAATTAAAAAGCAAGGACAGCCAAGGTGCAAGGGGAGGGATGCAAAAACTAGACTTACCATATATTAAACTCACTATAAACATTCAACAATTAGAAGAGATTGCTACGGGCATAAGAATAAATGGACACACCAAAGGAAAAAGGAGTCCAGTAAGAATTAACACATACAGAGTTTCACATATAACAAAGTTGGCATCTCAAATCAGCAGAATTCATTCATTCATTTAATAAATATTTATTGAATATTTACTATGTTTCAGGTACTGTTCTAGCAGTAAACATATAGATAAAAATTTCTGCCCTCACAGGGCTGACATTATAATGGGAATTATGATCTATAAACTGATAATGTTGGGAAGACTGGGTAGGTGCTATGCTATGTATTCTCTCTAAAAATTCATGATGAAACATAATCTCCATTGTGCTGGCATAAGGAGTTGGGGCTTTCTTCACCCTCATGAATGGACTAGTTCCTTATAAAAAGGCTAAAGGAAACTACCTTAGGCCTTTTTATGCTCTTCTACTCTTCTGCCATGTGAGGACACAGTGTTCGGCCCTTTTTGCTCTTCTGCCCTCTGCCATGTGAGGACACAGCATTTGCCCCTTCTGCTATGTGAGCTTGCAACAAGAAAGCCCTCACCAGACACCAAAAGCTGGTGCCTTGATCTTTGGCTTCCCAGCCTTCAGAACTGTCAGAAATAAATTTCTACTGTCTTATCCAGTCTCAAGTATTGTTACAGCAGCAGAAACAGACTAAGACAGTAGCCATATTAAAACAGATAAATCTGGATCTATATCTTAAGCCATATACAGAATCCAAATAGAGACTGGGCACAGTGGCTTATACCTATATTCCCAGCACTTTGGGAGGCCGAGATGGGAGGATCATTTGAGACCAGAAGTTCAAGATCAGTATGGCTAACATAGTAAGACCTCATCTCTACTAAAAATAAAAAAAATTGCTGGGCACAGTGGCACACATCTGTAGTCCCAGCTACTCAGGAGGCTGGCCTGGAGTGCAGCAGCATGATCTCGGCTCACTGCAACCTCTGCCTCCCAGATTCAAGAGATTCTCCCACCTCAGTCTCTCGAATAGCTGGGATTACAGGCGCCTGCCACCACGCCTGGCTATTTTTTATATTTTTAGTAGAAACGGGGTTCACCATGTTGGCCCGGCTGGTCTGGAACTCCTGACCTCAGGTGATCCACCCACCTCAGCCTCCTAAAGTGTTGGGATTACAGGCATGAGCCACCGCACCTGGCTGGAAAGTCTTTTTTAAAAGTATGACTCAAACTTGAAGAGCTTTAAAAAAAAATTGATAGATTTGACTGCAGTAAAACCAGGAAACAACTGCATGGAAAACTAAACCCCATAAGCTAGGTAAAAGGAAAAATAAGCTATAAATAATCATCTATAATTAATATTATAGACAAAAGGCTAATCTTACTAATATAAAAGCAATATGTAAACAAATGCATTATCAAAAACATTTTAATTAGTATTTAAACAACTGAACTATGCCCAGCTTTCCTCATAAGTAGGAAAATAAAAATTAAGAGAACACTGAGGTACTATGTTTTCATCTGTCAGATTTGAAAAACCTCAGAAGTTTGACAATTCTGTTGCAAGGTTATAGAAAAACACGTACCCAGATATACTGGTGGGAATTCAAAATAGCATAATCTCTATGGACAGCAATTTGGCAACATATATTCAAGTTACAAATGCATTTATCTTTAACCCAGCAATTTCACTTCCAGGACTTTATTTTACTGATATATAATCGTATAATTTCATACATGTGCAGATTTATGTGCAAGGTAAAATTTAGCTTGGCACAGTGGTACACACTGTGTGTACTTCTGCATTGTGTGTACAATATTCATCAATAGAGGCTTGGTTAAATACATGATGGTATATTCACACAAACAGAATACCTTCTAGTTGTAAAAAAGAATTGGGAAGCCATATATTAAAATGAACAGATATCCAGGATATGTTGTTAAGAAAAAAGAAATACAGGATAGTACATATAGCAATACTCCCCAACAGAAATAAAGTGTCTAGTTTTAAATTTTTCTTAATTATTTTTATTTTTATCTTTTTTAGAGATAGGGTTTTGCTCTGTTGCCCAGGCTGGAGTACAGTGGCATGATCATGTTCACTGCAGCACTGAACTCCCGGACTCAAGCAATCCTCCCACCTTAGCCTCCTGAGTAGCTGGGACTGTCAGCAAACGCCACCACACCTGGTATTTTTTTTGTTTTGTTTTGTTTGGTAAAGATGAGGTCTCACTATGTTGTCCAGGCTGGTCTCAAAATCCTGGCCTCAAGCATTCCTCCTGCCTTGGCTTCCCAAAGTGCTGGGACTACAGGTGTGAGCCACCATGCCTGGCCCCAATTTTTGTAGCCACATTAAAAAAAAAAACAAAAAGGGTGAAATTATTTGTAGTAATATATTTTCACTTCAAAATATCCAAAATATTATCATTTCAACATGTAATCAATATAAAAGTTATTGAGATAGTTCACTTTTTCATATTGTCTTCAAAATTTAAGGATTATTTGATGCTCATTGCACATGTCCAGTTCTCAGTCACACTAGCCACATTTCAAGTCCTCAGTAGCCACACATGGCTCCTGGCTACCATATGGGACCACACAAGTATACAATGTTTGTTCTTTGCTTCATTTGACAAATACTTATTGAATGACTATTATATTATATATTAAGAACTATTATACTAAGAATGGGAGGTTAAAATACGCATTTGTATTTCCTTGAATTTGCAAAAAGAAGTACTGGAAGTTTAGATAAGGGCTTACTGCTTTCTTTTAGTACACAGGGAGGAAAAATGTTAATAGAGACAGAAATGAGAGAAATATACATCAACGTATCTTTGGTTTTGCTTTTGATCTTTGAAAAATGTGAACATATTATCTATTTTAAACTTGTAGGAGGGGCCTACAACAAACACATAACAAGTATCCTCCTCCCAGCCAGATTTTTGTCAGATTTTGAACCTGTATGGAACAAGGGGCTACAAAGATTAGCTCAAAAGCTCCAAAGTGCCTAACTTTCAGAGTGGAGAAAACAAAGACTTAGCCACTCAATCAAAAGCTGGGTTGGGCCAGAAAGGATAAATGAAATCTCCCATATGAAAAAAGGAGCAAAGAACAGACAAAATAAACAGAAAACGAGAAGAGAATAAAGTTAAACTCAGCTATTTCAAAAACTGTGTGAAATGCAAATGGACTAATCACTAAACATATTTGACAGCACAACAATAGTAGCAAGGGAAAAAAAGTGATTAAGAATTTAAACTGTTAGAAGACACTTGCATTGTTCAGGAAGAGTAAAAGTACTAATTGAGGGCAGACTGTAATAAATTAAGAATGTATATTGTAATATCTAGGATAATTACTCAAAGAGTCATATAGAAAGGTATAACAACAGATAATGAAGAAAATAAAGCGGGAACTTAAAAGATACTTAATTAGCCAATAAAAGGGCAGGAAAGAAGGAATGCTAGAGGAAAATGCTGGTCAACAAGCAAATGGGACAATGAGAAAATAGCAGCAAGATGGTAGACTTAAACCTAGCCATATCAGTAAGTTCATTAAATGCAGATGGACTAAATTGACTACATCATACAATTAAAAGAGACTATCAGATTGAATTTTTAAAAAACATGTCTATATGTTTATTAAACACACACTTTAAATATAAAGATACAGATAGGTTAAAAGAGGATAGAAACAGATATACTGTGTAAAACACCAACAAATAGAAAGCTATATTAATGGCAGAGAGGTAGACATTACAGCAAGAAGTAATACTAAAGATAAAGCAGAACATTGTGTAATGATAAAAGGGTCAATTAAACAAGAGCACATCAGAAGTCTAAACTTATGTACATGTAATAATTAACATAGCTTCAAAATATATAAAGCAAAACTGGGGGAAGGAGAAGCAGACAATCTACTATCACACTTGAAGATGTTAACATACATATCTCAGTAAGTGATAGCATAATCAGGCAAAATATCAGTCTGGAAAGAGAATGTTTGGATAGCATTATTTACCAATGCAACTTAGTTGAAATTTATAGAATGCTATACCCATCAATTGCTCCTTTTCAAATGTGCATGAGACATTAACCAAAATAGATTCCATGAAGGGCCATATAGTAAATCTCAATAAATTTCAAAGGAACAAAATTGTAAAGAGTATATTCTCTCACTATAATGGAATTAAACTTGAAACCAATAATAAAATATAACCAGAAAATCCACAAATGCTGAAAATTGAGCAATACACTTTCATAGAATTAACAGATCAAAGAAAACTTTCAAAGGATATTAATAAACATTTGAATTAAAATGAAAATATGACACATCAAAAATTGTGAGCTGCTATTAAATTAATTCTCAGAGGGAAATTTATAATTTTAAAACGTTATGTTAAAATAGATGAACATAAGATAATGACAACTGTTGAGTCGTCTAACAGAAAGAAAAAAGATTAAAGAAAGTGAACAGAGCCTAAGGGTCCCATCAGACACCATCAAATGGACCAACATACCTATTATGAGAGTTCCAAAAAGAGAAAAAAGACAGAGATAGAAAGAATATTTAAAGAAATAATTGTTTAAAACTTCCCAAATTTGATGAAAGACATTAATATAAATATCCAAAAAGGTTAATGAACTCCAAGTAAGATGAACTCAAAGAGACCCATAATGAGACACGCTATAATCAAACTTTTAAAAGCCAAAGAGAGAATCCTGAAAGCAGCAAGAAAAGTGACTCCTCACACAGAAGGGATCCTCAATGAGATTATCAACAGATTTCTCTGATCAAAACTATGCAAGCCAGAAGACAGTAGGCTGATAAACTCAAATGGCTAAATAAACAAACAAAACAACTGGAACCAAGAATCCAATATCCAACAAGCAGTCCTTCAAACTAAGAGTTTTTAAGGCATTCCGAGATAAAAGCTGACAAAATTCATTATCACTTGACCTGTTCTGCAAGAAAAACTCAGGGAGTCCTACATGGTGAAATAAAGATATCCATAAAGATAAATACATGAACAATTTTAAAAGCTAGTATTATCATAAAAATAGTTTGTAACCCCATTTTTATCTTCCACATAATTTAAGAGATCAATGTATTGAGACGAATTCTTAGTTTATGTTTTGTGGCACACAATATATAAAAATATAATTTTGTAACAATAAATGAAAGAAGTGGGGACAGAGCTACAAAGAAGTAGAGTTCTTACATGTGATTGAAGTTAAGCTGGTATAAATTTAAATTAGTGTTATAACTTTAAAAGGTTAAATTTAATTCCCATGGTAAACACAAAGAAAATAGTTACAGAATATACACAAAAGGAAATGAGAAAGGAATTTAAACATTTTACTACAGGCTGGGTGCAGTGGCTCACACCTGTAATCCCAGCACTTTGGGGCACTGAGGCAGGCAAATCACCTGAGGTCAGGAGTTCGAGACCAGCCTGACCAAAATGGAGAAAACTTGTCTCTACTAAAAATACAAAATTAGCCAGGCATGGTGGCCATGCCTGTAATCCCAGCTACTCAGGAGGCTGAGGCAGGAGAATCGCTTGAACGCAGGAGGCAGAGGTTGCGGTGGGCCGAGATCACGCCATTGCACTCCAGCCTGGGCAACAAGAGCGAAACTCCATCTCAAAAAAAAAAAAAAATTCTTTTTACTATGAATAAATCAATTAAACACAAAAGACAGTAAAATAGAAAATGAGAAACAAAGTGATAAGGCATATAGAAAATAAATAGCAAAATTACAAAAGCCCCTTCTTATCAGTAATTACTTTAAATGTAAATAGATTAAATTATCTAATAAAAGAGATTAGAAAAATGGGCGAAAACACATGATGCAACTATATGCTGACTAGAGGCATTTTAGATCTAAAGGCACAAATACAGTTGACCCTTGAACAATAGAGGGGTTAGGGGTACCAACCCCATGCAGTCAAAAATCCACATATAACTTCTGACTTCCTCAAAACTTAACTACTAATAGCCTTCTGTTGACTGGAAGCCTTACTAATAACATAAACCGTCAATTAACACATATTTTATATGTTTTATGTATTACTATATTCTTATAATAAAGCAAGCTAGAGAAAAGAAAATGTTATTAAGAAATTCATTAAGGGGGCTGAATGAAGTGGCCCATGCCTGTAATCCCAGCACCTTGGGAAGCTGAGGTGGGAGGATCACTTAAGGCCAGGAGTTTGATGCCAGGAGTTTGAGACCAGTCTAGTCAACACAGCAAAACCCCATCCTCTACAAAAAATAAATTGCCAAGTGCAGTGGTGTGTGCCTGTAGTCCCAGCTTCTTGGGAGGCTAAGGCAGGAGGATCACTTGAGCACAGGAGTTTGAGGTTGCAGTGAACTATGATCAAGCCACTGCACTTCAGCCTGGGCAACAGAGCAAGACCCTGTCTCTTAAAAAAAAAAAAAAAAAAGGGCCAGGCGCAATGACTCACACCTGTAATCTCAGCACTTTGGGAAGCCAAGGTGGGTGGATCACCTGAGGTCAGGAGTTCGAGACCAGCCTGGCTAAAATGGCGAAACCCTGCCTCTACTAAAAACACAAAATTTAGCTGGGTGTCGTGGCACACACCTGTAATCTCAGCTACTCAGGAGGCTGAGAGGCAGGAGAATCACTTGAACCTGGGAGGCGGAGGTTACAGTGAGTCGAGATCACGCTACTGCACTCCAGCCAGTGAGACTCCGTCTCAAAAAAAAAAAGGAAAGAAAGAAAAGAAAATTGTAAGAAAGAGAAAATATACCTCTTACTATTCATTAAGTGGAAGTAGGTCATCATAAATGTCTTCATTGTTGTCATTTTCATTTTCATGTAGAGTAGACTGAGGAGGAGGAGAAAGAGGAGGAGTTGGCAGGCAACATAACACAAAGTATATCTAATGTAAATAGTGAATGAATGGTTCTAGTTAGAATGCAGACCAAGGAAGAAATGGCCACAAAGGTAGTTTGAGGGCCAAATGGTAGAAGGCTGAAAGAGCTAGGCTAACAAGTAAGGTATTATTTCATGAGTGGTAGATGGATAGATGTGAGGGCTGTCACTGAAGGTTTTTTTTTGTTTTAGCTGGACAGTTGATGAGAATTAGGCTCTGGGAAAATTGGTTTGGGACTATTTCTATAGACAAAGCAAGGAGTTTGATAGTAAGAACAGAAAGGACTAGAGAGATGAGAGATACAGCAAATGTAGAAATATGATTTGACAACTGGACAAGAGGGCAATACAGAGTCAAATATAAGTCTGGGGTTTCTCAGTGACAAGATGGTTGAGATGTCATAATAGAAACAGGAAATGCAGAAAACAGTATGAAGTGGGATGGAAAATGAGCCTATCACTCTTAGCTATTGCTATTACAGCCTATAGGGCTACATTAGAGGTGTGCTCCTAAGATAATTGGAAAACAATTATTTTTATAAAATATGATTTTAAATATATCTGCCATTCAATGTCACTGAACCTTTAGTCACTATTTTTTTTTCCTTTTTTCTCAGTTGCCCTTTTGTTCCCTACCCCACTCCCCTACTTCACTTCCTTCCAGGGTGTTTAGCAACTCCAGAATACACATTCACGTTGCAAAGAGGGTGCCAAGCCACAGAACCTCCTGCTGTTGTGCAATGTGGTGACCTTGCTATCCATCATGAACCCATGTGGCATGGTTTCAGCTACTCTCTAATTACTACTCTTACATTCTGATATTAGGAAGAAACTATATACATTTTTACACCCGGTGTGGGTTGCCAGCAAACTTGGCCATTCTCTATCGTTGGTAACTTTTTGAAAATACACTAAAAATGCATCTATCCAAGGTACAAAAGCAGGATAACAACCTAGGTTTCTTTCCATTTTAATGAATCTCCAAATTCCAGCATTCTTAGTTCTTTCTTTCAACTTATTCAGTGAGGTATAACAGATAGCTAGTATACAGATAGATATTAAGTGCACAGCTTGACGGACCAAGTACTCTGTCCACAATGCCATTAAATCAGATATAAATATAAAAGGATAGGAAAACACCCTATAGGTTACAGAAGGAATCATAATGAAAAAATGTTTAAACCTAAAACTGAACAACAAACTATAAAATTTTTAGGATAAAACAGAAATGTATTTGAAAATTTTTAACATTAAATACTGCCTGTTAGAAAATAAGGCTAAAGGTCATTGAGCCGAAAAACAAAGTTAGGGAATCATGCTACCTGATTTTGCTCATTATAAAGCTACGTTTATCAAGACTGGTATTGGTGAAAAGACAGGAAACATAGATCAACAGAATAGTCCAGAAATAGACCTGCACATAAATGATCAATCGATTTTTGACAAATGGGCAAAGGCAATTCAATGGAGAAAGGATAGTCTTTATACCCATGCAACCATCATCAAGATCAAGACACAAAATGTTAGTATTTTTAAATTATTAAATGCACTTCTTTGTTGTTTTTTTTTTTGAGACGGAGTCTCGCTCTGTCCCTCAGGCTGGAGTGCAGTGGCATGATCTTGGCTCACTGCAAGCTCCGCCTCCCGGGTTCACACCATTCTCCTGCCTCAGCCTCCCGAGTAGCTGGGACTACAGGCGCCCGCCATCATGCCCGGCTAATTTTTTGTATTTTTAATAGAGATGGGGTTTCACCGTGTTAGCCAGGATGGTCTCGATCTCCTGACCCCGTGATCCGCCCACCTCGGCCTCCCAAAGTGCTGGGATTACAGGTGTGAGCCACCACGCCCGACCTAAATGTACTTCTTCTGATAAGCATTCTTGTTTTATTTTAAACATGCTACGTGCCATATCACCTTAGAAAGAATCCAGTATGAATATATTATAAAGTTAAGTGAAACTTGGGAGTTGTATTCAAAGGTGACATCTTTCTTCTTCCCAGCTATATGACCTTTGGCATGTCACCTAATTTCTCATTTCCCCCCCCTTTTTTTAAATTATTTTCTAAGGTCTCCCCTCCCTCCTTTCTCTAAGGTGTTTGTGAGAATTAAGTGTTGAGCAGAGTCAGCAACAAAATTTGGGGGGATCATTTATTGAAATGTTCTATATCTAGATGTGATGGTGGTGGTGATTTCACAGGTACAAACCCTTGTCAAAATTAATCCATTTTGCACTTTAAATGAATGCAGCTTATCATACATAAATTATATCTCAGTAAATAGATTTAAAAAAAGAGTATACTGTTGAGGCACATCATGAGTGTTAATTGTTAATTTGTTCCTCCATTCCCTTCCCTTTTCATATTCACTAGAGAAGAAAAACACCTGGGCACTATTCCCCATATGAAAAGCCCTAAAAACTTCTTGAGATAATTGTGAGGTTATTTCTCTCTGCCTCCTCTCCTCCATACTACATCCCAGTATCTTTAACTTTTCCTATGAATTTTACTTTTCTATCCTTTTATGTAGCAAGATCTTAAATCTAGATTCTGTACTTATTTCAGTTAAAGAACAACAAAGAGTAATTCACACGTGTTACAAAATATCTTTAGATCTTAGGTGTTAGCTCCACAGTATAGGGCAGTACTATGATGTTAACTCATATACTAAAAGAGGTTTATTATATACATTTAAATCCTATTCAACCAAACTCATAGGAATCAGGCTACAGAAGTACTATTTTGAAGCTTTTTATGGGTCACTAGCTGTATCTGTACTCCCACAGTAAATTATATTATTTTAAAACAATAGTGGCTAAGATACCCTTCTTTTTTATTTGCTACCACCATTAGAAAAACTTAACCCTTCTTTTGCTTTTTAACATATAAAGTGTAAGTTTTGGTGCCAATTCAGTTATCGTGTGTTTATGCATTAAAAACTCAAAATAAAATATCTCATTTTAGGTTTTTTTGATTAGCAAATTCCCTAGCTGTTTTGCCAGTAATATTAAGCATAGACTGCCTTCCTTAAATTGTTAAAATCAAAGAGTTCACTAAAAGGGATTATTTTTTTAAAATGTGTCTAGGCTAGGAACTACCATTACCAATTTTCAAAATAAACACCTTGATTAGTGAGATTTTTATGTGCTATTTTATTTTGTTTTTGTTTTGTTTTAAAAGGATAATTTTCCCTAAATAAATATGTAGAATATGCCTCACATCTTTTCACCTTACACTTTTGGTTTACTTTTTATCACTTCTCAAAGAAGTTAGTAGACAATAAAAAATAAAGTTAACATCTCCCCCTAGTCCATTTCACTCACCTACAAAATGGGCTGGGAATAGTAGGTATCACATAACAAAGCCCCCCATTCAGGCAAAATGACTTGTGACTGGGACCACAGGGCTCTTCGTGATCTAAAACACATACATATATAAAATAGAGAAAAGCAAATTAAAATTTTCCTAATGCAACAAGGAATAGGAATAACTATCTTAAACTGAAGTAGCAATTCTGAAAATCAGAATGAAGAATTTTTTTTCTCAAAATGAAAGACTTAATTCTATTCCTTATTTGACAGACTGGGACTTCTATCTCTTTGAGAGAAAAATTATGTCCTAAAGATATGGCCATTAACCATAATGGGTTTAGACACTATATAACAGAAATAAGGAATATCTATATTAGTTAGATTAAAAGGAGGTGATTAGCATCTTAGAACAAACAGCGCCTTTCTCACTGACTACAGAGATTCGGCAGTATTACCTAGCGTTTCCCTGTCCCAAGAATTTATTTAGATTCTTGTTTTCCCTGTTAGGTCTCAAATACATTAATATCTGAAATTGCAGCTGGTAAAGGATTTAGATAATTAACTTTTTATTTCCGAAGTTAACTTTAAACATTCCTATATGACAATCTAAATGTCAGAAACCAAAAATAATCTTATAAGGTGTTGATTTGCAAAGCGTTTTAGGTAATAGCTACTAACCATAAGGCATATCTAAAGTTGCAAAGAAAAATTAAAAAGCTAAGTCATAGCTTGATATACAGCCAAATCTTTCAGAATATTAAGAAAATAAACTTCTACTTCTCTCTGGCTTCTTTTCTCTCTTTCCTCTTTCTTCAGCCTCATCTTCCTTCTTTATGACCTTTCCTTTATCTATCTTTATCTCTCTGCCTTCCCTTTCTCCCTTGATACCTCTCCTTCCTTCTAGCCTCACCCCCAAGACCTTTTATTAAAAATCCCTGTCTACCAAAGCCATTGTATAGAAAAAATTAGAATAACAGAAGGATTCACTGAGTCATTATACTAGTAATTTATGAAGAGAAAATTGGTGAATATCTTATCTTTCAGCCTTAAAGGGGAAATTATATTGCTTTAAAATTGCACATTGTTAGTTCCTAATTGTTTCTGTCTAGGAAATGACCCAGAATCATCTAATCAGAATAAGAAAATGGCATTACTCCCATTGGGACTCCAATTTGACAATAAAATTAGTATACTAATTTTAAAAATTATCTAGCATTTATGTGCCACTAAGATATCAATACTTGCTAAGATATAATTGCTATGAGTCAGATACCTCCACAATCAGAATTTCAAATTTTAAAACTTTTATTCTACTTTAGAATTGAGAAAATCCTGTTTCAGCATCACATTATAGCCCTAAGAGTATAAAAATGTAAAGAGGAAGTCAGAACTACAGAGAACTGGTGAAAAAGAAAGTAAAATCAACCAAAATGAATTCTTTTAGATTTTTTTCTTTTTTACACAATGCCATGCTTCTTCATAATCAAACAACTTTCAACAAGATTATAAAATTTTTCAGGAATAATTTGGCTAAAAAATAAAATTAACATTACATCAGCATCAAAGGCCTCATCATATATGGTTTTCCACTGAGGGTGGAATGTAACTTTATCACAGCTAAGATTAGTGTCCTTGTTTTAATTGGATTATAGTCAGACATATCTCAACACTTGGCATGTATTTTATCAATAAAGAAAACTCATCTAACCTGAATCACTATTTCTGAATCTACTTTTATTCTGACTTCTATTTCCTTATTATTTGAGTTGATTTCAGATATAGAACAAGCTAGAATTTATCAGGTTATAAAACCAATAAAACACATATGTCTAAAATAAAATAGCTTTATGTCATAAAGGAAGGTCTCAAAACCAAATATTTCATATTCACATCTCTTCCAATGATGTTGGAAGGGAATAATACAGCCTTGTGTTAATATACATTTTTGATTGTTGTTCTATTGCTATGGACACATATTGACAAAAACATATAAATGTATAAGAAATTACCTGTTGGCATCTTAATTTGTAAATAGTTTCATTCTTGGTCAAGAGAGTAGGGTTGAAAAACAGTACCTAAAACAGTTTAAAAAATAATAATTTAGGGAAAATAGTCTTGTTTTAAGGGCATTATAAAATGTCAAATATTCTAATAGCAATATTCTTAAATGTAAAAAATAAAATAATAAAGACATTTATATACTAGGGACAAATTTTAGTTACGGCATTTTTAGATACCTATTACATTTCAGTAAAAAATATGAACAAAACTAAAAGATCAATAATGTACTTAATATAAATCATTGCCTAAATAATGTAATTTAATCTTAAATATCTCTCTGCAGAAAAGTCTAATAAGGCTTATTTTTAGTAAACATTATTAACATAGTAGAGTACTACATGGAATTTTACATGAACGATGAGACAGTAAGTAAAACTGAATGAACTGAGCCTTTAAAGCTTTTATAAAAGCACTTTTAAGTTTACCATAGATTGCACATTACATTTACCAATCTATGCAAACCTTTCTTTTAAAAAATGTCCAGGGCTGATAGGTGCAGCAAACCACCATGGCACACATGTTATAAACACACTATGTAACAAACCTGCACATCCTGCACATGTATCCCGGAACTTAAAATTAAATTAAAAAAAAAAAAAAGAAAATGTTAACCACACACACACACAAAATGTCTGGCATCTGGCAAAGCAATGTAGCTAATAAGACATTCTTACATATGAATTTCCTGCTATAACAGAAACAAAAGAATTCAAACATATACTTGAAGAGGTGAAGCATTTATACTTACATTATGATTACAAGCTCCCAGTTCTGTTCTATAAAGAACACTTCTGACCTAAACGGAAAGACTCTAACAGAAATCTCAATCTACTAACACAGTTGTAATACCAAGGTCTTCTCTCAAAGCCAACAGCTCTTTCTTAGACAAGCAGAGAGGCAGAGAAAGCGAGCAAGCAATCGAGAGAAACACACACGAGCGAGAACAGGCAGGAAGGAGAACATTAAATCTATTTGATTTTTAAAAAGCACTGACTCATACTGTTTGTTTTTTCCAAACAAATAGGACTTACCCTCAATAAAAACTTACATTCACACAAAAAATAAATTTTGTTGGACATGCAGTGTTTCAAAAGTTTTTGAATACTGCAGACAACAGCAGCTGTGACTTGCATTTTATAACATGTCAAAAATCTGATTTATATGGCTGCAGTGTGCAGTGTGGGCGAGGTCACGCCAGACCAAGGTGTGCACAGAGGTCAGGCACTGGCCATGGGAGCCACCCCTTCAATTTACGTGTTCAGAGTTGCAAATGGAGCAGAATTTTATTTAGAAAAGGAGTTGAACTAAGCTGCACTTCCAAATTACTGTCCAAGTTTTAAAGGTAAAAACTAAACCACATTCCTTAGACTACTTACTTATCTTTGCTTGTCTGAATAATTCAAGACGTAGTGTAAGTTTGGGAGAAAAGAAATTTTAATGTGGAGCTAATGGATAAGTGTTTCACAAATTAAAAAAAATATTTTTAAAAATTTATGTTTTATGAGGTTTGTGTTACCTTACAAGCCAGATAAAATTTGTATAAATAATGACCTGAAGAACTTATAAAGCTAAAAGAAGGTAATACCTATTATAAAACTTATAACACCAAGTTCAATTTGAAATGAATAAAATCATTGAACTTGACTAATACCAATGACAGTATAATGCCTGAATGCTATGGCAAAGTTGTTAAATATACAGTGAGGAAAGTTTTAAAAATCATAAACAATTTTAAAATATTGACTAAAACTGTAATTTTGTTTAAATGAATATAGAGTTCTTCATCATATAATTATCTAAAGTATGCCAAACATTTAGATGGTTATCTTTTCTAAAACGACAATTCAGACATTGCTACTTGACTGATGTAAAGCCCAAACTAATATGTTTGTTTTGTTGTTTTAAGAAGATATTAAAATAAACTCAAAATCAAATACTCTAAAAACAATCTGTTCATTAGGAGAACGGTGTGAACTCAGGAGGCGGAGCTTGCAGTGAGCCGAGATTGCACCACTGCACTCCAGCCTGGGCGATAGAGTGAGATTCCATCTCAAAAAAAAAAAAAATCTGTTCATTATTACATTTTTTAAATTATACTTCAAGTTCTGGGATACATGTGCAGAATGTGCAGGTTTGTTATATAGGTACGTATACAAGCGCCATGCTGGTTTCCTGCACCCATCAACCTGTCATCTACATTAGGTATTTCTCCTAATGTTATCCCTCCCTTAGCCCCCCACCCCGACAGGCCCTAGTGTGTGATGTTCTCCTCCCTGTGTCCATGTATTCTCATTGTTCAATTTCTACCTATGAGTGAGAACATGCGGTGTTTGGTTTTCTGTTCTTGTGTTAGTTTGCTGAGAATGATGGTTTCCAGCATCATCCATGGCCCTGCAAAGGACATGAGCTCATTCTTTTTTATGGCTGCATAGTATTCCATGGTATATATGTGCCACATTTTCTTTATCCAGTCTATCATTGAGGGGAATTTGGGTTGGCTGCAAGTCTTTGCTATTGTGAAAAGTGCCACAATAAACACACGTGTGCATGTGTCTTTATAGCAGCATGATTTGTAATCCTTTGGGTATATACCCAGTAATGGGATTGCTGGGTCAAATGGTATTTCTAGTTCTAGATCCTTGGGGAATCACCACACTGTCTTCCACAATGGTTGAACTAATTTACACTCCCACCAATAGTGCAAAAGCATTCTTATTTCTTCACATCCTCTCCAGCATCTGTTGTTTCCTGACTTTTTAATGATCGCCATTCTAACTGGCATGAGATGGTATCTCATTGTGGTTTTTGACTTGCATTTCTAATGACCAGTGATGATGAGCTTTTTTTCATATGTTTGTTGGCCACATAAATATCTTATTTTGAAAAGTGTCTGTTCATATCCTTCACCCACTTTTTGATGGGGTTGTTTGTTTTTTCTTGTAAATTTGTTTAAGTTCCTTGTAGATTCTGGATATTAGCCCTTTGTCAGATGGATAGATTGCAAAAATTTTCTCCCATTCTGTAGGTTGCCTGTTCACTCTGATGATAGTTTCTTTTGCTGTGCAGAAGCTCTTTAGTTTAACTAGATCCCATTTGTCAATTTTGGCTTTTGTTGCTTTTGGTGTTTTAGTCATGAAGTCTTTGCCCATACCTATGCCCTGAATGGTATTGCCTAGGTTTCTTTCTAGGGTTTTTATGGTTTTAGGTTTTAGGTGTATGTCTTTAATCCGTCTTAAGTTAATTTTTATATGAGGTGTAAGGAAGGGGTCCAGTTTCAGTTTTCTGCATATGGCTATCTAATTTTCACAACACCATTTATTAAATAGAGAATCCTTTCCCCTTGCTTGTTTTGTCAGGTTTGTCAAAGATCAGATGGTTGTAGATGTGTGGTGTTATTTCTGAGGCCTCTGTTCTGTTCTGTTGGTCTATATATCTGTTTTGGTACCAGTACCATGCTGTTTTGGTTACTGTAGTCTTGTAGTATAGTTTGAAGTCAGGTAGCATGATGCCTCCAGCTTTCTTCTTTTTGGTTAGGATTGTCTTGGCTACACAGGCTCTTTTTTGGTTCCACATAAAGTTTAAAGTAGATTTTTCTAATTCTTTGAAGAAAGTCAATGGTAGCTTGATGGGGATAGCATTGAATCTCTAAATTACTTTGGGCAGTATGGCCATTTTCAAGATATTGATTCTTCCTATCCATGACCATGGAATGTTTTTCCATTTGTTTGTGTCCTCTCTTATTTGCCTGAGCAGTGGTTTGTAGTTCTCCTTGAAGAGGTCCTTCACATCCCTTGTGAGTTGTATTCCTAGGTATTTTATTCTCTTAGTAGCAGTTGTGAATGGGAGTTCACTCATGATTTGGCTGTTTGTCTCTTATTGGTGTATAGGAATGCTTGTGATTTTTGCACACTGATTTTGTATCCTGAGACTTTGCTGAAGTCGCTTATCAGCTTAAGGAGTTCTGGGGCTGAGATGATGGGGTTTTCTAAATATACAATCATGTCATCTGCAAGCAGAGACAATTTGACTTCCTCTCTTCCTATTTGAATACCCTTTATTTCTTTCTCTTGCCTGATTGCCCTGGCCAGAACTTCCAATACTATGTTGAATAGGAGTGGTGAGAGGGCATTCTTGTGTTGTGCTGGTTTTCAAAGTGAATGCTTCCAGCTTTTGCCCATCCACTATGATATTGGCTGTGGGTTTGTCATAAATAGCTCTTATTATTTTGAGATGCATTCCATCGATACCTAGTTTATTGAGAGTTTTTAGCATAAAGGGGTGTTGACTTTTATCAAAGGCCTTTTCTGCATCTATTGAGATACTCATGTGGTTTTTATCATTGGTTCTGTTTATGTGATGGATTACGGGTATTGATTTCTGTATGTTGAATCATCCTTGCATTCCAGGGATGAAGCTGACTTGATCGTGGTGGATAAGCTTTTTGACATGGTGGTGGATAAGCTTTTTGACATGCTGCTGGATTCAGTTTGCCAGTATTTTATTGAATATTTTCACATCGATCTTCATCAGGGATATTGGCCTGAAGTTTTTTTTGTTGTATCTCTGCCAGGCTTTGGTATCAGGATGATGCTGGCCTCATAAAATGAGTTAGGAAGGAGTCCCTCTTTTTCTATTGTTTGGAATAGTTTCAGAAGGAATGGTACCAGGTCCTCTTGGTACCTCTGGTAGAATTTGGCTGTGAATCTATCTTGTCCTGGACTTTTTTTGGTTGATAGGCTATTAATTACTGCCTCAGTTTCAGAACTTGTTATCGGTCTATTCAGGGATTTGACTTCTTCCTGGTTTAGCGTTGGGAGGGGTATGTGTCCAGGAATTTATCCATTTCTTCTAGATTTTCTAGTTTATTTGCATAGAGGTATTTATAGTATTCTCTGACGGTAGTTTATATTTCTGTGGGATCAGTGGTAATATCCCCTTTATCATTTTTTATTGTGTCTATTTGATTATTTCTTTTCTTCTTTTTTAGTCTCTCTAGCAGTCTATTTTATTGATCTTTTCAAAAAAACCAACTCCTGGATTCATTGATTTTTTGAAGTGTTTTTCGTGTCTATCTCCTTCAGATCTGCTCTGATCTTAGTTATTTCTTGTCTTCTGCTAGATTTTGAATTTGTTTGCTCTTGCTCCTCTAGTTCTTTTAATTGTGATGTTAGGGTGTCAATTTTAGATCTTTCCTGCTTTCTCTTGAGGGCATTTAGTGCTATAAATTTCCCTCTAAACACTGCTTTAGCTGTGTCCCAGAGATTCTGGTACATTGTGTCTTTGTTCTCATTGGTTTCAAAGAACTTCTTTATTTTTGCCTTAATTTTGTTACCCACCCATCAGTCACTCAAGAGCAGGTTGTTCAGTTTCCATGTAGTTGTGCAGTTTTGAGTGAGTTTCTTAATCCTGAGTTCTAATTTGATTGCACTGTGGTCAGAGAGACTGTTATGATTTCCATTATTTTGCATTTGCTGAGGAGTATTTTACTTCCAATTACGTGGTCAATTTTAGGATAAGTGCAATGTGGTGCTGAGAAGAATATATATTCTGTTGATTGAGGTGGAGAGTTCTGCAGATGTCTATTAGGTCCACTTGGTCCAGAGCTGAGTTCAAGTCCTGAATATCCTTAATTTTCTTTCTCGTTGATCTAATATTAACAGTGGGGTGTTAAAGTTTCCCACTATTATTGTGTGGGAGTCTATGTCTCTTTGTAGGTCTCTAAGAACTTGCTTTATGGATCTGGGTGCTCCTGTATTGGGTGCATATATATTTAGGATAGTTAGCTCTTCTTTTTGCATTGATCCCTTTACCATTATGTAATGCCCTTCTTTGTTTCTTTTGATCTTTGTTGGTTTAAAGTCTGTTTTTATCAGAGACTAGGATTGCAACCCCTTTTTTGTTTTTTTTTGTTTTTTTTTGCTTTCCATTTGCTTGGTAAATATTCCTCCAGCCCTTTATTTTGAGCCTATGTGTTTCTTTGCATATAAGATGGGTCTCCTAAACACAGCACACCGATGGGTCTTGACTCTTTATCCAGTTTGCCAGTCTGTGTCTTTTAATTGGGGCGTTTAGCCTGTTTACATTTAAGGTTAATATTGTTATGTGTGAATTTGATCCTGTCATTATGATGCTAGCTGGTTGTTTTGCCCCTTAGTTGATGCAGTTTCTTCATAGTATTGATGGTCTTTACAATTTGGTATGTTTTTGCAGTGGCTGGTACCAGTTTTTCCTTTCTATGTTTAGTGCTTCCTTCAGGAGCTCCTTGTAAAGCAGGCCTGGTGGTGACAAAATCTCTCAGCATTTGCTTGTCTGTAAAGGATTTTATTTCTCCTTCATTTATGAAGCTTAGTTTTGCTGGATATGAAATTCTGGGTTGGAGATTCTTTTAAGAATGTTGAATATTGGCCCCCACTCTCTTCTGGCTTGCAGGGTTTGTGTAGAGAGATCTGCTGCTAATCTGATGCGCTTTCCTTTGTTGGTAACCCGATCTTTCTGGCTGCCCCTAACATTTTTTCCTTCATTTCAACCTTGGTGAATCTGACAATTATGTGTCTTGGGGTTGCTATTCTCGAGTAGTATCTTTGTGGTGTTCTCTGTATTTCCTGAATTTGAATGTTGGCCTGTCTTGCTAGGTTGGGGAAGTTCTACTGGATAATATCCTGAAGAGTGTTTTCCAACTTGGTTTCATTCTCCCTTTCACTTTTAGGTACACCAATCAAATGTAGGTTTGGTCTTTTCACATAGTCCCATATTTCTTGGAGGCTTGTTCGTTTCTTTTCAATCTTTTTTTCTCTAATCTTGTCTTCACACTTTATTTCATTAAGTTGATCTTCAATCTCTGATATCCTTTCTTCTACTTGATCGATTCAGCTATTGATACTTGTGTATGCTTCTTGAAGTTCTCGTGCTATGTTTTTCAGCTCTGTCAGGTCACTTATGTTCTTCTCTAAACTGCTTATTCTAGTTAGTAATTCTTCTAACCTTTTTTCATGGTTCTTAGCTTCCTTGCATTGGGTTAGAATATCCTCTTTTAGCTTGGAGGAGTTTGTTATTACCCACCTTCTGAAGCCTACTTCTGTCGATTTGTCAAACTCATTCTCCATCCAGTTTTGTTCCCTTGCTGGGGAGGAGTGTGATCCTTTGGAGGGGAAGAGGCATTCTGTTTTTGAATTTTCAGCCTTTTTGTGCTGGTTTTTCCTCATCTTCGTGGATTTATCTACCTTTGGCCTTTGATGTTGTGACCTTCGGATGGGGTTTCTAAGTGGACATCCTTTTTGTTGATGTTGATGCTATTCCTTTCTGTTTGTTAGTTTTCCTTCTAACAGTCAAGCCTCTCTGCTGCAGGTCTGCTGGAGTTTGCTGGAGGTTCACTCCAGACCCTGTTTGCCTGGGTATCACCAGCAGAGGCTGCAAAACAGTAAAGACTGCTGCCTGTTTCTTCCTCTGGAAGCTTTGTCTCAGAGGGGCACCCGCCAGATGCCAGCTGGAGCTCTTCTATATGAGGTGTCTGTTGAACCCTACTGGGAGCTGTCTCCCAGTCAGGAGACACAGGGTTTAGGGACTCACTTGAGGAGGCAGTCCTCCCTTAGCAGAGCTCAGATGCTGTGCTTAGAGATCCACTGCTCTCTTCAGAGCCAGCAGGCAGGGATGTTTTAAGTGTGCCAAAGCTGTGCCCACAGCCACCCCTTCCCCAGGTTCTCTGTTTCAGGGAAATGGGGGTTTTGTCTATAACCCTCTGACTGGGGCTGCTGCCTTTTTTTTTAGAGATTCCCCTGCCCAGAGAGAAGAAATCTAGAGAGGCAGTCTGTCTACAGTGGCTTTGCTGAGCTGCAGTGGGCTCCACCCAGTTCGAACTTTCAGGCAGCTTTGTTTACACTGTGAGGGGAAAAACACCTACTCAAGCCTCAGTAATGGCAGGCGTCCCTCCCCCCACCAAGCTCAAGCATCCCAGGTTGACTTCAGACTGCTGTGCTGGCAGCGAGAATTTAAAGCCAGTGGATTTTAGCTTGCTGGGCTCCGTGGGGGTGGGATCTGCTGAGCTAGACCACTTGGCTCCCTGGCTTCAGCCCCCTTTCCAGGGGGGTGAACGGTTCTGTCTCGCTGGTGTTCCAGGCACCACTGGGGTATGAAAAAAAGCTCCTGCAGCTAGCTCGGTTTCTGCCCAAACAGCCAACCAGTTTGGTGTCTGCCCAAACAGCTGCTCAGTTTTGTGCTTGAAACCCAGGGTCCTGATGGCGTAGGCACATGAGGGAATTTCCTCGTCTGTGGGTTGCAAAGACCATGGGAATAGCATAGTATCTGGGCACCGTCCCTCATGGCTTCCCTTGGCTAGGGGGGTAGTTCCCCAACCCCTTGCACTTCCCTGGTGAGGCGACACCCCACCCTGCTTTGGCTCGTCCTCTGTGGGCTGCACCCACTGTCTAACCAGTCCCAGTGAGATAAGCTGGGTTCCTCAGTCAGAAATGCAGAAATCACCTGCCTTCTGTGTTGATCTCACTGGGAGCTGCAGAACAGAGCTGTTCCTATTCGGCCATCTTGCCAGCCACCCATTATTACATATTATCTCCCACATTCAAAGGCAATTTTTACATAGCTATAACCATTATACAGACATATCTCATTTTATGCATTTTATTGCACTTTGCAGATATTGTTTTTACTAAAGGCTTGTAGCAAACCTGTGTCTGTTGGTGCCATTTTTCCAACAGCATGTGCTCACTTCACGTTTCTGTGTCACATTTCGGTAATCCTTGCAATATTTCAAACTTTTTCATTATTGTTATATCTGTTATGGTGATCTGTGATCAGTGGTCTTTGATGTTACTATTGTAATTGTTTTGGGGCACCATGAACCATGACCGTATAAGATAGAGAACTTAATCGATAAATCTGCATATTCTGAACGCTCCATTGACTGACCGTTCCCCTATCTCCTCTGGCCTCTCTATTCCCTAGACACAACAATATTGAAATTAGCCCAACTGATAACCCTACAATGGCCCCGAAGTGTTCAAGTAAAAGGGAGAGCTGCATGTTTCTCACTTTCAATCAAAAGCTAGAAATGATTAAGCTTAGTGAGGGAGGCATGCAGAAAGGTAAGATAGGCCTCTCGTACTGTTAAAGGAAATTAAAAGTACTATTCCAGTGAACACACAAATGATAAAATGAAACAGATTTATTACTGTTATGGAGAAAGTTTTAGTGATCTGGATAGAAGGTCAAACCAGCCACCACTTCCTCTAAGCCAGGGATGTCCAATCTTTTGACTTCCCTGGGCCACAGTGGAAAAATAATTGTCTTGGGCCACACATAAAACACACTAACACTAACAATAGCTGATGAGAAAAAAAAAAAAATCGCAAAAAAAATCTTATAATGTTTTAAGAAGTTTATGAATTTGTGTTGTGTGGCATTCAAAGCCATTCTGGGCTGCGTGCAGCCCATGCACCAGGGTTGGACAAGCTTGCTGTAAGCCAAAGCCTAATCCAGGGCAAGGCTCTAATTCTTATAAATTCTATGAAGGCCAAGAGAGGTAAAGAAGCAGCAGAAGAAAAGTCTGAAGCTAGCAGAGGTTGGTTCATGAGGTTTAAGGAAAGAAGCCATCTCCACAACATAAAAGTGCAAGGTAAAGCAACAAGTGCTAATGTAGAGGCTACAGCAAATTATCCAGAAAATCTATCTAAGATCATTGAAGATGGTTACACTAAACAACAGATTTTCACTGTAGACAAAACAACCTTCTAGTAGAAGATACCATCTTGAACTTTTATAGCTAAAGAGAAGTCAATGTCTGGCTTCTAAGCTTCGAAGGACAAGTTAACTTCTTGTTATAGGCTAATACAGCCTGTGACTTTAAGCTGAAGCCAACACTTATCCATCATTCTGAAAATCCTAGGGCCCTTAAGAATTATGCTAAATCTACTCTGCCTGTGCTGCATAAACAGAACAACAAAGCCTTAATGACAGCATATCTGTTTACAGCATGGTTTACTAAATATCTTAAGTCCACTGTTGCGGCAAGACCCTCCCCCAGCAAAAACTTTACAACTCACGGAGGGCTCAGATGTTTGTCAGCGATTTTTAACAATAAAGTATTTTTAAATTAAGGTATATACATTGTTTTTTAGACATAATGCTATTGCATACCTAATAGGCTATGGTATAAACATATCTTTTATATGCATTAGGAAACCAAAAAATTTGTGTAACTCACTTTATTGTGATATTTGCTTTATTGCAGCAGTCTGAAACCAAAACCCACAATATCTCAGAGGTGTGCTTGTACACATACACACATGCATAAGCCATTTTAGCATATGGTGTTTGAATTTCAAAATGATGTTTTCATGAAACAAAATCAGTATCTTTTATTTTATTTTAACCTTGAAGCCATGATGCTGTCTACTAATGACTACTAAACTGTATATGGGAGATAATCTGGGACTTCATGACATTCGAGATGTATTTATTAAGAGACATATTGTGATGATTTTGTATTATTTTTTGCACCATGCAAATAAGCAACCTTTAGGACCATGTGATTCCAAAGTAGAAAACCTATAGATTTTCAAGCTAACTTTTCACTCTAAGTCAGTGGTCCATAATCTTTTCGGCACCAGGGACCAGTTTCATGGAAGAAAATTTTTCCATGGACCGGGGTGGCAGATGGTTTCAGGTTGAAATTATTCTACCTCAGGTCATCTGGCATTAGGTTCCCATAAAGAGCACACAATCTAGATCCCTCACATGTGCAGTTCACAATAGGGTCCACACTGTATGAGAATCTAACACCACTGCTGATTTGATAGGAGGTGATGCTTGCTTGCCTGCTGCTCACCTGCTGTGTGGCCTGGTTCCTAATAGGCCACAGTCCGGTACTGGTCTGTGGCCAGGGTGTTGGGGACCCCTGCTCTAAATGAAAGCCTTGATCTTTAAAAACTATTTTTCCATCCACCTATCAATAAACGTGTACTAAGTGGCCTGCTATCCTTTAAAAAAAAAAAAAAAGGACAGTCTCTTGCTGGATGAGGAATGCCAGACACATAAACAAGCACAAAAATGTTTTAGGCTGATTCATATAAAGCATATTCTGACTTTTAAAAATGAGAGTTTCATGCGATTAAACCTAATATTCTCACAGACACATATGTATGTCACTATATTTACACACACACACACACACACACACACAATGCTTAACTGTTATGCAGAATCAGAAAACGATTCCAAGAGGTAGAACGAATAAGACTTTGTAAACAGAGATGAATGAGCATTTCAGACAGAGGTAACAGCATGTCTAAAGGCATAAAAGAAGGAAGATCTAATGTATTCAAATAACTGCAGGTAGATCACAAGACAGGAAATGTGCAGTGGTGTGTGTGCAGTGTGTATGTTTGTAGGAGGGCGGGATGGTGGGGAAAAGAATGGCAAGAATAGGTAGTATAAAACATGCTGGATCCAGATTGTAGACTTTATCTTAAAGGCAATGGGAAGCTTTGAAAGCTTTTTAGCAAGGGAGTGACATGATTACATCAACATTTTAGAAAATTCATTCTGATGGCAGTGTGGAAAATAAATTGGAATCTGCTGAGGAAATGGTATCAGAGAAAGCAGTCTGGAGGCTATTTTAATAATAGTGAAGAAATAAAGCGCAGGAATTAGGACAAAGAGAGAGATAATTAAAGACATACTTAGGAGGTACACCCACAGTATAGCTGAGCAGGGTAAGAAAAAAAGTCAAGAACAACTTTCAAATGTTGCTAAAATTAAATAACTAAAGGAATAGCTATTAGGGAAATGCATATTAAAACCACAATGAAGTGATGTCAGCAAGATAGCTCACTAGAGACACCTGGCACCCATACTCCCCACCCACACACACAAGAAAGGACCAAGGCAATGAATAAAGAGCTAAGATTTCACTGGAGTGTTGAACAGAGAGTGCTGGAGTGCAGTAGGGGAGTGGGGAGGTACCTATAGTGATTGGAAGCCCAGGAGGTACCTACAGTGATTGGAAGCAACGGAGAGACATCTAGCCTCTATGGCACTGTCTGCCATGCCTGGATCAGATTGATTTGTAGACAGGAGAGACTTTCCCTTTCAGGGAAATAGTAAGGAGAAGAATCTCATCAGCTCCTATTGCCACTGCAAATGCCCACAGTCATCCCAAGCCCCAGGTCCAGTTTGGAGAGCTGCTGGGAATTCATGCAACTACACTGCTCTGGATTATGAACACAAGGTGTGTACTCCCCAACCCCCACCTATCCTGTGAGCCATGCTGCTGCAGCACAGTGCCATCTTGAAATTAGAGCCACCTCTGGAATGCGTCCTCCTCTGGGACCAGTAGCCATTGCACCTCTCCAGCACTGGGGTTTCATCTTCATTCCACCCAGCCCACAGATGGCTGATGCCATAACCCCAGCTGTGCAGAGCCTGGGTCCAGGATGGGTTGCAAATCTGGTCCTACACAGCAGGGAAACCAATTCCCACTGCGTACACTTCCAGCTGGAGGAAGAGTCTAGCAGTCCTACCCAGGGTGAACCCACTGCTGAGCCAGCTCAACTGCTGCACACTCTCCCCTAAGCTAAGCAAGAAAGGACTCGGGGCCACCAAGTAGCAGATAAGCAACCCCTTGGGCTGTCCCCCAAACAGGTGGAGCAGCTACAAGCCTAGGACCTGAGAAACAGCCCTGCAGCACCCACCCCTCCTGCTGACATACCTCTGGCCTGCCCAAAGGCCCCATGCCTGCAATCAGAGCCTGAGAAACAGATTCATGGGCTACTCCTAGCTCACCTGCCCCTAGGCCTCCAAGCTGCCAACATGTAAGTCTTGGGCCTAAGTAACAGCCCTGCAGGCTGCCCCTGGCTAGCATGCCCCCAGGCTGACTGAGTAGCTGTATGTCCACTTCCTAGGCCTGAGAAATAGCCCTGGGGGCTGCCCCTGGCAGACACACTCCCAGACTGAGTGGATGTGTGCCCAAGTCCTGGCCACATCTACCAGACATGCACCCAGGTCACCCAAGAAGCCACCCATGTCCTAGGCCAGAGAAACAACTCCAGGAGCAAACTTGAACAGACACACACCCAGGACAGCTTAGAAGCCATGCATCTGCATCCCAGGCCTAAGAAACAGCCCTGCGGGATACCCCTGACAGACATGCCCTCAGGCCAGCTGAACAGCTGTGCACCCATGTCTCAGGTCTAAGAAATAGCTTTGTAAGCCACCCCTGGCAGGCATAACAGACTGGCTGAGCAACCAGGTGCCTGTACCCCCAGCCAGAGTAACAACTCCAAGGCCCCAACCCCAGCAAGACTTCAAGTTGGCTGACTCACTGTGTGAATACTCGCACCCTTGATCTGAGAAAAAGCTTCACTCTCAGCAAAGCCACACCACCACTGCCACACTCTCTCATCTTAGATTCCTGAGACACTCATAAATGTTATTAGTGCAGATTACAGCTGAAGAAACTACATGGAGACTATACTACATGTTAATCTAGACCCAAAACCAAGGTACCCCACCAAACTGACACCCCAAGACCCATCTATATGTATAAGTCTTTCCATATAAAGCCTACTTCAGAAAATTGGAGGGGGCAATTGTTCTACCAAATGCACAGAAATTAACGTAGGCAAAAACAAACAAAAAAACAACAAACCAACAACAACAAAAACATAGGCAGAAAAAGCAGGCAAACAGGACATCTTCAGAAGAACACAGTAATTCTCCAGTAAGATTCCAATCATAAGGAACTATATGAAATACCAGGAAAAGAATTCAAAATAGTACTCTTAAGGAAACTCAGTGAGATACAAGAGAACATAGATAGTCAGGGGCTGGGCATGGTGGCTCACGCCTGTAATCCCAGCACTTTGGGAGGCTGAGGCAGGCAGATCACGAGGTCAGGAGATCGAGACCATCCTGGCTAACATGGTGAAACCCCGTCTCTATTAAAAATACAAGAAATTAGCTAGGCATGGGCGGGCGCCTGTAGTCCCAGCTACTCGGGAGGCTGAGGCAAGAGAATGGCATGAACCCGGGAGGCGGAGCTTGCAGTGGGCTGAGATCACGCCACTGCATTCCAGCCTGGGTGACAGAGCAAGACTCTGTCTCAAAAAAAAAAAGAGAACATAGATAGACAATACAATGAAATTTTAAAAATTGACTATTTAGATAAGAAATTCAATAAAGAAATAATATCATAAAAAAGAATCAAATAGAAATCCTGAAGCTGAAGGATTCAATTAATGAAATAAAAAATACCATTGAGGCCAGGCACAATGGCTGACTCCTATAATCCCAGCACTTTTGGGAGGCCAAGGCTGGTAGATCACTTGAGGTCAAAAGTTCAAGACCAGCTTGGCCAGTGTGGTGAACCCCTGCCTCTACTACAAAATACAAAAATTAGCTTGGCATACTGGTGGGTGCCTGTAGTCCCAGGTAATTGGAAGGCTGAGGCAAGAAAACTGCTTGAACCCAGGAGGTGGAGGTTGCAGCAAGCCAAAATCACACCACTGCACTCCAGCTTGAGTGACAGAGTGAGACTCTGTCTCAAAAATTAAAAAAAAAAAAAAATGCAAGTGAGAGCATCAGTAAACAGACTAGATCAGCCAGAAGAAGGAATTTCCGAATGTGAAGACAGGTCTTTTGAAGTAACACAGGCAGCCCCGACTACACACCCAAAAAAAGGCCTCCAAGATGTATCAGACATCATTAAGTGAACAAATATTTACATTATGGGCCAGAAGAAGAAAAGAAGGGGAAAAAAGCTAGTATTCATTAAATATGCAGAAAACATATTTAATGAAATAATAGCTGAAGACTTCATAAGTTTTGGGAGAGAGACAGATATCCAATTCCAGAAAGTTCAAATAATCCCACACAGATTCAACCTAAACAAGTCCTCTTCAATGTACATTATAGCCAAATTATCAAAAGTCAAAGACAAAGAAAGAATTCTAAAACTGCAAGAGAAAAGAATTAAGTCACATATGAGGAAATTCCCATTAGTTTGAGTGGATTTCTCAGCAGAAACCTTACAGGCCAGGAGAAAATAGGATATAATCAAAGTACTGAAAGAAAAAAACTATCAGCAAAGAGTATTATACCCAGCAAAGATATCCTTCAGGAATAAAGGAGAAATAAAATCTTTGCTTTCAGCCAAGCAAGAACTAAGGGAATTCATCACCACTAGACTGGCTATATAAGAAATGCTCAAGGGAATCTTACATATGGAAAGGAAAAGACAATTACCACACTCATAAAAACATGAAACTATTAAACTCACTGGTAGAACTGATATACACAAAGGAGAAAGAGAAAGGATTCAAACCATTTCATTACAGAAAACCAACCAACTGCAAAAATAAATAAAAGAGAAACAAAGGATACACAAAATAACCAGAAAACAAACATAAAAACAGGAGGTCCTCATCAATAATAACGTTGCATGCCAATGGATTAAATACTCCATTTAAAAGATATAGATTGGCCGAAAAGATAAAAAATAAAAACAAGAGGCTAGGTGTGGTGGCTCATGCCTGTAAACCCAGCACTTTGGGAGGCCGAGGTGGGCGGATCAAGAGGTCAGGAGATTGAGACCATCCTGGCTAACACGGTGAAACCCCGTCTCTACTAAAAACACAAAATATTAGCGGGGTGTGGTGGCAGGAGCCTGTAGTCCTAGCTACTCGGGAGGCTGAGGCAGGAGAATGGTGTGAACCTGGGAGGCGGAGCCTGCAGTGAGCTGAGATTGTGCCACTGTACTCTAGCCTGAGGGACAGGGCGAGACTCCATCTCAAAAATAAAATAAAATAAAAACAAGAACCAACTATATACTGCCTACAAGAAACTCCCTTTATCCATAAAGACTCACATAGACTGAAAGCGAAGGGATAGAAAAAGACATTCCACAAACAAAAACCAAAAACAAGCAGGAATATCTATATTAGACAAAACAGATTTCAAGTCAAAAGCCGTACAAACAGAAAAAGAAAGACATTATATAATCATCAACGGATCCATTCAGCAAGAGAATATAAGTCGTAAATATATATATGCACCCAGGACCAGAGCACCTAGATATATAAAGCAGGCTGTACAAAGAGAAAAAGAAACATTATATAATCCTCAATGGATCCATTCAGCAAGAGAATATAACAGTCAAATATATATATATAAAAATATATATATAAATATATATATATATAAATATATATAAAAATATATAAATATATATACAAATATATAAAAATATATGTAAATATATATAGATATTTAAATATATATAAATATAGATATGTAAATATATATAAATATAGATATGTAAATATATATAAACATATATGTAAATATATATAAAAATATATGTAAATATATATATAAATATATATATAAATATATGTAAATATATATAAATATATATAAATTAGATATAAATATATATAAATTAGATATATATATTTATATATAGATATATATATAAATATATATATTTATATATATATATAAATATATATATTTATATATATATCTATATATAAATATATATATTTATATATAGATATATATAGGATATATATATTTATATATAGGATATATATAGGATATATATAGGATATATATATTTATATATAGGATATATATAGGATATATATAGGATATATATATTTATATATAGGATATATATAGGATATATATATTTATATATAGGATATATAGGATATATATTTATAAATATATATAAATATATAGATAAATATATAAATATATATAAATAATATATAATATATAAATATATATAAATATATATATATATGCACCCAGCACCAGAGCACCCAGATATATAAAGCAAATATTATTAGATTTAAAGAGAGAAACAGACTTCTATACTATAATAGTTGGGGACATTAACACCCACTCTCAACATTAAACAGGTCATCTAGCCAGAAAATCAACAAAGACACACTGGATTTAAACTGCACCATAGGCTAAATGGACATAATTTTCATAACGTTTCACCCAACAACTGATTTTTTTCATCAGCACATGGAACATTCTCCAAAACTGACAACATATTAGGACACAAAACAAGTCTCAAATTTTTTAAAAAATTGAAATATCAAGTATCTTATTTTACCACATGGATAAAACTTCAAATCAATAAGAGAAACATTCAAAACTGTACAAATACATGGAAATTAAACACCACCCTGCTGAATCACAATGGATTAAAAAAGAAAATAAAGAAATCAGAAATTCCCATGAGACAAATGAAAATAGAAACACAACATACCAAAACCTATGGGACACAGCAAAAGCAGTATTAAGGGGCAAGTTTATAGTAATAAATGTCTACACAAAAAACTAGAAAGATTTCAAATAAACAATTTAATGATGCATCTCAAGGAACTAAAAAAATAAGAAAAAATCAAACTCAAAATTAGTAGAAGAAATAAAGATCAGAGCAGAAATAAATAAAATTGAGAGAAAAAATACAAAAGACCAATGAAATGAAAATTGGTTATTTGAAAAGATAAACAAAATTGACAAATCAGTAGCTAAACTAAGAAAAAAGAAAACCCAGTCTCGTGGAGCCAAGATGGCCGAATAGGAATAGCTCCGGTCTACAGCTCCCAGCCTAAGCGACACAGAAGACGGGTGATTTCTGCATTTCGGTTTGAGGTACCGGTTTCATCTCACTAGGGAGTGCCAAACAGTGGGTGTAGGACAGTTGGTGAAGCGCATGGTGCGTGAGCCGAAGCAGGGCGAGGCATTGCCTCACTCGGGAAGCGCAAGGGGTCAGGGAGTTCCCTTTCCTAGTCAAAGAAAAGGGTAACAGATGGCACCTGGAAAATCGGGTCAGTCCCACCCTAATACTGTGCTTTTCCAACAGGCCTGGAAAACAGCACATTAGGTGATTGTGTCCCGCACCTGGCTTGGAGGGTCCTATGCCCACGAGTCTTGCCGATTGCTAGCACAACAGTCTGAGATTAAACTGCAAGGCAGCAGCGAGGCTGGGGGAGGGGTGTCCGCCATTGCCCAGGCTTGCTTAGGTAAATAAAGCAGCCAGGAAGCTCGAACTGGGTGGAGCCCACCACAGCTCAAGGCCTGCCTGCCTCTGTAGCTCCACCTCTGGGGGCAGGGCACAGACAAACAAAAAGTCAGCAGGAACCTCCACAGACTTAAATGTCCCTGTCTGACTGACAGCTTTGAAGAGAGTAGTGGTTCTCCCAGCACGCAGCTGGAGATCTGAGAATGGACAGACTGCCTCCTAAAGTGGGTCCCTCACCCCTGAGCAGCCTAACTGGGAGGCACCCCCCCAGTAGGGACAGACTGACACCTCACTCGGCCGGGTACTCCCCTGAGACAAAACTTCCAGAGGAACTATCAGACAGCTGAATTTGTGGTCTCACGAAAATCTGCTGTTCTGCAGCCACCGCTGCTGACACCCAGCCAAACAGGGTCTGGAGTGGACCTCTAGTAAACTCCAACAGACCTGCAGCTGAGGGTCCTGTCTGGTAGAAGGAAAACTAATAAACAGAAAGGACATCCACACCAAAAACCCATCTGTACATCACCATCATCGAAGACAAAAAGTAGACAAAACCACAAAGATGGGGAAAAAACAGAGCAGAAAAACTGGAAACTCTAAAAAGCAGAGCACCTCTCCTCCTCCAAAGGAACACAGTTCCTCACCAGCAACAGAACAAAGCTGGACGGAGGATGACTTTGACGAGTTGAGAGAAGAAGGCTTCAGACGATCAAACTACTCTGAGCTACGGGAGGAAATTCAAAACAATAGCAAAGAAGTTAAAAACTTTGAAAAAAAATTAGAAGAATGGATAACTAGAATAACCAATGGAGAGAAGGGCTTAAAGGAGCTGATGGAGCTGAAAGCCAAGTATCGAGAACTACACAAAGATTGCAGAAGCCTCGGTAGCAGATGCGATCAACTGGAAGAAAGGGTATCGCTGATGGAAGATGACATGAATGAAATGAAGTGAGAAGGGAAGTTTAGAGAAAAAAGAATAAAAAGAAATGAACAAAGCCTCCAAGAAATTTGGGACTATGTGAAAAGACCAAACCTACATCTCATTGGTGTACCTGAAAATGACGGGGAGAATGGAACCAAGTTGGAAAACACTCTGCAAGATATTATCCAGGAGAACTTCCCCAATCTAGCAAGGCAGGCCAACATTCAGATTCAGGAAATACAGAGAACGCCACAAAGATACTCCTCGAGAAGAGCAACTCCAAGACACATAATTGTCAGATTCACCAAAGTTGAAATGAAGGAAAAAATGTTAAGGGCAGCCAGACAGAAAGGTCGGGTTAACCACAAAGGGAAGCCCATCAGACTAACAGCTGATCTCTCAGCAGAAACTCTACAAGCCAGAAGAGAGTGGGGGCCGATATTCAACATTCTTAAAGAAAAGAATTTTCAACCCAGAATTTCATATCCAGCCAAACTAAGCTTCATAAGCAAAGGAGAAATAAAATACTTTACAGACAAGCAAACGCTGAGTGATTTTGTCACCACCAGGCCTGCCCTAAAAGAGCTCCTGAAGGAAGCACTAAACATGGAAAGGAACAACTGGTACCAGCCCCTGCAAAAACATGCCAAATTGTAAAGACCATCGAGGCTAGGAAGAAACTGCATCAACTAATGAGAAAAATAACCAACTAACATCATAATGACAGGATCAGATTCACACATAACTATATTAACCTTAAATGTAAATGGGCTAAATGCTCCAATTAAAAGACACAGACTGGCAAACTGGATAAGGAGTCAGGACCCATCAGTGTCCTGTATTCAGGAAACCCATCTCACGTGCAGAGACACACATAGACTCAAAATAAAGGGATGGAGGAAGATCTATCAAGCAAATGGAAAACAAAAAAAGGCAGAGGTTGCAATCCTAGTCTCTGATAAAATAGAGTTTAAACCAAAAAAGATCAAAAGAGACAAAGAAGGCCATTAAATAATGGTAAAGGGATCAATTCAACAAGAAGAGCTAACTATCCTAAATATATATGCACCCAACACAGGAGCACCCAGATTCATAAAGCAAGTCCTCAGTGACCTACAAAGGGACTTAAACTCCCACACAATAATAATGGGAGATTTTAACACCCCACTGTCAACATTAGACAGATCAACGAGACAAAAAGTTAACAAGGATATCCAGGAATTGAATTCAGCTCTGCACAAAGTGGACCTAATAGACATCTACAGAACTCTCCACCCCAAATCAACAGAATATACATTTTTTTCAGCACCACACCACACCTATTCCAAAATTGACCACACAGTTGGAAGTAAAGCTCTCCTCAGCAAATGTAAAAGAATAGAAATTATAACAAACTGTCTCTCAGACCACAGTGCAATCAAACTAGAACTCAGGATTAAGAAACCCACTCAAAACTGCTCAACTACATGGAAACTGAACAACCTGCTCCTGAATGACTATTGGGTACATAATGAAATGAAGGCAAAAATAAAGATGTTCTTTGAAACCAACGAGAACAAAGACACAACATACCAGAATCTCTGGGACACGTTCAAAGCAGTGTGTAGAGGGAAATTTATAGCACTAAATGCCCACCAAAGAAAGCAGGAAAGATCCAAAATTGACACCCTAACATCACAATTAAAAGAACTAGAAAAGCAAGAGCAAACACATTCAAAAGCTAGCAGAAGGCAAGAAATAACTAAAATCAGAGCAGAAGTGAAGGAAATAGAGACACAAAAAACCCTTCAAAAAATTAATGAATCCAGGAGCTGGTTTTTTGAAAAGATCAACAAAATTGATAGACCGCTAGCAAGACTAATAAAGAAGAAAAGAGAGAAGAATCAAATAGATGCAATAAAAAATGAAAAAGGGGATATCACCACCGATCCCACAGAAATACAATCTACCATCAGAGAATACTACAAACACATCTATGCAAACAAACTAGAAAATCTAGAAGAAATGGATAAATTCCTTGACAAATACACCCTCCCAAGACTAAACCAGGAAGAAGTTGAATCTCTGAATAGATCAATAACAGGTTCTGAAATTGTGGCAATAATCAATAGCTTACCAACCAAAAAGAGTCCAGGACCTGATGGATTCACAGCCGAATTCTACCAGAGGTACAAGGAGGAACTGGTACCATTCCTTCTGAAACTATTCCAATCGATAGAAAAAGAGGGAATCCTCCCTAACACATTTTATGAAGCAAGCATCGTCCTGATACCAAAGCCTGACAGAGACATAACCAAAAAAGAGAATTTCAGACCAATATCCTTGATGAACATTGATGCAAAAATCCTCAATAAAATACTGGCAAACCGAATCCAGTAGCACATCAAAAAGCTTATCCACCATAATCAAGTGGGCTTCATCCCTGGGATGCAAGGCTGGTTCAACATATGCAAATCAATAAATGTAATCCAGCATATAAACAGAACCAAAGACAAAAACCACATGATTATCTCAATAGATGCAGAAAAGGCCTTTGACAAAATTCAACAACCTTCATGCTAAAAACTCTCAATAAATTAGGTATTGATGGGACATATCTCAAAATAATAAGAGCTATCTATGACAAACCCACAGCCAATATCATACTGAATGGGCAAAAACTGGAAGCATTCCCTCTGAAAACTGGCACAAGACAGGGATGCCCTCTCTCACCACTCCTATTCAACATAGTGCTGGAAGTTCTGGCCAGAGCAATCAGGCAGGAGAAGGAAATAATGGGCATTCAATTAGGAAAAGAGGAAGTCAAATTGTCCCTGTTTGCAGATGACATGATTGTATATCTAGAAAACCCCATTGTCTCAGCCCAAAATCTCCTTAAGCTGATTAGCAACTTCAGCAAAGTCTCAGGATACAAAATCAATGTACAAAAATCACAAGCATTCTTGTACACCAATAACAGACAAACAGAGAGCCAAATCATGAGTGAACTCCCATTCACAATTGCTTCAAAGAGAATCAAATACCTAGGAATCCAACTTACAAGGGATGTGAAGGACCTCTTCAAGGAGAACTACAAACCACTGCTCAATGAAATAAAAGAGGATACAAACAAATGGAAGAACATTCCATGCTCATGGGTTGGAAGAATCAATATCATGAAAATGGCCATACTGCCCAAGGTAATTTATAGATTCAATGCCATCCCCATCAAGCTACCAATGACTTTCTTCACAGAATTGGAAAAAACTACTTTAAAGTTCATATGGAACCAAAAAAGAGCCCGCATCGCCAAGTCAATCCTAAGCCAAAAGAACAAAGCTGGAGGCATCACGCTACCTGACTTCAAACTATACTACAAGGCTACAGTAACCAAAACAGCATGGTACTGGTACCACAACAGAGACATAGATCAATGGAACAGAACAGAGCCCTCAGAAATGATGCTGCATATCTACAACTATCTGATCTTTGACAAACCTGACAAAAACAAGAAATGGGGAAAGGATTCCCTATTTAATAAATGGTGCTGGGAAAACTGGCTAGCCATATGTAGAAAGCTGAAACTGGATCCCTTCCTTACACCTTATACAAAAATTAATTCAAGATGGATTAAAGACTTAAATGTTAGACCTAAAACCATTAAAATCCTACAAGAAAACCTAGGCAATACCATTCAGGACATAGGCGTGGGCAAGGACTTCATGTCTAAAACACCAAAAGCAATGGCAACAAAAGCCAAAATTGACAAATAGGATCTAATTAAACTAAAGAGCTTCTGCACAGCAAAAGAAACTAACATCAGAGTGAACAGGCAACCTACAGAATGGGAGAAAATTTTTGCAACCTACTCATCTGACAAAGGGCTAATATCCAGAATCTACAATGAACTCAAACAAATTTACAAGAAAAAAACAAACAACCCCATCAAAAAGTGGGCAAAGGACATGAACAGACACTCATCAAAAGAAGACATTTATGCAGCCAAAAAACACATGAAGAAATGCTCATCATCACTGGCCATCAGAGAAATGCAAATCAAAACCACAGTGAGATACCATCTCACACCAGTTAGAATGGCCATCATTAAAAAAGCAGGAAACAACACGTGCTGGAGAGGATGTAGAGAAATAGGAACACTTTTACACTGTTGGTGGGACTGTAAACTAGTTCAACCATTGTGGAAGTCAGTGTGGCGATTCCTCAGGGATCTAGAACTAGAAATACCATTTGACCCAGCCATCCCATTACTGGTTATATACCCAAAGGACTATAAATCATGCTGCTATAAAGACACATGCACACGTATGTTTATTGCGGCACTATTCACAATAGCAAAGAATTGGAACCAACCCAAATGTCCAACAACGATAGACTGGATTAAGAAAATGTGGCACATATACACCATGGAATACTATGCAGCCATAAAAAATGATGAGTTCATGTCCTTTGTAGGGACATGGATGAAACTGGAAAACATCATTCTCAGTAAACTATCGCAAGGACAAAAAACCAAACACTGCATGTTCTCACTCATAGGTGGGAATTGAACAATGAGAACTCATGGACACAGGAAGGGGAACATCACACTCCGGGGACTGTTGTGGGGTGGGGGGAGGGGGGAGGGACAGCATTAGGAGATATACCTAATGCTAAATGACGAGTTAATGGGTGCAGGAAATCAACGTGGCACATGGATACATATGTAACAAACCTGCACATTGTGCACATGTACCCTAAAACCTAAAGTATAATAAAAAAAAAGAAAAAAGAAAACCCAAATAAAAAAAAAATCAGAAATGAAAAATGAGACATCACAACAGATACCACAGAAATACAAAGGATCATAAACAACTACATGCCAATAAATCTGAAAACCTAGAGGAAATAGATGAGGTCCTAGATATATACAACCTACCAAGATGGAACCAAGAAGAAATGGAAAACCTGAATAGACCAATAACAAGTAATAAAAGTAAAGCAGTAATAACTGAGAACAGAGAAAAATCTAGGACCAGATGACTTCACCATTGAACTGTAATGAACCTTTAAAGAAGAATTAAAAGTAATTCTTCTCAAACTCTTTTAAAAAAAAAAAAAAGTGATTCCAGCTGGGTGTGGTGGCTCACGCCTGTAATCCCAGCACTTTGGGAGGTTGAGGCAGCTGGATCACTTAAGGCCAGGAGTTTGAGACCAGCCTGGCCAACTAGTGAATCCCCCTCTCTACTAAAAATACACAAATTAGCCAGGCACAATGGCCTACACCTGTAATCCCAGCTACTTGGGAGGCTGAGGTAGGAGAATTGCCTGAACCGGGGAGGGGAAGGTAGGCTGCAGTGAACTGAGATGTGCCACTGCACTCCAGCCTGGGTGGCAGAGTGAGACTCCTCCTCCAAAAAAAAAAAAAAAAAAAAAAAAAAAAATGGTGATTCTATGAGGCCCACATAACTGTGATAGCAAAACCAGACAAGAACACAATAGAAAGAAACTACAGGATAAATCCTCCAATGAACATAGATGTAAAATTCCTCAACAAAATACTAGGAAGCCAAATCCAAAATACATAAAAAAGGTAATACACCTGATCAAGTGGGATTTATGTCAGGAATGCAAGTATGGTTCAACATATGCAAATCAATCAATATGATACATTATATCAACAGAATGAAGGAGAAAAACCATACGATCATGTCAACAGGTGCATAAAAAAGCATTTGATAAAATTCAACATCCCTTCATAATTAAAAACTCTCATGAAATTAGGTATAGAAGGAAAATACCTTAACAAAATAAAGGCCATATATAATAAACCCACAGCTAACATCATACCGGATGGACTGGAAGAAGACAAAGATGCCCACTCTCACCACTGTTATTCAACATAGTACTGGAAGTGCTACGTAGAGCAATTAGACAAGAGAAAGAAATAAAGGGCATCCAAATTAGAAAGGAGGAAATCAAACTGTTCCTGTTTGCAGATGACATGATCTTCTATATAGGAAAACCTGAAGACGCTACCAAAAAACTCTTAAAACTAATAAATGAATTCAGTAAAGTTGCAGAATACAAACATCGACATATAAAAATCAGCAGCATTTCTATACATGGATGATTAACTAAACTGAAAAAGGAATCAAGACAATCCCATTTACAATAACTACAAAAACGTAAAATATCTAGGAATAAATTTAACCAAAGAAGTAAAGGATCTCTACAATGAAAACTATAAAATGCTGATGAAATAAATTGAAGAGGATACAAACAAATGGGAAGATATGCTCATGGATCAGAAGGTTTAATATTGTTTAAAATAATCATACTACCCAAGGAAACCTACAGATTCAATGCAATCCCTATCAAAATACCAATTACATTCTTCATAGAAATAGCAAAAGAAATCCTAAAAGACTCAGAACAGATAAAGCAATCCTGAGCAAAAAGAACAAAGCTGCAGGCCAGGCATGGTGGCTCATGTCTGTAATCCCAGCACTTTGGGAGGCCAAGACGGGTGGATCACAAGGTCAGGAGATCGAGACCATCTTGGCTAACATGGTGAAACCCCGCTTCTACTAAAAATACAAAAAATTAGCCGGGCGTGGTGGCATACACCTGTAGTCCCAGCTACTCAGGACGCTGAGGCAGGAGAATTGCTTGAACCCAGGAGGCGGAGGTTGCAATGAGCCAAGATCACACCACTGCACTCCAGCTTAGGTGACAGAGTAAGACTCGGTCTCAAAAAAAAAAAAAAAAAAAAAAAAAAAAAGAACAAAGCTGCAGGCATCATGCTACAATTTCAAAATATACTACAAAACTGTAGTAACCAAAACAGCATGGTTCTGGCATAAAAACTGACACATAGACCAATGGAACAGAATAGAGAACCCAGAATTAAAGAACCCGTGCTTCTACAGCCACCTGATTTTTCACAAAGGCATCAAGGACACTCATTAGGGAAAGGACAATCTCTTCAATAAATAGTGCTGGGAAAACTAGATAGCAATACACAGAAGGATGAAACTAGTCCCCCACCCTCTAACCTTATAAAAAAAGCAACTCAAAATGGATTAACAACCTAAATGAAAAACCTGAATCTATGAAACTACTGCAAGGCAACATAGGGGAAAGACTTCAGGACACTGGTCTGGGAAAAGATTTTATGAATAACACCTCAAAGGCACAGGTAACAAAGCAAAAATAAACAAATTTGAATCTCTAATTTAAAATCTTTCCACAAAGGAAACACTATGCCTGGATGGCTTCACTGGTGAATTCCACCAAACATTTCAGGAAAAAGAGATAACATTATACAAATTCTTTTAGATACTAAAGAATGAACATTTCCCAACTCATTTTTCTGAAGCCAACATAACCTTGATGCCAAAACTTGACAAGAAATTAAAGAAAATTACTATTAATCCTCATGAACACAGACCAAAAAAATCCTTAAAAAATTAGCAAATTGAATCTAGTGATATAGTAAAAGGATAATATATCATGACCAGTAGGGTTTATCAGCATGGTTGGTCTAATATGTGTGAATTAATACAATTCATCACACTAACAAAATAAAAGACAAAGATTATATTGTCACCTCAATAGATTCAAAAAAGGCATCTGATAAAACTTCAATACCCATTCACGAGGGAAAAAAAATCTCCACAAACTAGGGGAAATTGCTTAAGCTTATAAAGAGTATCTACTAAAAACCTACAATTAGCATCATATTTCACATTGAAATATTGAAAGCCTTTCCCCTAAGATTAGAAACAAGGCAAAGAAGTCCAATTTCACTATTTCTATCACCATTATACTGGAAGTCTTAACTAGCACATTAGGACAATAAAAAGAAATATAAAACATAAAAATTGGGGCCAGGCACAGTGGCTCACGCCTATAATGCCAGCACTTTGGGAGGCTGAGGCGGGCAGATCATCTGAGGTCGGGAGTTCAAGACCAACCTGGCCAACGTGGTGAAACCCCGTATCTACTAAAATACAAAATAAATTAGCCAGGCATGGCAGCATGCTCCTGTAGTCCCAGCTACTCGGGAGGCTGAGGCAGGAGAATTGCCTGAACTCAGGAGGTGGAGGTTGCAGTCAGCCAAGATTGCACCACTGCACTCCAGCACTCCAGCCTGGGCAACAGAGCAAGATTCCGTCTCTCCAAAAATTAGCTGGTTGTGGTGGCACATGCCTGTAATCCCAGCTACTTGGGAGGCTGAGGCAGGAGAATCACTTGAACCCAGGAGGCAGAGGTTGCAGTGAGCCGAGATTGTGCCATTGGACTCCAGCCTGGGTGACCGAGTGAGACTCTGTCTCAAATAAATAAATAAATAAAACCCCTAAAAATTGGAAAGGAAGAATAAAGCTGTAATTATTCACAGATAAATGCTTTCAATGGTGAAAGAAAATGAGCATATGTATGGCATACATTACTCAAGAAAAGCCAGCACACAGGGTAAACAAGAAGTAGAGAGGAGAATTACCCAGTAATAAGACTATATGCTAGGCACAGAGCCACCATGCTAAGAACAACACATTCTTAAAAATAACAGTAATTTAAATCAAGAAAAAGCTCAAGCTTTAAGGTTTGTTTCACACCACTTCAATAGAGTGTTCAAATATCAGTAGAAATAGACCAAAAAGATTTTCCAGTCAATTGGTTGAAAATACCCTTATCATACATTTAAGAATTGCCTTAGATGCTGACTTTGCAAGTCTTACAATATTGTTCGTTTTTGTGAGGCCTGACTCAGGGTACATCAGAAAAGAAAAGCAAAATATTGTGTATAAAGCCACCAAGAAAACCACGGTAGAGACCATTAGATCTCAATACCCCCCAAATCTTGTCTTAGGCATTTAATAAATAACAGAATATTCAGTGTCAGGACCTTTCTGATTATTTTTAAAAGCTTTTGGTTTTAGAATTTAGAATAAACAAAATGAAAAAACTTCAGACTACTTTTCTAGGAAAATTATTTTGATCACAACCTGTCAGTATGTGAATCAGTAACAAACATAAAATCTTAAAAACTTTCTTTGAAGGCCAAATATAATTTTTCTATAAACTACATCCACAGAAAAATGTCTATTCTTCTTTGCCACATATTTTCCTTTGGTTGTTGTTTAAGCATCTCCTTGTGATATAAAAAGCTGGCACAAATGGCTATTACCATGAATTAATTTTTAGAAAGGCAAAAATAGAAAAGTAAAATCTTAAACCTCATATGATTAAGTCAACAATTGCAACAAAAAATTTTCTGAAATGATGAACAAAAACATTTAAAAGGACAACTGAAAGTAAAAGTAGATGTTCTGATATAAGACAGTTAGAGTAAAATATCACTTTGGAAGTAATAAACATTTCCTAGCAGTCAGTGATGTAGAACTAAAATACTATCTTATTCAAAAGCCATGACTATATTGAACCTATCATACTGGACTCAGCAATTTCTTTCTGAAGACTTTTATTTGGTTGTAAAAGTTTGTAGCATTTCTTACTGCATGGGAAACCAATTTTCAGAAGATACTCCCTAATTATGTTAAAGTGCAAGTCTTAGCTATGCTGATATTCTACTCCTAAAAGTAAAATGTAAACTGGGCTATGTATCAAGAAGATGTCTGTCAATAGCAACACCTCAAAAATGCAATTTTACATGTGAATTGAACCAGCCTACTGTAAAAGTTTGTTTTGTTTTGTTTTTGTTTGTTTTTCCCCAAAAGCTTTTCCCGGCCAGGTGTGGTGGCTCATGCCTGTCATCCTAGCCCATCGGGGGCCAAGGCAGGAAGATACCTGGAGGCCAGGGGTTCAAGATCAGCCTGGGAAACATAATGAAATCCCATCTCTATTTCAAAAAATAAACAAATAAGGCTTGCCCTTACTTCATATAACCATTATTTACTAATAGGACATCATGGTTAAAAACAAAAATGTATCTGACATTGTAGCATATAAAAGAGACTTTTATAATGTATCAGTTTAGAAAGCTTTAGGTTGTAAGTAACAGTCAACCCAGTTCACAATAGCATAAACAAATATGGATAAATTTCTCACAAGACACAAAATCTTGAACAGAGCAACTGCTAAAGTTGGTTCACTAATCAATGATGTCACCAATATTTTCAGTATTTTTTCTCCACCATCCTAAGTGTGTTAACTTTTTGTACTCATTTTTATTACCTAATGGTTCCAAGATGGTCACTTCAGCTTTAAGCATCACATCTAAGGTCAAACCCAGAAAAGGGGTTACCCCAGCCCTGTCTGACCCTTTTATCAGAAAAGAGGAAAGCCTTCCATGAAGTCCCCTAGCAGACTCATGGACTAGAATTGTATTACATGGCCACTGTAGCAGTAAGTTTAAAAAATCTAGTATTTAACTTTTCTAATTTTTATGGTGAAAGTAAGGAATAGATATTGGATTGGATAACCAATAGTGTCTGTCACAGTCCTCAACCCAACATGCACATACACACTTCTTTTCTTCTCATACCTATGCATTAAACAGAACATACTCATTCTCTCCTCAAGAAGACAACCCTACTATCTCATCCAATTACTGCAAACAGCTTTAAACAGAATCCCTGGGTGATTTTCTATCTGCTATATCAAGTCTAAATATGGCAATGCCTATCTGACCATCTGAATAGCTAAAAGATATCTATCTCTAAGCCGTCCTCCTTTGTTAGTATAACTGTGAAAAAGAAAGAACAGGGTAACCCCATTAAAATTCCCATTCAGAAAAGGGAATAATGGGAAGCACACATTGTCAACAGCCCACAATCCACACGGTTATCTTAAGGACAGAAACAGCAGATTCCCTGGCAGGCAGTAAGTTACTTGGTTAGTCAATCTGCTAGGTCCTGGTATGAGTCTCAGGAGCATCTGCTTTGTCATTGTCCTCTTTGGCAACATCTGAGGTAATTTCTAAACAGACACCCTTCCCGAGGGCCCCACAGCTTTTGTAGCCCATTTCACACTGGTTTGACTTAGAGCGGTGGATATGAGAATTGCTTGGAGGGAAAAACTTCTGTTTTATTTGCTTCACATCAACTCCTTGTGTGAATAACCACAGCTAAAAAAAAAAAAACCCACTTCCAAATAATCTTTAGGCCTGGGGATTCTCATCTCTTAGCTGCTGACCTCTGAACTCTTACAATAGACTTGAGGCAATTCTAACAATAGCTTTAGGTAGAGAGGTACTACCGCTAATCCCTGCAAAATTCCAAATTATGAGGTTCTTTGTCAATTTAGAGCAGGAGCTAAAGGCAGAATACTTCTATGGTGAACTGTATCCCCACCACCACCACTGCGTGTTCAAGGCTGAGGAGCACTAATTTGAGTTCACCCCCTTCTATAGGATCCTACTGAAAAGTCACAAGAAGTAATTAATACATGCCAATATTCCAGATTTTTCCTATTGCTTCTCCTCATATTATAGCCTCCATTTCCACAGAGCCAGCCTGCCATGGAACAGCAGGCACAAGTTAATCAAATGCCTTGCTGTCACATAACAAGGGTAATAACTTTCCTCTCATCTTTCTCTGTTAAGTCTGGAGGTAGGTAGTCCAAAGTCGGAACTGCTGTTCAACAATGCCCCAGTCTCTTTCTGTCCATCTACTCCAAGGTCCACAGCTTGTGAGAATATTTTAGCCTCATGCTTGTCATCTCATGGTTACAAGATGCCTGCTACAGCTCCCGGCTTCATGATTCCATTTAAGGCACAAAGAGAGGAGAAAGAGTAAAGTACCAGCCACCTCTGTCCTCTTTATCAGGAAAGCAAAAGCCCTCCCTGAACTCAGCAGACTTCCCTTCCTAATCACTGGCAAAGGGGAACAGGATTGTTATGACTGGTTTCAACTATTCAATTTTTTGTTTCAAGCTGGGCACATTGCTGCCCTAACAATATTAAGGTGCGCAATAGGGAATGGGTATTATGGAAGCCACTAAGAATATCTGCCACTTATGAATATTTATAATTTTAAGAAATCAAACTCTATTTGGTGAAATTTCAGACTCGGTAACAGAAGTGAAAAAAAAAAAAGTCCCTCAGGCAGTGTTATAGAAATACATTTTAGGTACAGAAATCCCCACTCAAGCAAGCCCATCCTACTTAGGAGTCTATCCTTGAAATTAGCACCCTTTAGCAATTCTGCTTTTCATGGACTCTTCCTTTCCTCAATTCTGAACTACAGATTCTCTAAAATACCCATGTTTATTAACAACCGTTTCTATGGCAGCAGAGCCCCTGGTGGTGGGGCCCTGGGGTGGAGGCTATTTAGAAGTTAAAGACCGACAGTATACGCCGATAGCAGCTATTATTGATGAAATACCTGAGATATTTCTGAAATAGATAAACGTTGTGAAAAAAACAAAACAAAAAATATTTAAGGTGCCTGTTGCTCACCAAGAAATCTCTTGATTATAATTTGGGTTTCCCATCTAGGTCCACCTAGACTTGATCATTATGGTTCAATGACTTGAAAGAAATGACTTGATCATTATGGTTCAACTGGTTTATGTAACAGTTTTAGCTCCTAGTATGTTAATAAATTTGCATTCTGGCATTATGTATTAGGTTTATAAGGTTGTCAAACTACTTTAATCTTCTCTGGGGCACTACTGATCAGATTAGGTTTCTAAGACCAAAAGACTGAGTCAGGCCCTGGTAAAAATTTCACTAAGGTTCTACTACCTGATGTGGTCTTTTGAATAACAGCAGCCAGCCTGCTCCAGGCAATAGCTCCTTACATCACTGATTATATTGGCATAAACAACTTTATGTAAAATATTTAAGCAATAAATTTTTATTCCATGTAGCAGCTCACAAAAGCTACTTTAACGTAAATTGTGCCACCTATAAATATACTCAAGTCATCAACTATTCAAAGTATCATCATTTCCCAGCAACCCTCGACTCACAGTTTTTTATATATATAAATATATGTAGTGTAGCTATACAGTATACAGAGAATGGGCTCTGGAGCCAGAAGGCTAGAATCCAATTCCCAATTCCACAGTAGAATGTTCCACCCTATAATGGGTGTGTGACATTGGGAGAAAAATCATTGTGTCTACTTTCTTCATCTATACGTGAGGGTGGAGTTAGAAGGGGACATAATGGTAATGCCTCATTCAAAGGGATATCTGAGTATCAAATGAATTTATACATGTAAAATGCCTGGAACATAGGAAGGATTCAACAAGTGCTAGCTATTATCATCACTCTTAATTGGGAAACTTAAATAGTGTATGACCACCTAACTCCTACTGAATGGGGAAAAATCAAATGCCTTTCCTCTAAGGACTGGAACAAGATAAGGATGTCCACTCTCACTACTGTTATTCAACATAACACTGGAAGTCCTGGCTGGAGCAATTAGACAGGAAAAAGAAATAAAGAGAATCCAAACTGGAAGGGAAGAAGTCAAATTAGCCTTATTTGCAGATGACATGATCTTATACATAGAAAAACCTAAAGACTCCACCAAAAAAAACTGTTTGAGCTAATAAACTCAGTAAAGTTGCAGGATACAAAAATCAATATACAAAAATCAATAGTATTTCTATACGCCAAAAACAAACAATCTGAAAAAGGAATAAAAAAAGCAATCTCGAGGGGTGGAGCAAGATGGCAGAATGGAAGGTCCTACCAATCATCCCCCCTGCCGGAACACCAAATTCAACATCTACACACAAAAAAGCACCTTTATAAGGACCAAATATCAGGTGAGCACCCACAGCACCTGATTTTAACTTCATAGTTCTGAAAGAGAAACTTAAGAGTAGCAAAGAGTCTTGAATTGTTGATGCTACCCCTCCCCTATCCCATCACAGTAGCCAAGTGGTGTGAAGAAATCTGTGTGCTTGGGGAGAGTAAGAGCACAGAGACTGTGAGACTTTACATTGAACTCAGTGCTGTCACAGTATAAGGCAAAACTGGGCTGAACTTAGCTGACACCCATCTACAGAAGGAGCATTCAGACAAGCCCTAGCCAGAGGAGAATCACCCATCCCAGCAGCTGGAACTTGAGTTCCAGCAAGCTTCCTCGTTGTGGGTTGAAGTGCTCTGGGGCCCTAAATAAACTGTAAAGGCAGTCTAGGCCCCAAGAACTGCAAGTTTTAGTGTTGAGCTGGGCTTGAAGCCAGTGGACTTGCCGGTCATGAGACTTACTGAGACACAAGCTGGAGCACCTAAGGGAGTGCTTGCACTACCTGTCCCCCAACCCCAGGCAACACAGCTGTGGCTCCAAAAAAGTCACAGAAGAGCCACAAGCTGTGTTGCCTGGTGTTGAAAAGGGGGTAGTGCAAGCACTCCCTTTCTGCTTGAGAGGAGAGGAGAGGGAAGAGTAAAGAGGAATTTTGTCTTGCACCTTGGACACCAGCTCAGCCACAATCGGATATAATACTAGTCAGAACTGTAAGGCCCCCATTCCAGGCCGTAGTTCCCCAGATGACATTTCTAGACATACCCTGGACCCAGAGGGAAACTGATTCCTTGAAGGGAAGGGCCTATTCCTAGCAGGATGCATCATCTGCTAGCTAAAGAGCCCTTGAGACCCTGAATAATCAATAGTGATACTTAGGTAGTATGGCATGAGCCTTAGGTGAGACTCAGAGACACACTGGCTTCAGGTGAGACCCAGCACATTCCCACCTGTGGTGGCTATGGTAAGAGATTCCTTCTGCTTGAGAAAAGCAGAGGAAAAAGTGGAGACTTTGTCTTGCATCTTAAGTACAAGCTCTACCACAATGTGGTATAGCACCAATCAAGCTCTTGGGGTCCCTGATTCCAGGCCTTGGCTCTTGGATGGCATTTCTGGACATGGCCTGGGCCAGAGGGGACCCCACTTCCCTGAAGAGTGAATCCCAGGCCTGGTAGCATTCACCACAAGCTAACTGAAGAGCCCTCAGGCCTTAAGTGAACATTGGTGGTAGCCTGGCAGTACTCCCTGTGGGCCTTGGGTGGTAGTGACTATAAGGTGAGGGTCCTCTGCCTGTGAAAAGGGGAGGGAAAACTGAGAACTGTTTTTCATGGTTTGAAAGCCCACTCAGCCACAACACCAGGTAGACTTCTGAGGTTTTTGACTCCAGTCCTTAGCTCCCAGACGGCATCTCTGGACCGGCCCAGGGCCTGCAGGAACTTGCCTCCCTGAAGGGAAGGACACAAGCCTGGTTGGCTTCACTAGATGCTGACTGTAGAGCCCTAGGGCTTTGAATGAACATAAGTGGCAGCCAGGTACTGGTTACAGCAGGCCTTGGGCAAGACCCAGTGCTGTGCTGGCTTCAGGTCTAACCCAGCACAGTCCCACTGGTGGTGGCTATAGGGGTGTTTGTGTCACCCTACTCCCAGCCAGAGGTGGCTCAGCACAGAGAAACTCCATTTGTTTGGGAGAAAGTAAGGGAAGAGAATAAGAATCTCTGCCTGGTAAACCAGAAAATTATTCCAGATTTATCCAATATCACCAAGATGGTTTCTACAAGTCTGCAAGAACCACAGCATTACTGGGCTTGAGGTACCCCATAATGCAGATATGGCTTAGATCTTAGATCATAACACTCAAAGTCCTTTTGAATACCTGGAAAACCTTCCCAAGACAGGTGGATACAAACAAGCCTAGACGGAGAATACTGCAATGAATACCTAACTCTTCAATGCCCAGATACCAGCAAATATCCACAAGCATCAAGACCATCCAGGAAAACATACCCTCACCAAATGAACTAAATAAGGTGCGAGGCCAATCCTGAAGAAACAGAAATACATGACCTTTCAGACAGAGAATTCAAAATTGCTGTTTTAAGGAAACTCAAAGAAATTCAAGATAACACAGAGAAGGAATGCAGAATTCTATCAGATAAATTTAACAAAGAGATTAAAATAATTGAAAAGAATAAGTAGAAATTCTGAAGGTGAAAAATGCAATTGACATATTGGATAATGCATCAGAGACTGTTAATAGTAGAATTGATCAAGCAGAAGACAGAATTCGTGAGCTTGAAGACAGGCTATTTGAAAATACAGTTAGAGATTAAAGCAAAATAAAGAATGAAGCACACCTACATTATCTAGAAAATAGCCTCAAAAGGGCAAATCTAAGAGTTATTGGCCTTAAAGAGAAGATAGAGAGAGGGGTAGAAACTTTATTCAAAGGGATAATAAGAAATTCACAAACCTAGAAAAAGATATTAATAACCAAGTACAAAAAGGCTGGCTGGGTGCAGTGGCTAACACCTGTAATCCCAGCACTTTGGGAGGCTAAGGCCTCCCAAAGGTGGACCATTTGAGGCCAGGAGTTTGAGACTAGCCTGGCCAACATGGTGAAACCCTGTCTCAAATACAAAATTAGCTGGGTGTGGTGGCACACACTTGTGCTCTCAGCTGCTTGAGAGGCTGAGGCATGAGAATCATTTGAACCCGGGAGACAGAGGTTGAGGTGAGCCAAGATTGCACCACTGCACCCCAGCCTGGGCAACAAAGCAAGACTCTGTACCCGCCACCCTGCCAAAAAAAAAAAAAAAAAAAGAGAGAGAGAAGGCAAGCAGATTTAACCCAAAGAAGACTACCTCAAGGAATTTAATAATCAAACTCCCAAAGGTTAAGGATAAAGAAAGGATCCTAAAAGCAGCAAGAGAAAAGAAACAAATAACATACAATGGACCTCCAATATGTCTAGCAGCAGACTTTTCAGTGGAAAACTTACAGGGCAGGAGAGAGTGGCATGATTTATTTAAAGTGCTGAAGGTTAAAAACAGTTTACCCTAGAATAGTATAATATTATCCAGCAAAAATATCCTTCAAACATGAAGGAGAAATAAAGATTCTCCCAGACAAGCAAAAGCTAAGGGATTTCATCAACATCAGACCTGTCCTACAAGAAATGCTAAAGGGAGTACTTCTATCAGAAGTAAGGATGAAGAAAAGAAAAATAAAAGGATGTTAATGAGCAATAAGACATCATCTGAAAGTACAAAACTCACTATCAATAGTAAGTACACAGAAAACAGAGACTTTTATAACACTGAACTGTGGTGTGTAAACTACTCTTATCTTAAATAGAAAGATTAAATGATGAACCAATCAAAAATAATAACTATGTACCTGGCATGGTGGTTCACACCTGTTATCCCAGCACCTAGGGAAGCCAAGGCAGGCAGATCACAGATCATTTGAGGTCAGGAGTTAGAGACCAGCCTGGCCAACATGGCAAAGCCCTGTCTCTCCTAAAAATATAAAAATTATCCAGCTGTGGTCATGCATGCCTATAATCCCAGCTACTAGGGAGGCTAAGGCAGGAAAATCGTTTGAACCCAGGAGGCAGAGGTTGAAGTGAGCTGAGATTGTGCCACTGCACTCTGGCCTGGGTGACAAAGTGAGACTCTGTCTCAAATAATAATGATAATAATAACTACAACAACTTTTCATAACATAGACAGTACTGTAAGATATAAATAGAAACACAAAAAGCAAGAGGATGAAGTTAAAGTTTTTATTAGTTTTCTTTTTGCTTGTTAGTTTGTTTATGCAAGCAGTGTTAAGTTGTAATCATCTTAAAATAATGGGTTATAAGATAGTATTTGTAAGCTTTATGGTAATCTCAAATCAAAAAACATACAACAGATACACAAAAAATAAAAAGCAAGAAATTAAATCATACCACCAGAGAAAATCACCTTCACTAAAAGGAAAACAGGAAGGAAGGAAAAAAGGAAGAGAAGACCACAAGACAACCAGAAAACAAATAAAATGGCAAGAGTAAGTCCTTGCCAATCAATAGTAACCTTTAATGTAAGCGGACTAGACTCTTCAATCAAAAGACAGGGTGGCTGAATGGATAAGAAAACAAACAAACAAATGCCCCCCCCAAAAAAAAAAAACACAAGTCCCAATGATCTGTTGCCTACAAGAAACACACTTTACCTATAATGATACACATAGATTGAAAATAGAGACAGAAAAAGATATTTCATACCAACAGAAACCAAAAAAGAGGAGTGCTATACTTATATCAGACAAAATAGATACCATGACAAAAACTTTTAAGAAGAGACAAAGAAGGTCGTTATATAATAATGAAGGGGTCAATTCAGCAAGAGAATATAACAATTTTAAATATATACGCACCCAACACTACAGCACCCGGATATATAGAGCAAATATTTGAGCTAAAGAAAGAGATAAACTCCAATATGATAATAGCTGGAGATTCAATACCCCACTTTAAGCATTGGACAGATCTTCCAGACAGAAAATAAACAAAGAAACATCAGACTTAATCTGTACTATAGACCACATGGACCAAATAGATACTCATAGAACATTTAATCCAACAGCTACAGAATACACAATGTTTTCCTCAGCACATGGGTCATTCTCAAGGATAGACCATATGTTAGGTCAAAAAACAAGTCTTAAAATATTTTTAAAAATTGAAATAATATCAAACATCTTTTCTGACCACAATGGAATAAAACTAGAAATCAATAATGAGAGGGATTTTGGAAACTATACAAACACATAGAAATTAAACAATATGCTCCAGAATGACCAGTGGGTCAATGAAGAAATTAAAAAGGAAACTGAAACATTAATTGAAACAAATGATAACGGAAACACAACATGCCAAAACCTATGGGATACAGCAAAAGCAATACCGAGAGAGAAGTTTATAGCTATAAGCACCTACATTTAAAAAGTAGGAAAACATCAAATAAACAACCTAATGAAGCATCTAAAAGAAACAGAAAAGCAAAAGCAAACCAAACCCAAAAATCAGTAGAAGAATAAAGAGCAGAGATAAAATTGAAATGAATAAAATACAAAAGATCAATGAAATAAAAAGTTGGTTTTTTGAAAAGATAAACAAAATTGATAAACTTTTAGCCAGACTAAGAAAAAAGGAGAGGAGACACAAATAAATAAAATCAGAGGTGAAAAAGGAGACATTACAACCAATACTACAGAAATTCAAAGGATCATTAGAGCCTACTATGAGCAACTACATGCCAATAAATTGAAAAGCCAAGAAGAAATGGATAAATTCCTAGACATATACAACCTACCAAGATTCAACCATGAAGAAATCCAAAACCTAAACAGACTAATAACAACTAATAAGATTGAAGCCATATTAAAAAGTCTCCCAACAAAGGAAAGCCTGAGACCAATGACTTCACTGCTGAATTTTATCAAACATTTTAAAAAGAACTAATACCAATACTACTCAAATTATTCTGAAAAAGAGAGGAGGAGGGAATAGTTCCAAGCTCATTCCACAAGGTCAGTATTACCCTGATATCAAAACCAGATAAAAACACATTTAAAAAAAAGCTACAGGCAAATAGCCCTGGTTAACACTGATGCAAAAATCTTCAACACAATACTAGCAAACCAAATTCAAGAACACACTAAAAATATCATTTGTCATGACCAAGTGAAATTTATCCCATGGATGCAAGGATGGTTCAACATACACAAATCAATGTGATACATCATATCAAAAGAATGAAGGACAAAAATCATATGATTATTTCAATTGATGCTGAAAAAGCGTCTGATAAAATTCAACATTTCATTGTGATAAAAACTCTCAAAGAACTGGGTATAGAAGGAACATAATTCAACATAATAAAAGCTATATATGACAGACCCATAGCTAGTATCATACTGAATGTGGAAAAACTGAGTCTTTCTTCTAAGATCCGGAAGATGACAAGGATGCCCACTTTCACCACTGTTATTCAACATGGTATTGGAAGTCCTACCTAGAGCAATCAGACAAGAGAAAGAAATAAAGGGCATTCAAATTGGAAAGGAAAAATCAAATTATCATTGTTTGCAGATAATTATGATCTTATACTTGGAAAAACCTAAAGACTTCATCAAAAAATTCAGAACTGTTAAACCAATTCAGCAAAGTTATAGGATACAAAATCAACAAACAAACATTAGTAGCATTTCTATATGCCAAAAGTGAACAATCTGAAAACAAAATCAAGAAAGTAATCCCATTTAAAATAGCTACAAATAAAATAAAGTATCAAGGAATTCACTGAATCAAAGAAGTGAAAGCTCTCTAAAATGAAAACTATACCAATGCAAGAAATTGAAAAAGACACAAAAAATGGAATGGTATTTCATGTTCATAGATTGGAAGATTCAATATTGTTAAAATGTCCACACTACCCAAAACAATCTACAGATACAATGCAATCTCTATCAAAATACCAATGACATTTTTCACAGAAATAGAAGAAACAATCCTAAAATTTATATGGAACCAGAAAAGACCCAGAATAGCCAAAGCTATGCTAAGCAAAAACAACAAAACTGAATAAATCACATTACCTGACTTCAAATTACACTACAGACCTATTGTAACCAAAACAGCATGGTACTGGCATAAAAATAGATACATAGACTAATGGAATGGAACACAGGACCCAGAAATAAATCCATACATGAACTCATTTTTGACAAAGGTGCCAAGAAGGGAAAGGACAGTCTCTTCAATAAATGGTGCTGGGAAAACTGGATATCCATATGCAGAAGAATGAAACTCGACCCCTATCTCTCACCATATACAAAAACCCAAATCAAAATAGGATTACAGGCTTAATTCTAGGATATCAAACTATGAAACTACTAAAAAAAAATTGGGGAAACTCTCTAGGACATTGGAGTGGGCAAAGATTTCTTGAGTAGGCCAGGTGCGGTGGCTCACGCCTGTAATCCCAGCACTTTGGGAGGCCAAGGTGGGTGGATCATGAGGTCAGGAGATCAAGATCATCCAGGCTAACACAGTGAAACCCTGTCTCTACTAAAAATACAAAAAATTAGCTGGGCATACTGGCGGGCACCTGTAGTCCCAGCTACTTGGGAGGCTGAGGCAGGAGAATGGCATGAACCTAGAAGACGGAGCTTGCAGTGAGCTGAGATCATACCACTGCACTCCAGCCTGGGCAACAGAGCGAGACTCCGTCTCAAAAAAAAAAAAAAAAAAAAGATTTCTTGAGTAATACCCCACAAGCACAGGCAGCCAAAGCCAAAATGGACAAATGGGATCCTATCAAGTTAAAAGCTTTCTACACAGCAAAGGAAACAATCAACAAAAGGCTTCTCCACAGCAAAGGAAATAATCAAAAAAGAAACAACCCACAGAATGGAGAAAATATTTGCAAACTGCCCATCTGACAAGGGATTATAACCAGAATATATAAGGAGTTCAAACAACTCTATAGGAAAAAAACCCTAATAATCTGGTATTAAAATGGACAGAAGATCTGAACAGACATTTCTCAAAAGACATACAAATGGCATACAGGCATATGAAAAAGTGCTCAACATAATTGATCATCAGAGAAATGCAAATAAAACTACAATGAGATATCATCTTACACCAGTTAAAATGGCTTTTATCCAAAAGTCAGACATTAACAAATGCTGGTGGAGATATGGAGAAAGGGAAATAACTCACATACTGTTGGTGGGAACCACTATGGAGAACAGTTTGGAGGTTCCTCAAAACACTAAAAATAGAGCTACCACATGACCCAGCAATTGCTCTCTGAGACATACACCCAAAAGAAAGGAAGTCAGTACATCGAAGAGATATCTACACTCCCATGTTTACTGCAGCACTATTCCCAAGAGCTAAGATTTGGAAGCAACCTAAGCATCCATCAACAGATGAACAGATAAAGAAAATTTGGTACATACATACAATGGAGTACTATTCAGCCATAAAAAAAGAACGAGATCCTATCATTTGCAACAACATGGATGGAACTGGAGGTCACTGTTAAGTGAAATAAGCCAGGCACAGAAAAACAAACTTCGCATCTTCTCACTTATTTGTGGGAGCTAAAAATTAAAACAATTTAACTAATGGAGGTAGAGTGTGGAAAGATGGTTACCAGAGGCTAGGAAGGGTGGAGCAGGGGGCTGGTTGGGGGAAGTGGGGATGGTTAATGGATCCAAATTAGTTAGAAAGGATCAATAAGACCTAGTATTTGCTAGCACAACAGGGTGACTACAGTAAAAAATAATGTAATTGTACATTTTAAAATAACTGAGTATAATTGGGTTGTTTGTAACACACAGGATAAATGCTTGAGGGGATGGATACCCCATTACCCTGATGTGATTATGCACTGCATGCATGTATCAAAATATCTCATGTAACCCATAAATATATATACCTACTATGTTCTCACAAAAATTAAAAATAAAGCAATTTCATTTATAATAACTACAAAAATATATAAAATACCTAGGAATCAATCTAACTAAAGAAGTGAAAGATCTATACAAGCAAAACTATGAAACTCTGATGAAAGAAATTGAAGAGGACACACACAAAAAAGGAAAGATATTCCATACTCATTAATTGGAAGAATTATTGTTAAAATGATAAAACTACCCAAAGCAATTTACAGATTCAATGCAATCTCTATCAAAATGTGAACGGCATTCTTTATAAAAATAGGAAAAAAAATTCTTAAATTTATATGGAACTACCAAAGACTTGGAATAGACAAAGCAATCCTGAGCAAAAAGAACAAAGCTGAAGGCATCACACTACCTGACTTCATATACTACAAAGCTATGGGAACCAAAACAGCATGGTACTGGCATAAAAACAGACACATAGACCAATGGAACAGAATAGAGAATCCAGATGTAAATCCACACATTTATTGCCAACTCCTCTTTGACCAAGGTGCCACGAACATACAATGGAGAAAGGTTACCAGATGTGGAAGAATTAAACTAGACCCCCAGCTGTCACCATACACAAAAATCAAATCAAAATAGATTAAAGACAAATATTTAATGCTGAAACTACGAAACTACAGAAGAAAACATTGGAGAGATGTTCCATGACATTGGTCTGGGTAAAGATTTTTGGGGTAAGACCTCAAAGGCAACCAAAGCAAAACTAGACAAATGGGATTATATCAAGCTAAAAAGCTTCTGCACAAGGAAACAATCAACAAATTGAAGAGACAGTCCACAGAATGGAAGACTATATTTGCAAACTATCCATCTGACAAAGAATTAATAACCAGAATATATATGGAGCTCAAACAACTCAATAGCAAAAAAAAAAAAAAAAGATATAATCTGATTTTTAAATGGGCAAAAGACTTGAACAGACATTTCTCAAAAGAAGACATACAAATGGTCAACATGTGTATTTAAAAAAACACTCAATATGACTAATCAGAGAAATGCAAATCAAAACCACAATGAAATATCATCTAATAATAGATACTGGTAAGGATGTAGAGAAGGGAAAGCCCTCATATAGTGTTGGTGGGAATGTAAATTAGTACAGCCTCTATGCAGAACAGTATGGTGGCTTCTCAAAAGCCTAAAAATAGATCTACCATCTGATCCAGCAATTCCACTACTGAGTCTACAACCAAAAGAAAGGAAATCAATATATCAAAGGGCTATCTGCACTCCCATGTATATTGCAGCACTATTAGCAATAGCCAAAATATGAAATCATCCTAAGTGCCTATCAATGGATGAATAAAGAAAATAGGATATACGTACACACTGGAGTATTATTCATCCATAAAAAAGAATAAAATCCTGTCATTTGCAGCAACATAGATGAATCTGGAGGCCAATTATGTCAAGCAAAATAAACTAAGCACAGGAAGACAAATATCATGTTCTCACTCATATATAGAAGCTAAAAAACAGTGAATCTCATGAAGACAGAGAGTAGAATGGTGGTTACCAAAGGCCATTAAGGATAGAGGAGAGGGAAGGATAAAGGGTGAAAAAAGGAATATAAATGTATTTATTACCACTAAACTGTATACTTAAAAGTGGTAAAGATGGTAAATTTTATATGTATATTTTACCTCAAAAAAAGTGAAAAAAATAGTGTATGGCTGCAGTGTCTGCAAATGTAAAATGATTTAATAATATTCACTTTATATGCTAAATATGAAATAACACAAATTCCCCAAATTAATAATTCATCAAGAATTAAAGTTTCGCTGGGCGCGGTGGCTCACGCTTGTAATCCCAGCACTTTGGGAGGCCAAGGTGGGCAGATCACGAGGTCAGGAGATCGAGGCCATCCTGGCTAACATGGTGAAACCCCGTCTCTACTAAAAAATACAAAAAATTAGCCAGGCGTGGTGGCAGGCGCCTGTAGTCCCAGCTACTCGGGCGGCTGAGGCAGGAGAATGGCATGAACCTGGGAGGCGGAGCTTGCAGTGAGCCGAGATTGCGCCACTGCACTCCAGCCTGGGTGACAGAGCGAGACTCTGTCTCAAAAAAAAAAAAAAAAAAAAAAAGAATTAAAGTTTCAGCCAGACGCAATGGCCTGCAACTACAATCCCAGCTACTTGGGAGGCTGAGGTGGGAGGATCACCTGAGCTCAGGAGTTCAAGACCGGCCTGGGCAACATAGTAAGACCATGTGTCCAAAAAAAATGTTTTTTAATTAGCTGACTGTGATGGCACAGGCCTGTAGTCCCAGCTACTCCAGAAGCTGAGGTGGGAGGATCCCTGGAGCCCAGGAGTTCGAGGCTGTGGTGAGCTATGATCTTGTCACTGTACTCCTGGGTGACAAGAGAAACCCTGTCTCAAAAAAAAAAAAAAAAAAAAAAAAGTTTCAAAAGCTGGTTGGAGGCTGGGCATGGTAGCTCATGCCTATAATCCCAGCACTTTGGGAGGCTGAGGCAGGCAGATCACTTGAGGCCAGGAGTTTGAGACTAGCCTAGCCAATGTGGTAAAACTCCATCTCTACTAAAAATACCAAAATTAGCCAGGTGTGGTGGTGCATGCCTGTAATTCTAGCTATTTGGGAGGCTGGGGCATGAGAATCACTTGAACCCAGGAGGCAGAGGTTGCAGCAAGCTGAGATCAGGCCACTATACTCCAGCCTGGGCAACAAAACAAGACTCTGACTCAAAAAAAAAAAAAGAAAAGCTAGCTGGTGAATGTGATTTATAAACTCTTAAGCTACTGCCACATGGCAATACCAAACTTTCCATTCTTTGCTGCCAGAAATAGTCTTGAATTATGCATGTCTCTAGAAAATGCTATAGCTCTGTAAAGAAATGTAAAGGAGAAAAAAATCATAGTGCTCCCCACCCTCACTACCCTAAGCGCTGCCTCTCATACATACCTTGGTTTTTCTAAAGATTTCCTATGCCCTTGAAGCCTAGAAACTCAGTCTACAATCAATATCCAAATAGAGGCCAGGTGTGGTGGTTCATGCCTGTAATCTCAGCACTTTGGGAGGCCGAGGTGGGTGGATCACCTGAGGTCAGGAGTTCGAGACCAGCCTGGCTAACATGGTAAAACCCCATCTCTACTAAAAATACAAAAATTAGCCGGGCGTGGTGGTGCATGCCTGTGGTCCCAGCTACTCAGGAGGCTGAGGCAGGAGAATGGCTTGAACTCAGGAGGTGGAGGTGCAGTGAGCTGAGATCACGCCACTGTACTCCAGCCTGGGGGACAGAGCAATACTCCGTCTCAGAAAAGAAAAAAAAAAAAAAATCAAAATAGGATATGTCTGTCAACATTGTTCCAGGAAAACTTCTCTGAAATAAGAGGGTCAATCAGCCTCGCTGCTTTTCATATGTGTGTGCCCTTCTCAGGCCTGGGGTAATTATCATCCCCTTCCACCTGCAACACACATACATACATACACACACACACACACACACACACACACACACACTGACCATTTTCCTGAGTATATTTCCTCAGTATACATAACTGGTCATCCTTAACATCTCCTTGCTTACAAAGAAATATTATCTTAAAGTTCCTAATTTTCCCTCAACTTGTGTCTATTTTTTCTCCTACTCAAATGCTTCTTTCATTTCCATTTTATTTGCTCACCCCATATGCACAAGCCTCTTTTTCCTTTTACCTCTGACCCTCCCATCCTCACTCTCAAACCCTCCTAACCACATTCACTCTACACCCAATTCTTCAACATCTCAGTCATTCTTCCCCTTCTGCCCTATTCATCAACAATGTCTACTGGAAAGTCTATTTCTTTGAGAACAAACCCTTTTTATGCTAAATTTATTTTTCACTTCTGTGCAGTTCACTTTAATAAAAAGCTGGTTCTCTTTTAGATTACAAGGTGCCTTTTCCAATATAACCACTTACTTCCCTTAATTTCTCCTCTTTCTCTGACTCAGCAGAAAGAACAACAGCCCTTTCCTTGCTCCCACATGCCATTTTCAGATTACCCATACTGTAGCCTATTTCTCATTGCTTGAAATCTCCACCCTATCCACCATTTCGGAGAACTATTCTTAATCCCACTTGAACACACTGTTCTTTAAATCTGGCCTCTTATCCTTCTCGCTAGTCTTGATAGAGATGATACATTAAGAGTCCACAATTCCATTTCTGTCAATGGTAACATATATGTACTTGGAGAGTATTACAAGAGCCAAGAAAAATTACATATGTTAATGATGGTCACACGGCCAAGAATGGAATAAATTGGATAAGACATATGACTATTTCTATGCTCCTAAAATAACTATCATTCTCCATAGTCTTAAAGTTCTATAAGTTTACCTATTCTATCATTAGAAATATATCATGTTAGCCTTAGACATAAATAACCGTCTGCGTTTCAAAGTAAACCATAGCATCATAAGGTTAGAAAACCTAATGATGGGTGTATAAGCGGTAGATAAGCTTTTCTCAGCAGATGTTCACTACTTGGAAGATCTTCTAGAAAGAGGATTGTACAATTTCCCAAAGTAAATAACTACAACCTCAAATATTCTTAATTTCAAAATCTTTGATTTTTCTAATCTATTTTTTCCTGCTGTTTTTCCTTTGTAGAGGTTAGAAAAGAACAGGCACTATCCTCAGTATGACAGCATCTCATCTACTGGAAAAGCATTATTGTCACCCTGAGCCTTTATTTATTTTTTTTTTGAAATGGAGTCTCACTCTATTGCCCTGGCTGGAGTACAATAGCACAATCTTGGCTCACTGCAACCTCCGCCTCCCAGGTTCAAGCAATTCTCCTCCCTCAGCCTCCCAAGTAGCTGGGATTATGGGCACTCACCACCACGCTCGGCTAATTTTTTTGTTGTTGTATTTTAGTAGAGACGGGGTTTCACCATGTTGGCCAGGCTGGTCTTGAACTCCTGACCTCCTGATCCGCCCGCCTTGGCCTCCCAAAGTGCTGGGATTACAGGCATGAGCCACTGTGCCTGGCCGAGCCTTCATTTTTCTAAGCTCAACAACTTGGACTTTTCTCCAGACTCCTGTTCTCCAAAACTAATTTTTTTTTTTTAAAGATACGGGGTCTCAGTCTGTCACCCAGACTGTGGCACAATGGTTTGATCATAGCTCACTGCAGCCTCGAACTCCTGGGCTCACGCTATCCTCCCACCTTAGCCTACCAAGTAGCCGGGACCACAGGTGCATGCCACCATGCCTACCTATTTTTATTTATTTTTTTATAGAGACGGGCTCTCACTCTGTTGCCCAGGCTGGTCTGGAACACCTAGGCTCAAGTGATCCTCTCCCCTCAGCTTCCCAAAGTGCTGGGATTATAGGCGTGAGTCACTGTGCTCAGCCTAAAACTTGAATTCTATTCATGTTATTTTTAAATCACAAAGACCAGACTTAAACTTAACCAGCAACAGCACTTTGTTGTTTCTACTTTTCTAAATAAATAGTTAACATATAATTGAACAATCTTCTTTTTTTTTTTTTTTTTTTCTTGAGACGGGAGTCTCGCTCTGTCGCCCAGGCTGGAGTGCTGCGGCACGATCTCGGCTCACTGCAAGCTCCGCCTCCCGGGTTCATGCCATTCTCCTGCCTCAGCCTCCAGAGCAGCTGGGACTACAGGCACCCGCCACCATGCCTGGATTTTTTTTTTTTTTTTTTTGTATTTTTAGTAGAGACGGGGTTTCACCATGTTAGCCAGGATGGTCTTGATCTCCTGACCTCGTGATCTGCCCACCTCGGCCTCCCAAAGTGCTGGGATTACAGGCGTGAGCCACCGTGCCCGGCCTAATTGAACATACTTCTATACATACAGTCTTCTCAAACAGAATTGAAACCCATAAAATTAAAAATTACAGAATTTTCCATATTGCAGAGACTACCTTATTGTCTCTTAGTTAAATCAAACCAATGATCTAGGATTATAATTAACAAATTATGGCTACATATATAGCCCCAAAACATTAAAAAGAATGAATACTTACCTGATCTGTCCTTGGATGAAAATTTTTCCTCTAAATTGCAGAACAGAGAGGAAACTGGTTCTCTTTTATGGTTCACCACTATTTCTTCTGCTTTAATAGAATTTGTGGCCACTATAAAGAAATAAGCAAGAACAGAATATTTATATAACAATTTTAGTAATACACAAAGAGAAGGAAAGTAGAATATATATGCAAATTTCAAATGAATGTTTTTCTTTTACTTAGTGATACCTCAAAGGACTTTTTAGTAAGAAGCAGAAGTTTCACTTTGTTGACATGTTTAATTTTTCCCACTTTCACAACTTTTTAAGTCCCAGAAAAACTATCATTACTATTTCCAAATAAAAGGCTAGGAGTTGGGTTAAGAGGGAAATAGAATTTTATGAAAGGATCAGATGGTAGTGAGGAGCCACTTCATACTATGCAAACAGGGATTTTGTAAGGACAAGGAATTACATTTCTTTTATTATGAAAGCTACTTTTTATGTTTTGTGTTCCCCAAGAAAAAAATGTGACACCTATTATCACAGACAGAAGCCTAATATGTCTTGTCATTTTAATAAGGTGGTAGTCTTTGTGGGAAACAAGAGGAAAAAAAGTAGTATATGATTTTTCTTCCACTTAGAAAGTTAATTTTCCCAAAGAGCTTTTACTTTATATGGCACTAAGATCAAGGCAATAACTCAGATTACCTTAATTATATCAAAGTGGCATATATTAATAATACGAATTTGTATTCCAGTCAATAGTTAGAATGCTACAATCAATTATTCAGAAGTTTATGGGCTTTCTGCAGTCATACAAATAATGAACATAAAAGGTTTAAGAATAGTATATTTTTGTAACTACAAAACATCAAAAATTTATCTACCTTCAAATTTGATGCTGGTTATTTTTCTGATTCACTTTTAGTCTGTTAGAAAGTAAAAAGACAAATTTTCTCCGTTATGTAAAAATAATCATAGAATCATAAAAATTTAGAGTTAGAAAAAAACTTAGAGAAGTTCTAGATGAAGTAAGTACAAGTCTATCTAAATTAGAGACTTTGATTTATTTCCCTTACTCAAAGTTACGGAATGAACTGGAGCAGGAACTCTGGAATCCAGAATGTTTTTCCTACTACTTAATGATTCCTCAAACTTATTTAGGCACAACTTTGTGTACATACGTGAGGCAGTGAGGCACCAGCGTTGAATTTAAAGTCTCTGAATCACACTGCCCAAGTTTGAATCTCGGTTCCTTACTAGCTGTGTGATCTTGAGCAGGCTACTTAATCCCTCTGTGTCTCAGTTTCTTCATCTGTAAAATGACATTAATAACTATAACTCTCTAATGGGACTGCTATGAAAAAAATAAATTAGTATATATAAAGCACATAGAATGGTGTCTGACATATGGCAAGTATTCCATAAATGTCAGCAACTACTAGGATTCTATCAATAAATACATGGATATGTACTTGCTGGTTTTATTTTTATTTATTTTTTATTTTTTGAGACAGAGTCTTGCTCTGTCGCCCAGCCAGGAGTGCAGTGGCACAATCTTGGCTCACTGCAACCTCCGCCTCCCAGTTCAAGCAATTCTCCTGTCTCAGCCTCCTGAGTAGCTGGGACTACCAGCGTATACTACCACGCCCAGCTAATTTTTGTATTTTTAGTAGAGACAGGGTTTCATCATGTTGGCCAGGCTGGTCTCAAACTCCTGACCTCAAGTGATCTGGGATTACAGGCGTAAGCCACTGCACCCGGCCTGTACTTGCTAGGTTTTAAAATAGCCTAATTATACCACAATTGGAATAGTGGATCATTTTTGTGTTTTCAATACATGTATATGCACTCGCTGATATTCCATTTTGGCACATGAATTGTGTAGCCAAAGGAATGGTTCTTCATAGACTACATGCAAAATTCCAAATATTAAACACATAACTGAACTCACTCAAAAACTGAATACCACTCACTTGGTGATCATTTGGGCCCATTTATATACTTAGAACATCTGACATCCAGAGGGATTTTTTTCTTTTTTTGAGACGGGGTGTCACACTGTCACCCAAGCTGGAGTGTGGTGGTGCAACCTTGGCTTACCGCAAACTCTGCCTCCCAGGCTCAAGCCATCCTCCCACCTCAGCCTCCCGAGCAGCTGGGACCACAAGTGCACACCATCACATCTGGCTAATTCTTAAAATATTTTTGGTGGAGAAGGGGTTTCACCATGTTGCCCAGTCTGATCTTGAACTCCTGAGCTCAAGCAATCTGCCCGCCTCAGCCTCCCAAAGTGCTAGGATTACAGGTATGAGTCACTGCACCCAGACAGAGGGATCATTTTTGTTTTGTTTTGTTTGTTTTTTTGAGATGGAATTCCGCTCGTATTGCCCAGGCTAGAGTGCAGTGGCATGATCTCGGCTCACTGCAACCTCTGCCTCCCAGGTTCAAGCGATTCTCTAGCCTCAGCCTCCTAAGTAGCTGGGATTACAGGCACCCACCACCATGCTCAGCTAATTTTTGTATTTTTAATAGAGACAGAGTTTCGCAATGTTGGGCCAGGCTGGTCTCAAACTCCGGACCTCAGGTCAGAGGGATCATTTTTTTATTACCCCTTCCTCTATGTGATAAAATTATTTTTCAGCAATAATCATGAAATGAAACAATAGGAAAGTGACAGTGGAAATTGTCTTTTATTCAACTCCACTTATATACCAATAGAAAATAAAGTATTATAGTACAAAAAAGGAAATTGTAATGAAATTAACATTTTCAAAAAATAAAAAACATATGCCAATGTACTGGTTTGTTTGCAGTACTAAATAACATTACACCTCTTATTTTCTTGATCTCCTTTTTAGTTTTGAAGCAACTATTAACAATGAAAAAAGAAAAAAGTTCAAAGTTAAATGTATTATTTGAATTCAGTTATTCAAGAGGGGGCCGGGCATGGGGGCTCATGCCTATAATCCCAGCACTTTGGGAGGCTGAGGTGGGTAGATCACTTGAAGTCAGGAGTTGGAGACCAGCCTGGCCAACATGGTGCAACCCTGTCTCTACTGAAAAAAATACAAAAATTAGCCAGGCATGGTGCCGGGCGCCTGTAGTCCCAGCTACTCGGGAGGCTGAGGCAGGAGAATTGCTTGAACAGGGGAGGCAGAGGCCACAGTGAGCCCAGATTGTGCCACTGCACTCCAACCTGGGCAACAGAGCAAAGCCCTGTCTCAAAAAAAATTATTCAAGAGGATAATTCCATGAAACAAAAATATTATACCTCAAAGTTTGCACTATGTTTCACTCTTAAATTTTATAAACAAAAACTCTAAGTGGTCACATAGAACAATGTTGAAGTAATCAAGTACTGTTTCTTCATCCTTATAATCACTGTGCTACCATTGTTTACAAAGAATCTACTGTTTAAATGCAGGAATATGGACCACCAGGGTTGCGAACATGAACTGTGCCTTAAATCTTGAATTACCCTGAACTTTTATGAGTTTACTTGGAAATATATACAATAGCTGAGTCCATGTTTATTGAAGGACAATTGTATGAGTGGGAGTTCTTTAAATTAATTTCCATGTAGGATATACTGTTTATTAAAAAATAATTAAAATGTGCTGATTTGAAGTTTAAATTCATATACTAAAACTTAACACAGACTACAGAAATTGTTTAAAATCCAGATCCATGAGAGATTTTTCATGGAGGACTATTTTATTATTGACACGGTTTAGAATTACTGGTACATAAAAATTACTGGAAATAAAAAACAGACTTTTAGTGGGTTTATTGTAGTTTAAATTCTCTACAGAAAATGAGAATTACTACTGTCCATACTCAAGATATACTGTTCTTATTGCCCCACTCTTGGTATGCCATTCAAGGTAAAATCTGCTCTAAGTACTATCTTTGAAGATGGGCTTGCTGCATTAAGTATTCTTAACCTACTTAGGAGAAAACTTTACAATTAATTTTTATTGAGAGCCTACTGAGTCCATGGTATTGTGCTTCGTATTGTATCCACACAGACTGCATCCACATGAATGTCGCTAGTTCCTAATCATATTTATTTGCTAAAGCCATCGCAGCAGGATTTAAAAAAAAAAAAAGACTTAGCAGCCAGGCGCAGTGGCTCACGCCTGTAATCCCAACCCTTTGGGAGGCTGAGGCAGGCAGATCACCTCAGGTCAGGAGTTTGAGACCAGCTTGACCAACATGGAGAAACCCCATCTCTACCTAAAGAAGAAAAAATTAGCTGGGTGTGTTGGCGCATGCCTGTAATCCCAGCTACTCAGGGAGGCTGAGGCAGGAGAATTGCTTGAACCTGGGAGGCGGAGATTGCAGTGAGCCGAGATTGTGCCATTGCACTCCAGCCTGGGCAACAAGAGCGAAATTCAGTCTCAAAAAAAAAATAAATAAATAAAAATAAAAATAAAATTAAAAAATAAAAAACGACTTAGATATTGTATGTACTCAAATTTAAAATAAATACCACACAAAGTCACATATATTCCATTTTTCAGGATTTTACCAACTCAGATTGGCTTCCTACCTGTACATTCCAAATAAGTGAGGTTATATTATAACATTTAGAAGAGCTTTCAAAATATTAACATTTATATCACATTAACAATTTAAGGACTTCGGGCATTATTCAAATTTTCACAAATCACATGGCATCAGATTCACTTGTTCTATTTTCAGAAGCAACTATCTCAAGAGAACAAAAGCTTTAACTCTGCTACCAATCTTTTTCAGACATTCACAGGATCAACGTCATCTCTAATCTATCCTCCCATAATCTTGCAGCTACATACATGTACAAATTTTCCATTTATATGATCCTGGTACTCTTGAAAAGGCAGTCTTTTTAACTAAAAGAAAATCTGACTTACCTCAAAAGGTATCTTGGTATGGGATAGAATGCCAACTACAGCCACGTTAGAAACAAACAGGTATGTCCGGCAAGAAAGTGATATACCAAGCTTAAACCCACAGTTCCACTTCTGCTTTACAGCTCTTATACTTTCCTGTTGCTACTAAGCTCCTTTACTCACAAAATTCCCTCTCATTACTCACCTGCAGGGCACTGAAGCAGCACCTGTACTATTTATAGCTCTAGGATTCCCCCACCCTTTCCTGTCAATAAGAATCACCTGGGGCGGTTAAAAAAAATCACAAGTCAACCCCCTGATATTAGATTTCAAGGTGTTTGAAAGGAGGCTCCAGAATCCGATTTTTTTTTCTAATCAGCTGAATTTATGACTCACAGAATCTGATTTTAAGCAAGTGTTCCCAAGTGAGTCTTGTAAGCCAGTTAAGTTCAAGAATAATGCTCCAAGTGAAAGCGAGATCTGTGGCAGATCTTCACAGTTCCTCTAGACTGATCAGCCTCAAGGGCTAATCCTCCTCCGGTGTTAGGCCTCAGGGTATTTGAAAACAAGAGAAGGCCCAGTTTGAAGAATGCAGAATGGCATCTCGTCCACACTTGATTTAAGTTTTCAATACCCTAAAAAATTTATCAAAGGGAGATTTTAGTTTGGGGAGGTGCTGTGAAGTAAGACATCACCAGGGGGCAGCATAAAGTTGACAAATTATACATGTTTTGGGATTTTTGACTTCACGCTACACCATGAAATGGTTGCACCTACAATTTCCATTAACTCGGATTACTCAGAAAAGGAAAAAACCCAGAACACTTAAAAGACATAGGTAAACGTTATTAGCATGTAATTTTCAATACAATGGCAATTATATTATAAATATATATTTATAAATATAAATATTTTCTACAATGGCTATTATATTATAAAGAGCCATTGTAGAAAAAAATGTTCCCGTGAAGTAGCATGAACCCGAATTCAAAAAAATTTTATTAGGATACAAAGATTCGTGGTAGAAATTTGAAGTGGTCTTCAAATTTCTCTCAGCAAGTTTCAAAATACTTGTCGTACTCTGAGAGTTAATTAGCGTTATAACTGGATGCTTCTCAATAGTTTCAATCAAATCTTAAGTAGCGTTCTACTAAGGTGGAAAATGGAGTGGATAACAATTTGGGCAAGCTATGCCAAAGCTTTTTCTAAAGAAAGTGTACCTAGTTAAAATGATGTCACCGACTGTCAGAAATCTATAGCTCCCCTCCCATGCATCCTCCATTAATTTTTCTTAACCCATCTCCACTTTCTCTTTTCTACTCCACATTTCTTCCGTCTAGAAATGTAGAAAAATCCTTTGGCAACCCAGGTAGCTTCTACAAGTATCATCTCCAAGTGTTTCTTCCTCTGAAATTCCACCATTAGAGATTAGAGTTGAGTAGGAAATGCTGAAAGGCGAAGGAGGATCTGAAGAAATTTTACATTTTTTTTCTCAGTTTGCCAGAAGTAGATACTCCCTGTATAGATATTCCCGTATAATCCAGGGAAGGTATAATCCAAGACTGTGGGGCAATTCCAAGAGGTGGTTTTGAAGTCCTTCAACTCTACCATTTCCATTATATCCATACTAAAAAAGCTACGGTAGGAAGAAAAGACCAACTGGACCTAATCAAATAAAAACCCTTTAGAAGAGGTACAAGAATCAGAAATCAAGCCTATCTGCAGAGCCAAAAGCCATTCTGAAACTCTGTGTCCTAGAAACAAGGGTTTCCCATCTTTTCAAATATTTTAACATAAAAATGGCAACACCCTATAGGAAAATGGCTATATTTTTAGCAAGAATTGGTGGAGAAGACAAACGATAATAAGCTACTATTAATCCAGAAGCTGCTTAAATGGCCGTATTCACAGCAGCCCTTGCAAACATTAATTAGAAAGAGTTGTACCCATTATGTGTGAGGACTTTTTTTTTTAACCACGGACAATATCTGTGGGTGCATCCAGATTGCTCAGTGGCTCCGCTTAACCCACCCGGTAACTGGGAACCATGGCCCTAGGACAGGCTTCTCCACCGGGGCGATGCTGCCTCCAAGGGGCGCAATGTTACTTTTTATGCATCAAGCACAGATACACATACAGCACATAAGCAGGTCGACAGTGTATCTGAGGTACTGGAATTTCATGGGGAAAGGAGATGGGGACGTGTAAAAAGGCTTTTTAAGAGTCAGGTAACGAAAAACGGAAAAAGAGGAGAAACACGGTCCTACAAGGGTACTGAGCTGAGGCCATCAAATGAATGTACTGACAGGTATTTTTCTCCCAGGCAGCCAACTGAGAGTCAAGGGACTCTGACTGTGCTATGACTCCGGCCACACAGAAAGAGGCGTTATCCCCTCGGTGGCCTCCAAGCGCAGGGGGCACTGCGTGCCGTCCGCTCCCTCACCGGGCGCCCCGCGCGGATGAAACGGAGCAACTGGGAAAGCGCTCTGGAAACTGCAAAGCGCTGCGCCAAAGCGACGGGAGGTTCTCATTCTCAGCTGTACGAAATCCCGCGGGGGTCCTTCGCTTCCCAGAGAGACGCCCTCGGCCTCCGCACTTGTTGCTTCTGCGCCCCGCCCGCCTCCCCGTCAAATCCACCCTTCGCGGCCCCCTCGCCTCTCCACACGCTCGCACTCAGGCCCCGATCCTGCCGCGCGACCCCCTCACCCACGCCACGAAGCCCGCTCTGCGTGGCAGCCCCGGAGACGGCCGAGCCCCCGCCTCCGCCCCCTGCCCAGCTCGGGCCGCCAGCCCCTGCCAGCCGACGCCGCGGTTTCCTAGACAGCCGCGCCGCCGTTCCGCAGCCTCGGGAGCGCGCGTGCGCGCGGCCGGCGGGAAGCGAGGGCGCAGGCGCGGGCCCGGCCAAGCCGCCGGCGCGAGGCCGCGCGCGCGCCCCCGAGCGCGGTGGGCGGAGGGGCGGAGGGAGCGGCGGGGCCGCGAGGGGGCGGGGGGGCGGAGAGGGGAGCCCCGGGAGCGCGAGCCGCGGCCAGCGCCGCTGCAGAGCCGAGCGAATCCCGAGCCCGGGCAGCAGGTATGTGTCCTCACAGCCGGCCGCGGCTGGAGCTTCCCCTGCCTCACTGCCCAAGTCCTGTGGTCGGGGCGGGGGGTGGGGGGACCGGTCAAGGTTTGCAGGATGCGTGCTCGGAAGGGCTGGGATCTTGCTGCTGACCTTCATCCCCCTGGCCGGGGGAGCCAGGCGAGGGTGCATGGGGCAGCCCAGGGCTTCAGCTCCAGCCTGGGGACCTGCTTCTTGTCACATGCTTCTTATTTATTTTTGCAAACTGCCCTGGTTCGGGTCCAGCTGCAGATGCCTTACCTCCCATTCTTTGCCTCCGTGTGCCATCTTGCATTTATTAATAAAACATGCAAGCTGGAAGGGGGGGTTGCTGCTGGGGGGAATCCCATTGCAGTATGGCAAGCGGGCGCCTATTTTCGGTTTTCAGACGTGGTATAGAGGTGGAAATCCCACACCCTGAGGATTTGTGGCTTGGTTGGTCGTGACCACTTCCTAGTGGGCTTCCCCCGTTTGTCGGGAGGTGCCCCAGCGGCAGAATGGGCTGTCTGGAAGGGATGGTGGGTTTTCACCGTCAGGCCAGAATCCCCTTTAGGGGACAGGTGCAAGCTAGGGCAGGCAGTTCCCTGCTTGCTAACTTGCCAGGGAGGCTTAAACCTAGAAAATTGTCTCCCTTGATGGTAGAGAAAAGGCCTTCAGCAGAATCCCTGGGACTTGCATACTCAAACTCATTACGGTTTTGCATCTGAACATGACTAAAGCTAGCCACCTGTTGGAAGTCAGACCCCATGAAACCCCCCCCATAATCTAGCTCACCCATCCCTGTTTCACAGTCACCAATACTGAGCTAGCAATAGGCCCATATGGGTTCCTTCTATCCTCTTTAATGCTGCTTGGCTTTTGTTTCTTTTAAAATAAGACCTACCTATGATTTGATGCCCTATATGTTAGAGGTTAAAATTATATGATTTGTTTATATTCCATACACCTATCACATCATATCCTAAAGACTGAATTTCTCTTCAGTGCATGTGTTTATTTCCCTGGCTTTTCACCTTGCTTTGAACAACAGTGGGAAAATGGGATGTATATAACTGCTTACCTCCTCCCCCAAATACCTCCACCCTAAAATATTGTGATGAAAAGAATAGTAAGAGCTAGAAGCAAAAAATGAAAATGGTTATCACAAGATGTTGGGATATAATAGCTGAACTGTAATTGCTTCTAAAATATGGTCTGAGTGTCACATCTAATCACGAGAAGGACATGTTTCTTAAATGTTCATATGTACCAGGTACTGAGCTAAAACTAGTTGTGTATGATCTCATTTAGTCCACACAACAAACCTCTTACGTCCATGTTGAAGATGAACAAGCTAGGACTTAGAAAGGTTAACTAACTTGCCCAAGGTCACACAGTCAGGGACAGGGTAAGGATGCAAACTCAAGCGCATGGGGATACTGGAGGTGGGGAGCCCTGAGGGGGCTTTTCCTCCAGGTGCGGCTGCTCCATGTACCTTTTCATTAAAATCAAGCTTATGCATGAGCACGTTGACTTGGGTCTGATTTTCCATTTCATAGATTCTGCACCAACTTTGTGGCTTTCCAGTAAGAAAAGCTGTTGTTTCAGAATGGGTCAGTATGGGATTTTTTGAGGTGGCACTAAACCTATAAAAAGTGGGGTCCAAGATGTGCTTCCATTTAATTCTCCCACACAAGGAGTTGAGTTTAAAAAGTTGTTTCCCTCCAGATTTAAACCCATAAAACATATATGCATCAAGTAGAATGAATCACTCCCATTTTCCATTATTGCATCCCACCCTACACTCCTTGCTGCCCTGCACACTATCTTCTGGTCTCACTGCCAGTCATCAGAGCAACATTGTCTATCACACTTGCCTGTGAGTGCCTTAATGGGAGGAAGGAATCCATCCATACCAGCCGTGGATTGTAATCCAGTCTCTCTATGATTGTAGCAATTGTGCATTCAAAGTTCTTGGAATCTGTGCATTCAGCTATGGATGTGTATTTAATCATTTTTTAAAGTGCATTATTGTAATGCAGGTATTGGATTTTGTTAAACATTCCTAGCAGTTCTCATGGACTTAGAAATTGCTGTAGTTGCATCAGTGAAAATTCACCCAGTGGGGCTAATAGCTTTTCTACTCAGGTCACATAGATGAGATAGTGGTGAGAAAGGTATAGGTGAATAGAAGGAATTATTTGGAAGGTATATCCCATACAAATAACAGCTTTTAATTATAAATTAAATATTAAATTATATTCCATACACCTATCACATCATATCCTAAAGACTGAATTTCTCTTCAGTGCATGTGTTTATTTCCCTGGCTTTTCACCTTGCTTTGAACAACAGTGGGAAAATGGGATGTATATAACTGCTTACCTCCTCCCCCAAATACCTCCACCCTAAAATATTGTGATAAAAAGAATAGTAAGAGCTAGAAGCAAAAAATGAAAATGGTTATCACAAGATGTTGGGATATGATAGCTGAACTGTAATTGCATGTGTGCAATATAAGTAGGAAATATAAGACTATCTCTTTTAATTTTATAAGCTCTGGTTTTACCTTGGTCAATGTGATTGGTTTTAGAGCAACATGATGTTACCTTTTTCATTACACTGTGTTCTTTTGAAACAGTATAGCGGTTTGTACATAGTATTCTTGCCTTGTGGAAAACACTGAGTTTAGGAGGAGCACATTCCCTGGTGTTTACAGAAATGCTGAGACAGGATCTTTCTGTCTTGGGGATTTCTAGTCTATGATCAGATAAACTCAAGATGAGTCCTGATGTTACTGGGCAAGAAGCAGAAAACGAGAGGGGTTACTTGATTTCTGGGGAGGAAATGAGTTTTCCTATGGGAAGCGTCACTATCTTCTTCAGTTGGGAGTCTCATGATTGAAGAGTTTGGGAAACTGACTAGTCTGCTGTCTTCCATTCAAGCAGGATTTCATTTAATGCAGAGCTGAGAAGGCTTTATCATGCAAAGGCCAATTCAGGAAATATAAAAATGTTTCTGGACTACCTTTTTTTTCTCTTGAAACATGTATTTAAACTGGGAAAGTCATATGGGAAACTATTAATGCTTAAGCATAATTTTTTTATTCCCTTCACGAGAGTTTTTGGGACAGTGGGGGAAAAGTTTTCCAAGCTATGAAACTCACATGTCTTGTGGTAACTGATTATAATGAATATTTTAGTACATTGTTGAATAAAACACTAAAACTGGGATATTTGTTTTTCCTTGATTGATCTTGTAAGCTACTTCATTGTGAAATATGTTTTTTCTTAAAGTATTTCTTAATTTAGTATTCTTTAAAATGAGATTTTTATTCAGTTGTTGACAATCTTGAATCACAAAAGAAGTTCAAAGATTACTTTGAAATACTTTATTTTCATCAGTCTCTCTTTCTTACTATGGCTGTCGTGTGCTGTGTCCTGTGATAGGAAGTTGCACATCCCATATTGCAGTGACCACTCTTTGTGGTCAACTGTTTATAGATAAGAAGTGGGGGAGCCCAAGGTATATGACCTAAGGGGCAGGAGCCGAGATTTGAGCCCAAGTCAGCACAGCTCAAACTCTGGGCTCATTCCCTTTTGCACTCTGACTGCAAGATGAAGCGCTCTCTGCCCCATAGTTCTCTGGCCTCCCATTCTATTCTGCTCCATCCGCACTGGCTTCCTTGCTGTTCCCCCTACCCCAGGCCCTTAGCACTAATGGTTCTCTCCCCTGGAATACTCTTCCCACAGATGTCTTCATGGTCCCTCGCCTCATTTCAGCTTTGCTCATAGTCTAACCACTCCTTTAAAACTACCCCCACTCCCACAGCATCCTATTCCTCCTCCCTGGTTTGCTTTTATTCATAGCACCTCCTAGCATACTATATTAATTAGTTGTTAAGTGTATTGCCCATCTCCCCCATGGAATGAATGCTCCAAAGGGCAGGGGTTCTGTCTATTTTGTTCACTCCCCCAACTCTGGTACCGTGAAAAAAGAATCAACAAATCACTATGGCATCCTTGAATCTTTCCAGCTTCCCACACTTTTTGTTTTTGTTAGTCCTTACTGTTCTCTGTAGTGAGCAACGAAACCTCTAAAATGCAAAAGCTTTATGTGTTGTTTGGGGGAACAGCAAGAAAGTGGAGAAGAATCGGGAAAGATCTGGCTTACTCTTGAGCCGGTATTGGGGAGAGAGGAACCTGTAAAGATGGGGAAAAAGTCACCTGAGGGTTGGGATGTGTGACGAGGCAGCAAATGGTACGTGGGGAGATGGTCTGGGATGGAGAAGAGATCTGTGTGGGTTCCCTTATAATGGGGATGCATAATGTTTTTGAAGAACTTCCAAAGGAGACTCTGGATTCCTTCAGCCAACCATCAACTGTCCCAGTGGCCTGAGTCACTAGAAAGGAAAAGGAACCTACGGTCATTCCTACTGGCTTTTTACACAGACAGGTAAATCCTTGCACTGCCTGCCTTATTAGCCTGTTGCATTTTTTTAAACATTAAATACCTGTTGGTGTCATCCCTGTTTGAGCCAGGGTCTGAGAGTTCATTGCCAAATCACTTACCCCATGTGTCTGAGAAGCATCACAGCCTGAGATCTCTTTGGTGTAAGCAGTCCCAGGAAGGACTCTACGTATGTCTTTCATTCATCTATTGTTTGCAGTAGTTCTTGGGCCGCAGCAAAATCATAGGCACTTTGGGGACTGATTCATCTGTAGAACACTTTAGAATGGACTACACTGGGGTGCTAAAGGGAGTTCATGGTTATGGGAAGAAGCCTGAGAGAAACTGCTCCTCAGCCACAAAGGCCTCCTCTCCTCCTCCCGGATGGCTTTAATTGCTGCCCTAGGCAGTCTGAATTACCCGCCAGGAGAGGATTTCCCCTTCAAAAAACACAGCCTCCCTAAAACTGCTTCTGATTTGTAATAGAAACTACTTAGTAGCTAGGACAGAGGCTGGTAACTCCTATTCCCAGAACTCATTAAAACAAGGAATTTTAATAAGTATTTTTGCCCTTTGCAGCCCAGGTTTTTGGAAGTCCAGGCAGCTGTTCTCCAGATTTCACTGTCAAGCCGCAATGCATGCAATGCTTCAGCTTCTTTCCCTTGGCTCAAAACGGATCTGAAGCAAGTTATTTTATCTACGATTCCCTCACACTATCCCACCCTGGTTACACAATTGCCATTTTCTCCAGCCAATACAATGCATAAGGCCAATTAACCTTCTGCCCATGACAGTTTCCTCTGAAATAGTCAAATCTTTGTACTTTACCTGAATTTGATGCAGGGCTTTTAAAAAACAATTTCTCTGACACTTGCTAATTCTCCTTTAACCATGACTCCTAAAATTTGTTAGCTTTGCCCATCAAAACAAAAGAACAAGGTGAAATATATTGCAATTCCTCAATAAAGAAAAGGTTCCATTGTTTTGGGACATAATCTCAAAAGAAAAGCTTGGAAATTTCTCTTCCATCTCTCCCTGTCTTTTAACTGTCAGTTTCTATGCAAGGCTCTATCTGCTATCACTCCCCTTCTTGATACCCTGCAAGGAGCTCCTGCCCCCACCCCTCTACTGAAACAGAACTCTTAAAGGTTACCGGTGATTGCCTAATATAAATCCAATGGCTGTTTCTCAGATTTCGTTCATGATGGCTCAGCAACATCTGACCCCATTGACTTCCTCTACTCTTTGAAATGCTGTCTGTCGGCAGCTCCTTCCTACCGGTGTCCGTGTCTATCTGGTCTCTCCTCTGCTGTCAAGCTTCCTGTTCTATCAAGAGGCAGTCTGAAGTGGTTAAGAGTGTGGGCTCTGCCTATGATGCGAATCCTGGCTCTAGCACTTGCTAGAGTAGCTTTGAGTAAGTGATTTAACCCTCGTACCTCAGTGTCCTCATCGGTAAAATGGGGGAAAAGTAGCTACGGCAGAGGATTAAATAGTATGCTTAGTAAAGGGTAAGCACCCAACAAATGCTATTTTTTTTTTATCATATAACTTCCTGTGTACGTGCCTGTAACTTCAGAATAAAACCCTAATGCCTCCCTGTGGCCATCAGGACCTCTAAGATCCGGTTCTCATTTAGTTTGCTTATATCTCAGACTCCCCAGTGTGCGTCCACTTCTGAGGCTTTGTCCCTTGCACTCCCCGCTCAACCACCCTCACCTCTTCCTATTCTGCCCCTCCTTCCCTGGCCAGAGGAGGGAAGAATGTCGAGGGCTGCCCCTGCCCAGGAGCCACCAAGCACAGCCTGCTTTGTAACAGAAGACAGCCTCCCTTGGGCATGGAGCCTATCTCTCTCAGACAGAGTATGAATTACTTAAGGGCACCAGCTGTGATTTATACTTTTAAAAAATATCTTCCTCAGTATTTAGCACTATAACTTTACACATAGTGGGAATTTAACTCATATCTTTTAACTGCCAAAACATTATAGTTTTACTTGGCCCTTCCAAAATCCTTTTTCCTCCTAAATTGAAACCTGTATTGATCAGTCCTGGAGCTCATGTAAGCTTGATATGGGATAATTAAGTCAACACCACAGGGAGAGTTACCCGTGTCAGAACCTTTTTGGAACGAGGAGGGATATATAGAAATAATTAAAATAATGGGAGCCCAGGGAATAATTTAATGCTTTTAAAAAGTAGCTTGAAATCCTACCAACCTATAAAGCTGTTAGAATTTTTAAGAAGTGTTTAGAAGTTTTTTCTATACTCTCTACTCTCAGAATAAAATGAGCTGTAAAGCTGTGAGTATCAAATCTATCAACCCTTCAGACCTTGCTATAGGCCTGCTCTGGAGCCACTGTGTTCTAGTCCTGCTTGCTTTCTGCTTCCTGCCCTGGTGAAGAGGACATTGAAGTTGGATGAAAATCAAAGGAAGGGCTGCCTACTTAAAAAAAAAAAAAAAAAATTAACCCCTTTATTGGCGGTGTGAGTTGGCCTGGCAAAGACAGCCTAAGATTTCATCGGCATCTGCTGTGTGTGTCCCTGGGGTCATGAAGAGTGCCAGAGCTGTGCTGCCAGTATAAGAGATTCCCACCCCACAACCCTGGAAGCCACAAAGGACCATATGCTTTGCATCTTGAGATTCTGTAGCAGAGTTTCTCAACTTCAACACTGTTGACACATGGGGCCAGGTAATTCTTTGTTGCAGGGGGCTGTCCTGTGCATTGTAGGATATTTAGCAGCATCCCCGACCCTTACCCACTAGATGCTACTGGTACTACCACGATTACCCCCCATCCTCAGTGGTGACAACCAAAAATGTCTCCAGAAATTGCCAAATGTCCCCTAGGGTGCAAAGTCACCCCCATTTGAGAACCATTCTCCATAGGATCAATACAGAAAACTCAGCATCTTTCTAGTTTGAAGAATACAGAACTTAGATAGTTTGGGTCAAATGAAGATGAAGATTGGGTTATAATATACATGAAAGGTAAATTTGGGTTTGAAATCACACAGACAAGGAAAATTTAGAGTCTATAAGCAGTTGTAGATTATATCATAAATAAGGAGATGTAAACAAATTACAGACATGCAGACCATCTTCTTACTCCTAAAGGCCTCAGGTCTAGATGCAACAGCACATTCTGGGACTATTAAAATCATCCTTGGGGCTGGGTGTGGTGGCTCACACCTATAATCTCGGCACTTTGGGAGGCCAAGGAGTGCGGATCACCTGAGGTCAGGAGTTTGAGACCAGCCTGGCCAACATGGAGAAACCCCATCTCTACTAAAAATACAAAAAATTAACTGGGTGTGGTGGCACATGCCTGTACTCGGGAGGCTGAGGCAGGAGAATCACTTGAATCCTGGAGGCAGAGATTGCAATGAGCCGAGATTGCGCCATTGCACTCAAGCCTGGGTGACAGAGCAAGGCTCCGTCTCAAAAAAAAAAAAAAGAAAAGGAAAAAATCATTCTTGGGTTTGTTTTTTTTTTTGGCATTGTATTTAAGAGCTTAAAGTATGCAATAACACATCCTGTGACTGTTAAAATAATCCTTGGGGCATGTTTTTGTGGGGGGCATTGTAATTTAAGTGCTCAAAGTACTTGTCGGCCTTTGACAATAAGTATATCAAGCCAAAAATAATTAATATTTCTGGAGAAATCTGAAATATTTGATTTTGACTGGAGGGAATTATATTTGACCTGCAAAGGGCCAGCTCTCCCCACCAGAGCCTGCTTCTGACCATAAAGCCACTCTAAGACAGCACTTCCAGGTGCTGCATAAAGTAGAACTGACAAGGTACTTTGTGCTTTTGTGAAAGGCCACAATTGCTCAGTAATCTTCATGGCTCTTAGAAAATTTAGCTGGAGACTTGTGATTTAAAACCCACCTCCAACTGACAGTCATCATTATTTTCTTTCTAAATGCAGTAGCAGAAATTGCATGCCATACCGAAAGGCTAAAAGTGACAGTTAAAATACATACTTTCTGAAAAACTTTAAGGCCCCAACTTTGGGAGAGACCTGATTTGGCCAGAGATTACCTTTGGCTTGTTAATTGCCCTAGGGATGGGAAAGTGTTTACCCAGATGATCTCCAAAATGTTCCCTACGAATAGTCTAGAAATAAGCCTTGTGCAGTTTCTCAAAAGGAGGCAAGGTAGAATTGCTAATTCCATAGACAACTGTATCTTCAGTGTTCTAAGTCTAGAACACTGCTAACAGGTGGAAGGAACTCCAAAGATCATATCCAGTACTGTGGACTGAGTTGTATCCCCTCCAAAAAGTATATATATATGTTGAAGCCCTAACCCCCAATGTGACTTATCAGGAGATAGGGTCTTTAGGAGATAATAAAGGATAAATGATGTCATAAGGGTTGGTCCCTAATCTGATAGTACTGTACCCTTATAAAAAGAGAAAGAAAGATACTATCTCTCTCTCCTGCTTCCATGTGAGGACACATTGAGAAGGTGGCTGTCTGCAAGCCAGGAAGAGAGCCCTTACCAGAACTTGACCATGCTGGTATCCTGATCCAGGACTTCCAGCCTCCAGAACTGTAAGAAAATAACTTTCTGTTGTTTAAGCCACCCAATCTATGATATTCTGTTATGGCAGCCTGCACTAACTAATACATCCAGCATCCTTGTTGTACAGATGAAGAAACTGGATCCAGACAGGTAGACTTGCAAGAGGTCAAGCTACTAACGAGTGGCAGGGCTGGAACATGGTGCCTGTGCTTTGTGACTCCTAGCCTAGTGTACATTCTCCTTCCCACACTTTCTCCCATCATACGGTCATCTTATTTATCATCTCTAGAACCTACAGCACATCACTTCTGTGGGCATCAGTGTCCTTATGCTTGCCCTGTTTATCTCAGGATTGTTGCAAGGATCAGTGACATAGTAGAAAAAAGATAGTTTAAGTTTCCAAACTACAAAATATTTTACAAACATGCCATACTGAACTCAGATTCGGCCTAGTTAGCAGGAATCTATCTGCCTCTGGAAATTGTAAGTCTAGTCAAGTAGGTAGCTCTGTGCACTAGGCTAGGTCGACTCATGGGTGGGTTGGCTGTTGGCTTTAGGGAATAGATCAAAGGACAGAGAAGGCAGGAGGAGATAGGGCCTGGTTTGGTGATGAACCACCTCAAGTGAGATGATTGCTCTTCTCTTTGGTTGAGTTGTAAAAGCTGAGGTTGATATGAGTTTGCATAGTAAGAGGAATGTTCCTCTTAAAGAGGATAGACTATCAGAGCTGGAGGAGACCTTAAGAGCTCAAGGTACCAGCCAGAGTCTCTGGTGTTAAGCCACAGAAACATACCCTGGTGGGCCGGGTGTGGTGGCTCACACCTGTAATCCCAGCATTTTGGGAGGCCAAGGCAGGTGGATCATCTGAGGTCAGAAGTTCGAGATCAGCCTGGTCAACATGGTGAAACCCCATCTCTACTAAATACAAAAAGTTAGCGGGGCATGGTGGTGCACGCCTGTAGTCACAGCTACTCGGGAGGCTGAGGCAGGAGAATTGCTTGAACCCGAGAGGTGGACTTTGCAGTGAGCCAAGATCATTGCCACTGGACTACAGCCTGGGCAACTGAGTGAGGCTCTGTCTCAGAAAAGAAAAAAAAAAAAAAAAAGAAACCTACCCTGAGGAACTTCAGCAGTAATGACAATTTATGAACTATAAGATATTGTACAACTGTGAATACCATTATCAGCTCAACTTTTATTGCATTTATTGAATATTATGCAACCTTTATTGCATTTATTGAATATTCCTAATATTGAAGTAGATCAGGAAGGACTGTGTTTATCTGGGAGTAAGAAAATCCGAAAAACAGTGACTTAAATAGGTGGGTATCTTATTTTCCTTGTGTAAAAAGTCTAGAGGCAGAAATCCAGGGCTTGTCCGGCTGCTCAGGGCTGTCATCAGAGGCTGAGGTTCTATTTAGCAGTCTGTTCATGGTCATGGATGGTTGCTTCACCTTCAGGCATTTCATCTGTGTTCCAGTTAGGAAGAAGGAGGAAGGATGAAGATGAAGCATGAAAGCCTTTTTCCTTCCAGGTTTTGCCTTCATATTGGAGAAGGGACTTATTTCTTTATTTTATTCATCAGAACTGTATCACATGACTACTTCTGAATGCTAAGGAGTCTGGAAATTCAACTGTTTTGCTTTGGCCTCTAGAATAGAGGGAGACAAGGAAGAAAGGAATTGAAATGGGGGCTGTGAGCCAAGCATGTTTATGACAGAAGAACATGGGCACTTCTGCAGAGTCATAAGGTCTTAGAGAGCCAGTTCAGAAAATAAGGGTGGCTAGGCACAGCTCAAGTGCTCTAGTACTACTACTCTAGTACTCTGAGCTACCCACTCCCAGTCAACACTGCCATACCTCTGGAACTTATTCCACCGCAGCTAGGCTTTTCCATTCTTATTAAGGATTCAAAGTTCTTGGCTGAGCCCAGGTCACATTTCCATGCTATAACTACATGGCAAGGGTAGGGAGAAAGACAATATGTCCCCTCCCTCTTGGGCTTCCATAATGGGGAAGAAGGGACCTTGCCAGCCACTTATCTTGATATTCCTCCAAATACAGAGGGTCCTCCAATGCTAGGCCACCAAAAATGACAAATACTTACCCTCCCACTGTTTTACAGATGTGGAGCCTGAGGCCCATAAAGAGGAAAGTGCTCAGTCAGTGCCACATAGTCAGTGAAGGACAGACTCAGGAGTTTGTCTTATCCTGACACACCCAGTCTGGTTGGTCCCAGGGAAGAAGCAACTTTCAGAGTCTTTTCCTTAGGCTCCTTGACGTTCCATATGATAAAGGGGGTTGTCTGGGAGGCAGCCACTCCTTTCTGCAGAAGTTCCTGGGTAGATCCCTTGCTGGGGAACTTCCAGCAGCTGCTTCCTCTTTGTGTAGTGCCAAGGCTTTACAAAATTAAGAAGTACCTCCTCCTTGCAGACAACATTCAGGATTCCTTTCATGGGATGTCGAATGGGATATTTTGTGAAGATGCTAGGTGGTAAGTATTCCCACCTTCTGCAGAGGAACAGCTAGGCACAACCCCACAAGATCTGTAGAAAGACTGGGGAACTGTTTTGGCCACCATTACCCACCTACAGCCTGTGTGAAGGAAAGATGAGGCATTCAAGGAGAGTTGAGTCACTGGGCAGTGTGAGGGAAAGTACGATCGTTTGTCCCTACTTCTCCCAGTGTGGGTGGGAGAGGGCTGTTTCTTCCCAGCCAAGAGTGAGGGCTCCAAGAGCACCTCTCCATTTGGTGCCCCTAAGTCAGACCCTATGGAGATTCTCATAATGCCTCTTGAGAAACCATAGCTGCATCCCATGGAACATTCAGCATTTGGACACTTGCAACCCAGAGAATGCTTTCAGCCAAGGGAGAGCTGCAACCAAGTGTGAAGACTTTTGCCCCTTTACTCTACTCTTTGGTCCCCACCACCCCCACCCCAGACCCATCACTGACCCCGGAAAGCAAGAAGCAGTGGGGGACAGGGGGGAGGAGGAGAGAAAGAGCAGGCTTTCCCTGCTTCCCTGCTGCAAGACCTCGAGCTGTGCTCAGTCTTAGCCAGGGCAGGGGGAGGAGCTTTGAACTGGGTGTCAAGTTAAAGATTTGATTTAGACCAGATTCGGCTTTTTTTTTTTTTTAAACACCTGAAAATTAACCTTAATTGAGGTTCTTGAAATTGTGAGTAACCAGAAAGCTACGAAGTCTGTCAAAGTTATCATCAAGGGGCGGGGAAGAGAGAACCAGCAGGACCAGTTTGAAGACAAAGATTAGAGAGAAATAAACGTATTTCCAGTTGTAACCACATTCAGATGGTTATTAGTTACTCTCCTTTTCCAAAGATGACATTCCCAGTTTTGAAAAGAAGTACTGGACCGGCCGGGCGCAGTGGCTCACGCCTGTAATCCCAGCACTTTGGGAGGCCAAGGCGGGCGGATCACCTGTGGTCAGGAGTTCGAGACCAGCCTGATCAACATGGAGAAACCCCATCTCTACTAAAAATATAAAATTAGCTGGGCGTGGTGGTGCATGCCTGTAATCCCAGCTACTCAGGAGGCTGAGGCAGGAGAATTGCTTGAACCTGGGAGGTGGAGGTTGCGGTGAGCCGAGATTGCGCCATTGCACTCTATCCTGGGCAACAAGAGCAAAAAACTCTGTCAAAAAAAAAAAAAAAAAAAATCAGCATCACTGGACTAAGGCCTCAGGACTTCCTGGGTCTAGTCCCAGCTTTTTCACAAAGTAGGAGTGAGCCTCTGGACAAGTCGCTTCACTTTCCTGGGTCCTGGCATCCTCTCCTGTCCAATGATGGGATTGGGCTCTGTGGTTTAGGTATCACAGAATAATTTCTCTACTTTTTTTTCTTTCTTTTTTTTGAGACGGAGTCTTGCTCTGTCACCAGGCTGGAGTACAGTGGCATGATCTCTCCTGAGAAGCTGGGATTACAGGCGCACACCACCACGCCCAGCTAATTTTTGTATTTGTAATAGAGACAGGGTTTCACCATGTTGGCCAGGCTGGTCTCAAACTTCTGACCTTGTGATCCACCTGCCTTAGCCTCCCAAAGTACTGGGATTACAGGCATGAGCCACCACGTCCAGCCTTCTTTTTTTTTTTGAGATGGAGTTTCACTCTTGTTGCCCAGGCTGGAGTGCAATGGTACGATCTTGGCTCACTGCAATCTCTGCCTCCTGGGTTCAAGTGATTCTCCTGCTTCAGCTTCCCAAGTAGCTGGGATTACAGGCATGTATCACCACACCCAGCTAATTTTGTAATTTTAGTGGAGATGGGGTTTCACCATGTTGTTCAGGCTGGTCTCGAACTCTTGACCTCAGGTGATCCACCTGCCTCAGCCTCCCAAAGTGCTGAGATTACAGGCATGGCCCGCTTTGCCTGGCCGTTTTTTGTTTTTTTTTTTTTGAGACTAAGTCTCGCTCCATTGCCCAGGCTGGAGTGCAGTGGTGCGATCTCGGCTCACTGCAACCTCTGCCTCCCAGGTCCAAGTGATTCTCCTGCCGCAGCATCCTGAGTAGCTGGGATTACAGGTACCGGCCACCATGCCTGGCTAATTTTTGTATTTTTAGTAGAGATGGGGTTTCACCATGTTGGCCAGGCTGGTCTCGAACTCCTGGCCTCAAGTGATCCACCCACCTTGGCCTCCCAAACTGCTGGGATTATAGACATGAGCCACCATGCCAGGCCAAATTTCTCTACTTCTGTATACGGTGCAGTTCCTTAAAACAGCAGGACAAAATAATTCACACAGTGAGTTGGCTTTACAAATTGTACTTCAGTTATATTTGTTGGAAGAGTCAAGCATAGATGAATGGCATTTGGCAGAAGAAAACCTTAGTATATCTGAAACCCTTAATTATACACTGTAGGCAGCTTTGTAGCTTGGTCTGTGTCAAAAGACACCACACTATCAAATGACACGTCATAGAAATATTCAGAATTTTGCAAGAGCTTCTTCATGTGTGGCATGATTGGCCTGTGTCAGACAGTCAACATCCGCATTTCCACCTGAGTCTGCATTTGAAAACCTGAATTCTCCTGGCCTCTCGTCCAGTTCCTGTGGAGATGAGGCCATTGAAATTGACCATACTCAATGGGACGTTTGAGGCCTGTAGTTTGTGACACATGTTTTATTTTCAGATTTTGTTTGTAGTTGAATACTATTGCCACATTGGGTATAAGTTTTATACACGGCTTTTCATGTGTTTTTATTGTACAAGGAATACATAAAAGTCACACATAAATTGCATAATTCACATAACGCATAAATTAGAAATGCTTTTTTGCATTAAGGAAAAAAGTTATCTATAATCCTGCTACACGTAGATAATTATTATTCACCTTTTGCGCCTGTCCTTTCAGACTGGTTATTCACATGCATGTATCTGTATATGAATGATTTTTTATTTTTCATTTTTCATTGGGGTAAAATACACATAACATGCAATTTACAGTTTTAACCATGTTTAAATGTATGGTTCAGGGGTGTTAAGTACATGGATGTTGCGCAGTCGTCACCACCATCCACGTCTGGAATTCTTTTCACCTTGCAAAGTCAAAATTGTACCCATTAAACACAAAAACTCTATTCCTTTACAGCTTTGCCCTACCCCCACTTTATGATATTGACATCTCAAATTAATACTTATATAATATTTTATTTTATAATATGTTTTAATGTATTATATGTCCTCTTTGCTGAGAAGAGCAAAGAGGCCTGTGGAATGAGAATGTTGAGATTAAGGGGACAGGAGATAAACTGGAAAGGGAGAATTTAGGGCCTTGTAGACCATGGTGAGGATTTGAATTTCATAAAATTTACTGGGACACCTTGGAGTATTGACAGCAGAGGAGTGGCATGACTGAGACCGTTTGAGAAGAGTCACTTGGCTGTGATGTGGAGGTAGACCACATGGGGCGAGGAGACAGGAAGGCACTTAGGGGGCAGTTTCAGTAACCCAGGTAAGAGATGAGGTAGCTTGAACCAGGGTGCTGTCAGTGTGGGGCATGGGGTTGGATTCTGGATATATTTTGAAGGTGGAGCTGGTAGGATTTGCTGATGGATTGGTTGTGGGGTGGGAGAGAAAGAAGTCAAGATTAACTTCAAGGTTTTTGGCCTGAACAATTGGAGGGATAAAATTGCCATTTATTCCAGTGGAGATGGAGGAGGAGCAGATTTTAAGTAGGGGGAAATAAAGAGTTCTGTTTCAATCATGTTACATTTTACAATCTGCGAGACATCTAATTGAAGATGTCAAGTAGACAGTTGGATATGCAAGTCTGAAATTCAGGGGAGAACATGGGGCTGGAGACAGAAATTTTAGAGCCAGGGTATGTGGATGACATTTTAAGCCATGACATTGAATGAGCTCACCTAGGCCCTGGGAGAGAAGGTAGATGGAGAAGAGAAAGGGGCTGAGTAATAAGGCCTGGGGCATAGCAACAGTTAGAGATCAAGAGGAGGAGGAATATCCAGAGGAGGAAATTGAGAAGGAGCATTCAATGAAGGGAGAGGAAAACCAGATGGTGTGGTCTCCTGAAAGCTAGGCAAAATAGTGTTTCAAGGAGCTGTAAGTAATCGGTTGTGTCTAATGCGCCTAAGAGGTTGCGTGTTTTACTTGGCAATATGAAGATCATGGCTTATGTTCGAGATGAAGCTTCAGACACCAGGGTCTGTGACAACTTAATGATACGACATGTTGGGGACTCCTCAATCAGGCAGTTCTCCCTCAGTTTGTTGCTTCATTAATTCAGCGGACATTTATCAGACACTTTCTATGTGCTTCACACTTCTAGTCACAGAGAGTAACCAAAATGAATCACACCACAGCCCTTGCCTTTAAAATAGGTTAAGAGTCCAAGACTTAGCTATATAGGAGTGTCAGATCTGAGTCTCATGATTCTTAGGGTTCTTTTCTGATCTATCACGTACATTTTTAAATTGGGCCTGTATTTTGTCTACACAAATTATTCACCAAATTCTGGAGGAGAATGAAGGGAAGGCAGCTTTTTTTTTTTTTTTTTTTTTTTTTGAGACACAGTCTTTCTCTGTGTCCTGGGCTGGAGTGCGGTGGCACAATCATGGCTCACTGCTGCAGCCTCCATCTTCCAGGATCAGGCAATCCTCCCTCAGCCTCCCGAGTAACTGGGACCACAGATACACACCACCATGCCTGGCTAATTTTTAAATTTTTCTGTAGAAACAGGGTTTCACTTTGTTGCCCAAGCTGGTCTCAAACTCCTCGACTCAAGTGATCTTCCTGTCTAGGGCTCCCAAAGTGTGGAGATTACATGCATGAGCCACTGTGCCTGGCCAGGAAGGCAGCTCTTCAAGCCTTCTAACGTTCCATCCTGAAGATCTGTGCCTTATTTCTTGATAGTAAATCACCTCTCCTGCTTCTTGATTATCTTTCTAGTTACCAGTTACATAAGAAAACTTTCTCTTCTAGCTGAATGTTAAATATCTCATCTTCCAGGAGACAAACATCTAACTTTCCAAGTCAATTAACCCAATATAAATACCCTCCTTCTCTTGGACCCTCAAGCAATGGGTGCCTCTTTCCTGCCTGAGAGTAAACAACAGTATTGTTTTGATGTGGGCTCTCGCCTATGCTTAAATATTCACACGGTCCCTTTACATTCATAAACCAACAATTAAACGAAATTCCAACAATATGCTGTATTACATACATCGAGTCTTATTTGAGAAAGAAAATCCCACTCAGGAAGAGTTTACCAATTCCTAGGCAGAAGTGATACTCACAGGCCAAGCAAGAAGACCTCATAGTTAGGCAAGGTCATGAGCAGGTGTGGAGGGTAAGGAACTGTCATGAATGGTTCCTAGGAATGTCGGGCATTAGGTGGGCCTCAAAAGGTAGAAAGGATTTGAACAGGTAGGGCAAAAGATAATTATGCAAGAATATTTGATAGCATATTTAAAGATGATGCTGATTGTGATTACAATTTATAATAGGCTGGCCTGAAAAGATGGATTCATTGCCAGAAGTAATTCATTTTCAACTATGCACACATGAAATCCAGTCATGTATTGAGGATAAAAACTCTGAATAACCGTTTTTGTTTGTTTGTTTGTTTGTTTTTGAGACAAGGCCTCACTCTGTCACCCAGGCTGGAGTGCGGTGGCACAGTCTCGGCTCACTGCAACCTCTGCTTCATGGGCTCAAGCGATTCTCCAGCCTCAGCCTCCCAAATAGCTGGGACTACAGGTGCATGCCACCACACCTGGCTAATTTTTGAATTTTTTATAGAGACAGGGTTTCGCCATGTTGCCCAGGCTGGTCTCGAACTTCTGAGCTCAAAGTGATCGACCCACCTCCGCCTCCCAAAGTGCTGGGATTAGATGTGAACCACTGTGCCTGGCCGTCAGATAACCTTTTAGAGGGATGTCAATTATGCATAGTGACGGTGAGGTGCCTTTGAATTTGGAAATAAGATTGGCTTAATTTGCCTATTTATTTTCATTCATGTGTGAGACATTGAAGACATATCAACACGGATACAATCCCAGTCCTCAAAATCCACAAATGGTGGTTTGGTAAGTCAAAAGCTGGTCCTGTACAAGATATCCACACAAATCCCTGGAACCTGTGAATGTTAGCTTATCTGGAAAACGGGTCTTTGCAGATGAGATTAAGTTAAGGATCTTAAGATAATTCTGGATTATCAGATGGGCCATAAATACAATCACAAGTGTCCTTATAGGAGAGAGGCAGAGGAAGATTAGCCTCAGAAGAAGTTGTGGCAGCAACATGACCGTGGATACAGAGGCTGGAATGATGAAGCCACAAGCCAAGGAGTTCCTAGAGTGACCAGAAGCTGGAAGAAGAAAGGAATGGATTTTCCCCTACAAGCCTTAGAGGGAGCTAGGCCCTCACGACACCTTGATTTTGGACCTCTGGCCTCCAAAACTGTGAGAGAGTAAGTTTCTATTGTTTGAAGCCACGAAGTTTTTGGTGATTTGTTTTAGCAGCCAAAAGAAACTAATACAGATGGTATTCATTCTTGTGGGAATAAGCACATGGTAAATGTGGATTTGAAAGAACCCAATACTTTAGCCAAGGTGACCTTCTTTGTAAGGGAGGCAAGTCCAGAACACAGTTGTCATTTAGTATCCATTTGTTTAACATCCTGTTTAGAGAAAAACCGTGTGGGTGGAAGTGGGGCAATTGACCTGAGAACATAGAGAAGAGAAGCCAGAGAACTACAGATTTGCAGCGAATGTCGCTGACTCTGTCAGGCCTGAACTTTGTGGTGCTGGAGACAAAAGCTTTGTTGTGGTCCTGGAAGGGTCACTGGGCTTCCCCGTGGCCCAGATGGATCCCCTCAAGGTGCCCTGCCTCTTTGCTTTGATTCCATGCGCCTTACAGTCACGGAGCAGCTTCCAGGTGTTCTGACCTGGGGCCCCAGTAGTGAATATGAGCATTTTCAATACTGGAATAAAAGCCTCCTCTCTTTCTCACACACACACAGATGAATACATTTTCAGCTTGATTTTTATTTTTTGTGAGTCTGATTAGCACGACTTAGCTAATCATGCTACGTTTGACTCAAGCTAAAGCCACACGATGAAAATTGATACACAGCCTTTGGGTCTTCCAGATACTATCTAATGTCACCATTGATCTCTCTGTGCTACCTCAAGGGACATCACACTTCTCCCTCAATTCAAAATCTGGGAAATGTGTTTATTCAGCAGTTTTTTTTCTGGGCACTTACATATGAGGGTGAACTGAGGAACTGCCAGGGCTGGAGAGTTCCTTCCCTAAAGGGAAGAACAACCTCAACTCGTGTATGAGTTTCCCGTGGCTGCTGTATTAAAATACGACCACAAACTGGGTGGCTTAAAACAATGGGAATTTATTCTCTCACAGTTCTAGAGGACAGAAGTCCAATATCAAGGTGCTGGCAGGGCCACACTCCCCCCATAGGCTCTGGGGGAGAATTCTTCCTTTTCCAACAAAGCCAAATTCCTTGGCCGTGGCAGCATAAAGCCAATCTCTGTCTCTGTCTTCCCGAGGCCCTCTCTTCTCTGCCCCACCCATAATCACTCTGGTTACCACCCAGGTTATTGCCATCTTGGCATTCGTATTCTGAGCTCAAAAGGTCACAGGGGATGTGCACGGGGGCTCACGCCTATAATCCCAGCACTCTGGGAGGCCTAAGTGGGTGGATCACTTGAGGCCAGGAGTTCGAGACCAGCCTGGCCAACATGGTAAAAACCCATCTCTACTAAAAATACAAAAATTAGCCGGGCATGGTGGCACACGCCTGTAGTCCCAGCTACTCAGGAGGCTGAGGCTGGAGAATCGCTTGAACCATAGAGGCAGAGGTTGCTGTGAGCTGAGATTGTGGCATTGCACTCCAGCCTGGGCAACAGAGCGAGACACCACCTCAAAAAAAAAAAAAAGTCACAGGAAGGCAGGTCTCCCGGTTACTCTTCTTCCTTATAAGGACACTTGTCATTGGATTTAGGGCCCACCTTAATCTAGTATGACCTCAACTAGTTACCTCTGCAAAGATACTATTTCTAAATAAGATCACATTCTGGCTGGGCATGGTGGCTCACGCCTGTAATCCCAGCACTTTGGGAGGCTGAGGCAGGCAGATCACGAGGTCAGGAGTTCGAGACCAGCCTGGCCAACATGGTGAAACCCCATCTCTACTAAAAATACAAAAATTAGCCAGGCCTGGTGGTGTGTGCCTGTAATCCCAGCTACTCGGGAGGCTGAGTGAACCCGGGAGGCGGAGCTTGCCATGAGCCAAGATCATGCCACTGCACTCCAGCCTCGGACAGAGTGAGACTCTGTCTCAAAAAAAAAAAAAATCACATTCTGAGGTTTTAGGTAGATATGAATTAGGGCAGTGGAGGGGGTGGGGGCAGTGCAGCAGGACATGAGTCAACCCACTATAGGTCGTAAGTTTGGAAAAGATGCCAAGACTAGAGCGAATCTTGATTATGGTAAATAAATATGAGGTCAACAACAGCACAGACTAAATAGACCTCAATTTGTAAGTGCAAGAGCTATAAGATAGCATAAAGACACTTGGCAGTAATTGAGAGGCCACCTTATCTGTGTCAGCAATGACTTAACAGTGATGTTTCCTTTTAAGATCCTTCGGCCGGGCGTGGTTGCTCACACTTATAGTCCCAGCATTTTGGGAGGCCAAGGCGGGCAGATCACTTGAGGTCAGGAGTTTGAGACCAGCCTGGCCAATGTGGTGAAACCCTGTCTCTACTAAAAATACAAAAATTAGCCAGGCATGGTGGCAGGTGCCTGTAATCCCAGCTACCCAGGAGGCTAAGGTGGGAGGATTGGTTGAACCCAGGAGGCGGAGGATGCAGTGAGCCGAGATCGTGCCACTGCACTCCAGCCTGGGTGACAGAGCGAGACCCTGTCTCAAAAAATAAATAAATAAAATAAATCCTAAAGGCACCGTTTCTTTTTTTGTTTGTTTTGTTTTGCCTTGTTTTTTTGTGAGACAGTCTCTCTGTCACCCAGGCTGGAGTGCAGTGGCACGATCTTGGCTCACTGCAACCTCTGCCTTCCGGGTCAAGCGATTCTCCTGCCTCAGCCTCCTGAGTAGCTGGGATTACATGTGTGCACCACCACACCTGGCTAATTTTTGTATTTTTAGTAGAGACGGGGTTTCACCATGTTGGTCAGGTGGTCTCGCACTCCCAACCTCGTGATCCGCCCGCCTTAGCCTCCCAAAGTGCTGGGATTACAGGCGTGAGCCACCGTGCCCCGCCAAAGGCACCATTTCAAACTGGGAACAACTACCTGCCCGCTGAGCCCTCCTGCCGTCCTCTCATTAGGATTATTTCAGCAGTACTGCTCTCTACAGATGGAGCTAGTTCCCGTATCACCTGCTGTTCTTTGCTGGAGCGGCCACCTGTCTCCTAGCCCAGGGCCTTCACAGCTTTGTAACTCTGCATGGACACGCCATGGATTTTTTTTCTTTTTTTTTAGGAGACAGGGTCTCGCTCTGCCACCCAAGCTAGTGTGAAATGGCCTGATGATAGCTCACTGCAGCCTCAAACTCCTGGGCTCAAGCAGTCCTCCCACCTCAGCCTCAGTGTAGCTAGGACTACAGGCGTGCACCACTGTGCCCAGCTAATTTTTTTTTTTTTAATTTGTAGAGATGAGGTCTCATTATGTTGCCCGGGCTGGTCTCCAACCCTTGGCTTCAAACGACCCTTCCACCTGGCCTCCCCAAGTGCTGGGATTACAGGCATGAGCCACTGTACCCGGCACCCTGGGGATGATTCTGAAGGCCCCTTTTTCTATTGGGATAGATTCGTCTTCTAACAGCTGCCTCACCTATAATCACTCTCTCTGGTTACCACTCAGGTTATTGTCATCTTGGCATTCGTGTACTGAGTTCAAAAGGTCACAAGAAGGCAAGTCTCCATGTTACTTTTCTTTCATGCTATTGACTATGGACAAGTCATTGCCCTCATCTTTAGTTAGCTTAACCTGTAATGCACTCCAGTATTCCTTTCTTATCCTTCCGTTTCCAATAAGAGGATAATGTGTTCTCTGCCAGAGTATTTACCTTCTGCATCCCCAAACTGCCTTATTTCTTAGTTCATTCATAGGAGACCCTGGAGGTCACATTATGAAAATTAAACCCCCCCTTAAGGCAAAAACTGCCTATATCACCTTGCACTGTGCCTGGGCTCACTAACGATGATGTTCCAGCCATACGAAGCAAAACCTCTAAAGCCAATAAGAAGGGAACCAAATGAATAGGCTTCCCAGTTGCCCTGGCTCCTCGCGGTTGAGTCCGTTGGACCTAGGTTCCAGTTCCAGGTCAGACACTCACTGACAGTGTAGACAGTGGCAAGGTTCTTCACCTCCCTGAACCTGAGTGTCCATATCTGTAAATCAGGTCTGTATACTTGGAGGTTGTTGTATAAATTTGGTAGATGGTGAATGTATGAGAAAGCTTCCAACACTACCAGTTACATGGTCACCACACTGCAAGTCTGCCCACCATGGGGACAATCCGTGACACAGCTGGAAAAGAGTGCCTATCTGATGGCATCATGCAGATTTAGGAAAATGCCCCCTGGACCACATGACTGTAACAATGCCTCTCCCAGCAGTAGTGTTTTTTCCTCTAGAGCTTTCCCCATTTTCCTACCCTTTTCTCTTACCTCAAAGGAAGAATCGTTCTTCTTTTTCAAAACTAATGATCTTTGTATTCTCAATTCCATCCCCTCCCACCTATGTCAGAACCGTATTTCCATGCTTCATCTCTTCATCCTCTGTTGGCTGTATTGCGTCAACAAACTGAAGTCATGTCTTTGCTTAAAAACACTCTTCCCACAACCCTGTAGCCTGCTCAAAATACATATAGTCTCTTTTTCCTTTAGATGTCAAATTTCTTGAACACTTCTAAACTTCATTAATTTAACAAATGTATGTTATGCATGACTGTTTTAGTCCATTTTGCATTGCTATAAGGGAATACCTGAGACTGGATAGTTTATAAAGAAAATCAGTTTCTTTGGCTCATGGTTCGGCATGGCACTGGTATCTGCTTGGCTTCTGGTGAGGTTTTCAGTAAAGGTTTTCACGCATTAACAGTGGTAGAAGGGAGGGAAGAAGGGAAAGTGTATTCCAAGAGTTGGTCGGGTAGAGAGAAGAAAATAATGTATTATAATGCTTTGAACAGAGTATTATGAGGGAGTCAGGCCCTGTATGTTATTGGAGCACAGAATTGCAGCAATTAACTTGGGTTAGTGGGGGTGCAGATGTGAAATAATCAGTTAACACCTCTGATAGGATGCCTTTACTCATGGCAGAAGGTGAAGGGGAGGCAAGCGTGGCACATGGTGAAAGAAGAAGCAAGAGAGCCGCCAGGCTCTTTAAACAACCAGCTGTGTGGCTGGGCATGGTGGCTCACGCCTGTAATCCCAGCACTTTCGGAGGCCAAGGTGGGTAGATCACTTTAGGTCAGGAGTTCGAGACCAGCCTGGCCAACATGGTGAAACCCCGTCTCTACTAAAAATACAAAAATTAGCCAGTCATGGTGGCTGATGCCTGTAATCCCAGTTATTCGGGAGGCTGAGACAGGAGAATCACTTCAGCCCGGGAGGAGGAGGTTGCAGTGAGCGGAGATCGCACCATTGCACTCCAGGCTGGGCCACAGAGCAAGACTCTGTCTGAAAACAACAACAACAACAACAACAACAACCAGCTGCGGCATGAACTAATAGAGCAAGGACTCACTTGTTCCCGTGGGGAGGGGACCTGGCCATTCATGAGGGATCCACCCCCATGACCCAAGCACCTCCCACTAGTTCCCACCTCCAACACTGGGGATCATCTTTCAGCATGAGATTTGGAGAGGACAAACATCCAAACTGTATCAATGTTCACGTGCTAGGTGCAATGACAAGCAGTGGGGAGCTGTCAAGGGTGCTGATACTCTTTTTTTTTTTTTTGAGATGGAGTCTTGCTCTGTTGCCAGGCTGGAGTGCAGTGGTGCGATCTCAGCTCACTGCAAGCAAGGCTGATACTATTAATACCAGTTTTCCTGCTCCTTGGTCTCGAGCAAGGTAATGACCAAATTCTTGGCAGCTCCTAGTCCGGCGCTGGCCTGACACTCGTCCCTCAGGTGAGGCCCATCAGTCTTTTTTCCCCAGGCTCACCGGCTTAATTTCTGTTTCTCGAACAGTCCCATATTCCCTTCCACCATAGGGAGGAAACATACTTCCCCCACTTAATTCCTGCATCTCCTTTAGCTCCCAGTTCAAACATTATTTCTTCAAAGAAGGCTTCCATGCCCTCACCCCCACACCATCTAGACCAGATTCTCCTTTTATGTGCTGGTAGACCCATCACTTCCTTTCTTCAGAATAATTAACTCAGTTTCTAATTCTCCATTTATGAGTGTAATTACTCGATTGTCTTTTCTGCCCTACCGTAAGTCTCATGGGAGCAGGGGCTGTGACTGTTTTAATTCACCGTTCTGTGAACATCACCCAACACAGTGTCTGTCCGGTGGTGGGCCATCATCAAACAGTGGTAGAAGGAAAGGAGGGAAAAGAGTATTCCAAGAGTGGGTCAGGTAGAGAGAAGGAAATAATGTATTATAATGCTTTGAGCAGAGTATTAGGATGGGGTCAGGTTCTGTATGTCATGGGAGCACACATTGTAGCAGTTAACTTGGGGTGGGGGTGATGTAATCAGTAACACTCTGAAAAGATGAGCAACCAGGCATGTGGTCGCTCATTACAGGAATGACACCAAAGTGTTGGGTTGTCTGAGGCAGATGGATCACCAGAGCCCAGGAGTTCAAGACCAGCCTGGGCAACATAGCGAGACCCTGTCTTTATGAAAAATAAAAAAAAATTAGCCTGGTGTGGTGATACATGCTTGTAGTCCCAGCTACTCAGGAGGCTGAGGTAGGAGGATTGCTTGAGTCCAGAAGTTAGAGACTACAATGAGCTGAGATTGCACCACTGCTCTCCAGCCTGGGCAACAAAACAAAGCCCTGTCTCAAAAAGAAAAAGAAAAAGAAAATAAAAGAAAAGGAAAGGATGAGTAGGCATTAGCTATGCAAATAAGGAAGACAGTGGCATTCTGGCAGCAGGAAGGGTTTATACAAAGATGTGAAAAGACTTCATGAGTTAAGGGAACTAAGTGAGGTCAGCATGACAGGCATGAAGGGAACAAACATATGGAGAAATAGCAAGAGATGAGTTTGGGCAACTGGGACACAGGTCATGAAGGGCCTTGCCTATTTCTGATGGAATTTGGACATATTTAAGAGCCAGAGATGAGGTGTTTTTTTTTTTTTTTTTGAGACAGAGTCTCGCTCTGTTGCCCAGGCTGGAGTGCAGTGGCACAATCTTGGTTCACCGCAACCTCTGCCTCCTGGGTTCAAGCGATTCTTCTGCCCCAGCCTCCCGAGTAGCTGGGACTATAGGCTCATGCCACCATGCCCAGCTAATTTTTTGTATTTTTAGTAGAGATGAGGTTTCACCATATTGGCCAGGCTGGTCTTGAACTCCTGACCTCGTGATCTGCCTGCCTCGGCCTCCTAGAGTGCTGAGATTACAAGCATGAGCCACTGTGCCCGGCCCAGAGATAAGTTTTTAAGTAGGGAAATAGTATGATCAGATTTGTATTTTCTTTTTCTTTTTTCTTTTCCTTTTTCTTTTTTTGAGATAGAGTCTTGCTCTGTCGCCCAGTCTGGAGTGCAGTGGCGTGATCTCAGCTCACTGCAAGCTCTGCCTCCCAGGTTCACGGCATTCTCCTGCCTCAGCCTCCCAAATAGCTGGGACTACAGGCGACCGCCACCATAGGCGGCTAATTTTTGTAATTTTAGTAGAGATGGGGTTTCACTGTGTTAGCCAGGATGGTCTCTATCTCCTGACCTTGTGATCCGCCTGCCTTGGCCTCCCAAAGTGCAGGGATTACAGGCGTGAGCCACCGCGCCCAGCCTTTCTTTTTTTTTTTTTTTTTTTTTTTTTTTTTTTTTGAGACGGAGTCTTGCTCTGTCGCCTAGGCTGTAGTGTGGTGGTGTGATCTCGGCTTACTGCAACCTCCACCTCCTGGGTTCAACCTATTCTCCTGCCTCAGCCTCCCGAGTAGCTGGGACTACAAGCATGCACCACCACACCTGGCTAATTGTTTTTATTTTTAGTAAAGACAGGGTTTTACCATGTTGGTCAGGCTGGTGTCAAACTCCTGACCTCAGTTGATCCACCTGCCTCAGCCTCCCAAAGTGCTGGGATTACAGGCATAAGCCACCATGCCTGGCCCAGAATTGCATTTTCAAAAGACCTCTTTGGGCAACAGAAACTCTCACACATAGCTGGTGGTGTTATAAAATGCTATAGCCACTTTGGAAAGTGTTTGGCAGTCACTTATAAAGTTAAACATACACCTACCCTACAAACTGGCAGTTCTACTTCTGGGTATTTAACTAAAAGAATTGAAAATATATGCCAAAAAAGACATACAAAAATGTTCATAGGCTGGGCGCGGTGGCTTACACCTGTAATCCCAGTACTTTGGGAGGCCGAGGCAGGTGGATCACCTGAAGTCAGGAGTTTGAGACCAGTCTGGCCAACATGGTGAAACCCCATCTCTACTAAAAATACAAAAAATTATCTGGATGTGGTGGCGCACGCCTTTAGTTCCAGCTACTCGGGAGGCTGAGGCAGGAGAATTGATTGAACCTGGGAGGTGGAGGTTGCATTGAGCCGAGATCGTGCCATTGCACTCCAGCCTGGGCAATGAGAGCAAAACTCCATTTCAAAAAAAAAAAAATGTCCATAACAACTTTTTAATAAGAACCAAACTGGAAATGATTGAATTTTTCATCAACAGGTGAATGGAAAAAACAAACTATGGGATACCCATACAGTTGGATACTACTCAGCAGTATAAAGGAACAAACTACTCATAGATGCAATAACCTAGATGAGTCTCAGACATTATGTTGAGCTGAAGAATGCAGGCACAGAATAATCCATGCCACAGGATCCCATTTTTAAGAACAGGCAGTGAAGCAATGGTGATAGAAATCAGGACAGCAATTGCCTCTGGGTGTCAGAGGTTTAACTGCAAAGTCACTAGAGAACTTTCTGGGGTGATGGAAATGTTTTATATCTTTGTTACCAGTGGAGTATTTCAGGTTCTTGGTGTCTTGAACAAAGAGTTGGACAAAATGCACAAACAAAGCAAGGAAAGAATGAAGCAACAAAAGCAGAGATTTGTGAAAAATGAAAGTACACTCCACAAGCTGGGAGCAGCCCAAGCAAGGGGCTCAAGAGCCTGGTTACAGAATTTTCTGGGGTTTAAATACCCTCTAGAGGTTTCCCATTGGTTACTTGCTGTAAACCCTATGTAAATGAAGTAGTGGCCCATGATCAGTCCGATTGGTTGTGGGAGGGCACTAATCAGAGGCTAAAGTGAAGTTACAAAGTTAAACCCTATGCAGACGTCTGATTCGTTGCAGGAAGCAACCAATCAGAGGCTGAAGTGAAGTTACAAAGTTATACTCCTATGCAAATGAAGACTTGGCCCAAAACCAGCCTGATTGCTTGCAGGAGGGGACCAACCAGAGGTACTTCCAATTTTTCATCTGCCATGCAGAAAAAGGGAGCAGGTAGGGGGGTGGTGTTGCAAAGGGAGTACTCTCTGGTCCTTTTGTTACTTGGGCATGGAAAGTTGGGGCTTTCCTTTTGATTTGGTTCTAGGAAGTCAGCATGAATTGGCCTTAGGTTCCCTGCCTCCAGTCTCTCTTCTCCTGCCTCATCTTGACTGGGTTGGTGGTTCTTTTCAAATTCATCAAACTGTACACTTAAAATGTGTGTATTGTATATAAATTGTGCATCTTTTTTAAAGTACTAGAGAAAAAAGACTTCTTTGGAAGTGGTGTGGAGAAGACTGAAAGAGGGGATTGAGACTAGGCGTGGGGAGACTGTAATAATGCAGCTGAAAAATTTTAAGGCTAGAATTTAAGAAGTGGCAGTGGGGATGGAGAAAGGGGATGAATTTCTAGATCGAGATGATAGAATTGATAAGGCTTAAGTGATTAGAGAAGAGGAAAGAGTTAAGAAAATTTGGGGTTATAGGTAGTATAGGTATATTTGGTGAAAATTGGTACACAGGTTTTAGGGGGAGATTTTTGGTGGCAGGAGATGAGTTTCAAAAATACTGAGGTTGTTGCACATCTGGGCATCTACATGTCCAGTGGACAGAACTAACAGCTATGGGTCTGAGACTCTGGGAGAGTCCTGGGCTGGAGATGAGGACCTGGAGTCATCAGGAGGTAGGCATTGTTGAAATAATCATGAATGAGAGAGAGTATGGATTAAGCAGAGACAAGAGCTAAAAACAGAACGCTGGGAAACCTTGACATTTAAAGGGCAGTAGGGAACACACAGCCCTTGAAGGAATCCTAGGAGACCTTAAAATGTCACATCATAGAAGCCAAAGAAGGGAAAAGTGATTAAACAAATGTGAGGGGCTGATGTCAAATGCTGTAGAAGTCAAGTCAAAAAGAACTGCTCCCTCACCACTCCCTCTCTCCTAAGCCCCCCTCAAATCTCAGCAGCTCCTTTCTCAGGCTACTAGAATGTCTTTTCCTGAAGGTGCACAGAGACTTCCAAGTCTCCAGAGCCAGTGATCTATTCACAACCTCATCTCTTACAACTTCTTTGCAACAATCAAATAGCTTCTTGAAATTTTCTGCTAGGCCTTTATGACTACAGGGTCCTTGTTACCCTCAAAGCACCCTCAGCATGGCTCTTCTTCCTGCCTCCTGAACATAATCTTTCCCCAAAGTCCTGTCCTCTTTTCTTCCTCAACATCCACTGAAGTGTCTTCTAGTGGTTAGACCTATGCTAGGTGCTGATGATACCAATAAGTAAAACATAAGCCTGGCTTTTAAGGGGTTGATGACATAGCCATAGAGGAAGATGAAAATAGATGGCAATAAGACAGTATGATGAAAAGTTATTAGCAGGGTACTCTGGGAGTGTACAGGGAGCAACTGGGCCTGAAGAAGTTAGGAAAGAAACAGTAAATAGAAAAGCATCAGCCAGGCATGGTGGCTCACACCTACAATCCTAGCACTTTGGAGGCCAAGGCAGGAGGATCCCTTGAGCCCAGGAGTTCGAGACCAGCCAGGGCAACATAGGGAGACCTTGTCTCTATTGAAAAGAAAAAAAAAAAAAGAAAAGTGGTTGGGCACGGTGGCTCGCGCCTGTAATCTCAGCACTTTGGGAGGCCGAGGTGGGTGGATCATGAGGTCAGGAGATCAAGACCATCCTGGCTAACATAGTGAAACCCTGTCTCTACTAAAAATACAAAAAATTAGCCAGGCGTGGTGGTGGGCACCTATAGTCCCAGCTACTCGGGAGGCTGAGGCAGGAGAATGGCATGAACCCGGGAGGCAGAGCTTACAGTGAGCTGAGATCACGCCACTGCACTCCAGCCTGGGCGACAGAGTGAGACTCCATCTCAAAAAAGAAAAGAAAAAAGAAAAAGGGGAAAAAAAGGCTGGGCATGGTGGTTCTCACCTGTAATCCCAGCACTTTGGTAGGCCAAGGCGGGTGGATCACTTGCAGTCAGGAGTTCAAGAGCAGCCTGGCCAACATGGTGAAACCCCGTCTCTACTAATACGAACATTAGCCAGGCATGGTGGCACATGCCTGTTATTCCAGCTATTCAGGTAACTGAGGCATGAGAATCGCTTGAACCCAGGAGATAGAGGTTGCAGTGAGCTGAAATCATGCCACTGCACTCCAGCCTGGGCAACAGAGCAAGACTCTGTCTCAAAAAAAAGAGGAAAAAGAAAAGCATAGAGTCTTCAAGAGGAAGTATTACAGGGTGTGAGCAGGGGCCGTGATCTTCAGAAGTTTCTTTTATTTATTTATTTATTTATTTATTTATTTATTTAGAGATAGAGTCTCACTCTGTCACCCAGGCTGGAGTGCAGTGGCGCAATCTCAGCTCACTGCAAGCTCTGCCTCTGGGTTCACGTCATTCTCCTGCCTCAGCCTCCTGAGTAGCTGGGACTACAGGCGCCCACCACCGTGCCTGGCTAATTTTTTTGTATTTTTAGTAGAGACAGGGTTTCACTGTGTTAGCCAGGATGGTCTCGATCTCCTGACCTTGTGATCTGCCCGCCTCAGCCTCCCAAAGTGCTGAGATTACAGGCATGAGCCACTGGGCCCAGCCCAGAAGTTTCTTATAGCTGAATTGTAGAATTTGTGGGGTTGAAGGGTGAGAGGGAGGGCTGGAAATGGAAATGGGGAGAGATAAATTGCAAAAGGTTGTGTATGATACTAATAAGTTTAAACATTCTGTGAGCATGAGGGAGCTAGCTAGGGTCTTAAATAGGGAAAAGATGTGGTCATGTGTTTTTTGTTTTGGGATGATCACTAACTGAATGAAGGATGGACCGACAGGGGAGGCGAGGGCACAGGCGAGGGCAGAGGGGCCAGTTGGGAGTTGTTTCAGTAATCCAAGTGAGAAATAATGAGGATCTGAATTAGGGTAGCAGTGAGAATAGAGAAGACGATGAAACGCCAGAGACATTTCTGAGAGATTTGAGAGGATTTGGCAACTGGTTGGGGGCTATAAAAGAGGGAAAGATTAAGGATGACTCCATGGCTCTTAAATGGGAAGATTTGGGTGGGTGGTAACTTCACAAGACAAAATAAAAACCACAAGCATGGAAACAGCCTTTGGATGGAGGTAAGATAATCAATTAAGATTTAGATAGACTAATTTTGAAATTCGTTTGTGACATTTAGTGCTTTATGTCATCAGATGGTGGCTGAAATCTTAGTGCTAGATGAGCTATTTCAGAAAGCCCATTTATGAGAAAGACCGTCAGTGGGTGGAGATGGGACATCAGAGAATATCAGTATTGAAAGGTTGGGAAGAGGGCCGGGCACAGTCTCACTCCTATAGTCCCAGCACTTTGGGAGGCTGAAGTGGGTGGATTGCTTGAGGCCAGGAGTTCAAGACCAGCCTTGCCAACATGATCAAACACTGGCTCTACTAAAAGTACAAAAATTAGCCAGGCATGGTGGTGCACACCTGTAATCCCAGCTGCTCAGGAGGCTGAGGCAGGAGGATCACTTGAACCTGGGAGGTGGAGGTTGCAGTGAGCCAAGATCACACCACTGCACTCTAGCCTGGGTGAGAGAAAGACTCTGTCTCAAAAAAAAAAAAAAAAAAAGTTTGGGAAAAGGATGCAGAACTTCAAAGGAAACAAAAAGAGAGGAAAAGGGCAAAGGATGCACAGTGTCCCAAGAACCAAGGGAATTGAGAGTTTTAAGAATCAGAGGGTATCAACAGTGTCAAATTCTACAATAAATGGATAGGGTTAAAAGTGTCCACTAGGTATGGGAGCTAAAACAATTTGAGCTCATAGAAGTAGAGAGTTTAGAATTGTGACTATTAGAAGCTGGGAAGGGTGAGGAAGAGGGTAGGACAGGGAGAGGTTGTCTAATAGATAAAAAGTTACAGCTAGATGGATGGAGTAAGTTATAGTACTCTATAGTACTGGGGGGTAAATATGGTTAACAGTAATTTATTGTAATTTTCCAAAAGCTATAAGATAGTATTTTAATATTCACAACACGAAGAAATGATATATGTTTAGGTGGTGGATATGCTAATTACCCTGGTTTAATCATCACACATTGTATACAGGTATCAAAATATCACTGTGTATCCTATACATATGTACAATTACATGTCAATTAAAAATAAAAGGGAAAAAAGTGTCCACTGGGTTTGGTAATTAGGAGATCCTGGCTAACATATCAAGATCATTTTTATTGGAGGGTAGTGAAAGCCATAGTGTTGAAGTAAGAGGAAAAAAATGGAGAAGGCATGATGCAGACCAAATTGCTTTCAGACATGTAGAGACTCAGAAGATTTTTCTATATAATTTTACTGAAAAAAATTACTTGAGGGTGTACTCCAGCAAAGATAAAACGAACTCAACAAAGAGGAAGACATGGGACCTCAGAAAAAAATGGAGCCAGGCCAGGATGACAGTTATACAGCAGACCCACAGAGTAATGTGTCTTAAATTGACAGTTTAAGGGCCAGGAGTGTAATCCCATGTAATCTCATGCTTGTAATCCCAGCACTTTGGGAGGCTAAGGTGGGAGGATATCTGGAGCCCAGGAGTTCGAGGCTGCAGTGAGACATAATCACACCACTGCACTCCAGCCTGGATGAGAGAGTGAAACCCCATCTCAAACAAAACAAAACAAAAATTATCAATTAACAGAAAATTTGGGGATCTTGAAGATCTTTCATAAAATGGAGAAAACATTTATTTCTGCTTCCTGTTTCTACTTTCTGTAAGAAGTAGGCAATGAGAAATCACAGAAGGATAAAGAAAAACCTATGGAGGCTGGGCGCAGTGGCTCTCACCTGTAATCCCAGCACTTTGGGAAGCTGAGGCGGGAGGATCACTTGAGCCCAGGAGTTCAAGACCAGCCTGGGCAACATAGTGAAACCCTGTCTCTACAAAAAATACAAAAATTATCCTGGTGTGGTGGCACATCCCTATGATCCCAACTACTATGGAGGCTGAGGCAGGAGGATAGCTTGAACCCAGGAGGTCAAGACTGCAGTGAGCACTGATTATGCCACTGCACTCCAGCCTGGCAACAGAGCAAGACCCTGTCTCAAAAGAAAAAAAAAAGAAAAGAAAAACCTATGGCAAAAGTCATGGATCAAATATGAAGCAGGCTAAAATATAGTATGTTGAGCAATATGATGGAGTATAAGAGAAAAAGAAATCTATATACTTGAACTTCTCCATCCAGCAACATGGATATAATGAAATAGTACTATATCCCTTTCTGTCCTGATTTAACCACACTACCTGATGCTGCAGTGAATATACTGTAATTATAGCATAAATGCTGCTTATTGGTCTCCATGTTTTAGATTCAGTTTAAGAGCAATTTCCCAAAGCATGCTAAACTTCATATAGTTTCAGAACAGAGCACAAATTATTTAAAGCTCAACATGTAACAAAATATTGGTACAGCTAATCAAAGTTGGAATGTTGAGAAGGATATTAATAATCTAATAGCTGGGAATGGTGGCTCATGCCTGTAATCACAGCATTTTGGGAGGCCGAGGAGAGCGGATCAGCTGAGGTCAGGAGTTTGAGACCAGCCTGGCCAACATGGCGAAACCCTGTATCTACTAAAAATAAAAAATTAGCCAGGCTTGGTGGTAGGTGCCTGTAATCCCAGCTACTCCGGAGGCTGAGGTAGGAGAATTGCTTGAACCCGGGAGGTGAAGATTACAGTGAGCCGAGACTGTGCCACTGCACTGCAGCCTGGGCAACAGAGCAAGACTTCATCTCCAAATAAATAAATAAATAAATAAATAAATAATATAGCTAATAGTCACTGAATCTACACTATGTTCTAGTCACTATTCTAAGCCTTTATGGGCTATTGAATTCATGCCAATGCTATGAGTTAGGTGCTTTTTTTTTTTTTTTTGAGACTGAATCTCGCTCTGTCACCCAGGCTGGAGTGCACTGGCACACTCTCAACTCACTACAACCTCTGCCTCCCAGGTTCAAACGATTCTCCTGCCTCAGCCTCCTGAGTAGCTGGGATTACAGGCGTGCACCACCACACCCAACTAATTTTTGTATTTTTAGTAGAGATGGGGTTTCACCATATTGGTCAGGCTGATGTCGAGCTCCTGACCTCGTGATCCGCCCGCCTTGGCCTGCTAAAGTGCTGGGATTACAGGCGTAAACCACTGTGCCCAGCCACGGGCTGTTTTTATTTATTTATTTATTTATTTATTTATTCTTTTTTATTATTATTATACTTTAAGTTCTGGGATACATGTGCAGAATGTGCAGTTGTAATTACATAGGTATACACGTGCCATGTTAGTTTGCTGTACCCATCAACCTGTCACCTACATGAAGTATTTCTCCTAATGTTATCCCTCCCTCTAGCTCCCCGCTCCCTAACAGGCCCCGATGTGTGATGTTCCCCTCCCTATGTCCATGTGTTCTCATTGTTCAACTCCCACTTATGAGTGAGAACATGTGGTATTTGGTTTTCTGTTCTTGTGATAGTTTGCTGAGAATGATGGTTTTCAGCTTCATCCATGTCCCTGCAAAGGACATGAACTCATCCTTTTTTATGGCGGCATAGTATTCCATGGTGTATATGTTATTGATGGACATTTGGGTTGGTTCCAAGTCTTTGCTATTGTGAATAGTGCTGCAATAAACATACGTGTGCATGTGTCTTTATAGTAGCATGATTTATAATCTTTTGGGTATATACCCAGTAATGGGATTGCTGGGTCAAATGGTATTTCTAGTTCTAGATCCTTGAGGAATCACCACACTGTCTTCCACAATGGTTGAACTAATTTACACTCCCACCAACAGTGTAAAAGCATTCCTATTTCTCCACATCCTCTCCAGCATCTGTCATTTCCTGACTTTTTAATGATCTCCATTCTAACTGGCGGGAGATGGTATCTCATTGTGGTTTTGATTTGCATTTCTCTAATGACCAGTGATGATGAGCATTTTTTCATATGTCTGTCGGCTGCATAAATGTCTTCTTTTGAGAAGGGTCTGTTCATATCCTTCGTCCACTTTTTGATGGGGTTGCTTGTTTTTTTCTTGCAAATTTGTTTAAGTTCTTTGTAGGTTCTGTATGTTAGCCCTTTGTCAGATGCACAGATTGCAAAAATTTTCTCCCATTCTATAGGTTGCCTGTTCACTCTGATGATAGTTTCTTTTGCTGTGCAGAGCTCTTTAGTTTAATTAGATCCCATTTGTCAATTTCAGCTTTTGTTACCATTGTGTTTGGTGCTTTAGACATGAAGCCTTTGCCATTGCCTATGTCCTAAATGGTATTGCCCAGGTTTTCTTCTAGGATTTTTATGGTCCCAGGTCTTATGTTTAAGTCTTTGATCCATCTTGAGTTGATTTTTCTATAAGGTGTAAGGAAGGGGTCCAGTTTCAGTTTTCTGCAGATGGCTAGCCAGTTTTCCCAATACCATTGATTAAATAGGAAATCTTTTACCCATTGCTTGTTTGTGTCAGCTTTTTCAAAGATCAGATAGTTGTAGATGTGTTGTGTTATTTCTGAGGTCGCTGTTCTGTTACATTGGTCTGTATATCTGTTTTGGTACCAGTACCATGCCGTTTTTGTTACTGTAGCCTTGTAGTATAGTTTGAAGTCAGGTAGCATGATGCTTCCAGCTTTGTTCTTCTTGCCTAGGATTGTCTTGGCTATGCAGGCTCTTTTTTGGTTCCATATGATTTTTAAAGTAGTTTTTTCCAGTTCTGTGAAGAAATTAGTGATAGCTTGATGGGGATAGCATTGAATCTATAAATTACTTTCAGCAGTATAGCCATTTTCACGATATTAATTCTTCCTGTCCATGAGCATGGAATGTTTTTCCATTTGTTTGTGTCCTCTCTTATTTCCTTGAGCAGTGGTTTGTAGTTCTCCTTGAAGAGGTCCTTCACATCCCTTGTAAGTTGTATTCCTAGGTATTTTATTCTGTTTTAGCAATTGTGATTGGGAGTTCACTCATGACTTGGCTGTGTTTGTCTGTTATTGGTGTATAGAAATGCTTGTGATTTTTGCACACTGATTTTGTATCCTGAGACTTTGCTGAAGTTGCTTATCAGCTTAAGGAGTTTTTGGGCCAAGACAACAGGGTTTTCTAACCAGACAGTCATGCCATCTGCAAACAGAGACAATTTGACTTCCTCTCTTCCTATTTGAATACCCTTTATTTCTTTCTCTTGCCTGATTGCCCTGACCAGAACTTCCAATACTATGTTGAATAGGAGTGGTGAGAGAGGGCATCCTTGTCTTGCGCTGGTTTTCAAAGGGAATGCTTCCAGTTTTTGCCCATTTGGTATTATATTGGCTGTGGGTTTGTCATAAATAACTCTTATTATTTTGAGATACATTCCATCAATACCTAGTTTATTCAGAGTTTTTAGCATGAAGGGCTGTTGAACTTTGTCAAAGGCCTTTTCTGCATCTATTGAGATAATCATGTTGTTTTTGTCATTGGCTCCATTTATGTGATGGATTATGTGTATTGATTTGCATATGTTGAACCAGCCTTGCATCCCAGGGATGAAGCCAACTTGATCGTGGTAGATAAGCTTTTTGATGTGCTGCTGGATTTGGTTTGCCAGTATTTTATTGAGGATTTTCGCATCGATTGTCATCAGGGATATTGGCCTGAAATTTTCTTTTTTTGTTGTGTCTCTGCCAGGTTTTGGTATCAGGATGATGCTGGCCTCATAAAATGAGTTAGGGAGGATTCCCTCTTTTTCTGTTGATTGGAATAGTTTCAGAAGGAATGGTACCAGCTCCTCCTTGTACCTCTGGTAGAATTCGGCTGTGAATCCATTTGGTCCTGGGCTTTTTCTGGTTGGTAGGCTATTAATTACTGCCTCAATTTCAGAACTTGTTATTGGTGTATTCAGGGATTCGACTTCTTCCTGGTTTAGACTTGGGAGGGTGTATGTGTCCAGGAATTTATCAATTTCTTCTAGATTTTCTAGTTTATTTGCATAGAGGTGTTTATAGTATTCTCTGATGGTAGTTTGTATTTCTGTGGGTCAGTGGTGATATCCCCCTTATCATTTTTTATTGTGTCTATTTGATTCTTTCTTTTCTTCTTTATTAGTCTGGCTAGCAGTCTATTTATTTTGTTGTTCTTTTCAAAACACCAGCTCCTGGATTCATTGATTTTTTGAAGGGTTTTTCTTGTCTCTATCTCCTTCAGTTCTGCTCTAATCTTAGTTATTTCTTGTTTTCTGCTAGATGCTGAATTTGCTGTTGCTTCTCTAGTTCTTTTACTTTTGATGTTAGGGTGTCAATTTTAGATCTTTCCTGCTTTCTCTTGTGGGCATTTAGTGCTATAAATCTCCCTCTACACACTGCTTTAAATGTGTCCCAGAGATTCTGAAACGTTGTGTTTTCGTTCTCATTGGCTTCAAATAACATCTTTACTTCTGCCTTAATTTCATTATTTACCCAGTAGTCATTCAGGAGCAGGTTGTTCAGCTTCCATGTAGTTGTGCGGTTTTGAGTGAGTTTCTTAATCCTGAGTTCTAATTTGATTGCATTGTGGTCTGAGAGACTGTTTGTTATGATTTCTGTTCTTCTGCATTTGCTGAGGAGTGTTTTACTTCCAATTATGTGGTCAATTTTAGAATAAGTGTGATGTGGTGCTGAGAAGAATGTATATTCTGTTGATTTGTGGTGGAGAGTTCTGTAGATGTCTGTTAGGTCCACTTGGTCCAGAGCTAAGTTCAAGTCCTGAATATTCTTGTTAATTTTCTGTCTCATTGATCTGTCTAATACTGACAGGTGGGTGTTAAAGTCTCCCACTATTATTGTGTGGAAGTCTAAGTCTCTTTATAGGTCTCTAAGAACTTGCTTTATGAATCTGGGTGCTCCTGTATTGGGTGCATATATATTTTGGATAGTTAGCTCTTCTTGCTGCATTGATCCCTTTACCATTATGTAATGCCCTTTTTTGTCTCTTTTGGTCTTTGTTTGTTTAAAGTCTGTTTTATCAGAGATTAAGATGCAACTCCTGCTTTTTTTTTGTTTGTTTTTTTTTTGTTTTTTTTTTGCTTTCCTTTGCCTGGTAAATATTCCTCCATCCCTTTATTTTGAGCCTATGTGTGTCTTTGCACGTGAGATGGGTCTGCTGAATACAGCACACAGATGGGTCTTGACTCTTTATCCAATTTGCGAGTCTGTGTCTTTTAACTGGGGCATTTAGCCTGTTTACATTTAAGGTTAATATTGTTATGTGTTAATTTGATCCTGTCATTATGATGCTAGCTGGTTATTTTGCCCGTTAATTGATGCAGTTTCTTCATAGTGTCGATGTTCTTTACAATTTGGTATGTTTTTGCTGTGGCTGGTACCGGTTGTTCCTTTCCACATTTAGTGCTTCCTTCAGGAGCTCTAAGGCAGTCCTGATGGTGGCAAAATCTCTCAGCTTTTGCTTGTCTGTAAAGGATTTTATTTCTCCTTCACTTATGCAGCTTAGTTTGGCTGGATATGAAATTCTGGGTTGAAAATTCTTTTGTTTAATAATGTTGAATATTGGTCCCGACTCTCTTCTGGCTTGTAGAGTTTCTGCAGAGAGATCTGCTGTTAGTCTGATGGGCTTCCCTTTGTGGGTAACCCGACCGTTCTGGCTGCCTTTAACATTTTTTCCTTCATTTCAACCTTGGTGAATCTGACGATTATGGGTCTTGGAGTTGTTCTTCTTAAGGAGTATCTTTGTGGTGTTCTCTGTATTTCCTGAATTTGAATGTTGGCCTATCTTGCTAGGTTCTGGAAGTTCTCCTGGATAATATCCTGAAGAGTGTTTTCCAACTTGGTTCCATTCTCCCTGTCACTTTCAGATACACCAATCAAACGTAGATTTGATCTTTTCACGTAGTCCCATATTTCTTGGAGGCTTTGTTCGTTCCTTTTTATTCTTTTTTCTCTAATCTTGTCTTCTCTCTTTATTTCATTAAGTTGATCCTCAATCACTGATATCCTTTCTTCCACTTCATTGATTTGGCTATTGAAACTTGTGTATGCTTCATGAAGTTCTTGTGCTATATTTTTCAGCTCCATGAGGTAATTTATGTTCTTCTCTACACTGTTTATTCTAGTTAGGAATTCATCTAACCTTTTTTCAAGGTTCTTAGCTTCCTTGCATTGGGTTAGAACATGCTCCTTTAGTTTGGAGGGGTTTGTTATTACCCACCTTCCGAAGTCTACTTCTGTCAATTCATCAAACTCATTCTCCATCCAGTTTTGTTCCCTTGCTGGCGAGGAGTTGTGGTCCTTTGGAGGAGAAGAGACATTTTGGTTTTTGGAATTTTCAGCCGTTTCCCACTAGTTTCTCCCCATCTTTGTGGATTTATCTACCTTTGGTCTTTGATGTTGGTGACCTTCAGATGGGGTCTTTGAGTGGATGTGCTATTCCTTTCTGTTTGTTAGCTTTCCTTCTGACAGGCCCCGCTGCTACTGGTCTGCTAGAGTTTGCTAGAGGTCTACTCCCGACCCTGTTTGCATGGGCATCACCAGCAGAGGCTGCAGAACAGCAAAGATTGCTGCCTGATCTTTCCTCTGGAAGCCTCGTCCCAGAGGGGCACCTGCCAGATGCCAGCCAGAGCTCTCCTGTATGAGGTGTCTGTCTGCCCCTACTGGGAGCTGTCTCCCAGTCAGGATACACGGGGATCAGGGACCCACTTGAGGAGGCAGTCTGACCCTTAGCAGAGCTTGAACACTGTTCTTGGAGATCCACTGTGCTCTTCAGAGCTGTCAAGCAGGGACGTTTAAGTCTGCTGAAGCTGCACCCACAGCCGCCCGTTTCCCCAGGTGCTCTGTCCCTTGGAGATGGAGATTTTATCTATAAGTCGCTGACTGGGGCTGCTGCCTTTTTTTCAGAGATGTCCTGCCTAGAGAAGAGAAATCTGGCAGTCTGGCCACAGCAGCCTTGCTGAGCTGCAGTGGACTCTGCCCAGTTCAAACTTCCCAGCAGCTTTGTTTACACTGTGAGCATAAAACTGCCTACTCAGGCCTTAGCAATGGTGGTCGCCCCTCCTCCCACCAAGCTAGAGTGTCCTGGGTCCATCTCAGACAGCTGCCGTGCTGGCAGTGGGAATTTCAAGCCAGTGGATCTTACTTTGCTGGGCTGCATGGTGGTGGGACCCACTGAGCCAGACCACTTGGCTCCCTGGCTTCAGCACCCCTTTCCAGGGGAGTGAATGGTTCTATCTCACTGGTGTTCTAGGTGCCACTGGGGTATGGAAAAAAAGAACTCCTGCAGCTAGTTCAGTGTCTGCCCAAATGGCCACCCAGTTTTGTGCTCAAAACCCAGGGCACTGCTGGGGAAGGCATCAGAGGGAATCTCCTGATTTGCAGGTTGCGAAGACTGTGGGACAAGTGCAGTATCTGTGCTGGAGTTCCTCAGGCTCAGTCCCTCACAGCTTCCCTTGGGTAGGGGAGAAAATTCCCTGACCTCTTGTGCTTCCCAGGGGAGGCAATACCCCACCCTGCTTCAGCTCACTTTCTGTGGGTTGCACCCACTGTCCAACGAGTCCCAGTGAGATGAACTGGGTACCTCAGTTGGAAATGCAGAAATCACACACCTTCCGCGTCGACCTCACTGGGAGCTGCAGACCGGAGCTGTTCCTATTTGGCCATCTTGCCAACAATCCCAGGTGCTATTTTTAAACCCATTTTCCAAATAAGGAAACTGAGGTGTGAAGAGGCGAAGTAGCTTGCCCAGAGTCATGGAGCTGGAAAATGGATGCATGGAGATTGGCAGCCTGGTTGTCAGGCCCCAGAATGTACAGGTGTGCTCTGCTGTCCTGCCTTCATGGGAAAGGCAGGGAGACGTATTTGGGTGCCAACAGCCTGTATTAGTCCATTTTCACAATGCTATAAAGAACTATTCTTACCTGAGACTGGGTAATGTATAAAGAAAAGAGGTTTAATTGACTCACAGTTCTGCAAGCTTAAGGAAACTTACAATCATGGTGGAAAGCAAAGGGGAAGCAAGCACATCTTACCACCACAAAGCAGGAGAGAGAGAGAGAGAGAGAGGAGAGAGAGGAGAGAGAAAGAGAAAGTGCCACACAAATTTAAACCATCAGATCTCATGAGAATTCACTCACTATCATGAGAACAGCAAGGGGGAAATATGCCCCCGTGATCCAATCACCTCCCACCAGGCCCCTTCCTCAACACATAGGGATTACAAGTTGAGATGAGATTTGGGTGGGGACACAGAGGGAAACATATCACTGCCTCATAGGACATTCTAGAAGGCAGGAGATACCCAAGTTGACGTAGTAAGACAAGTGAATTGTAAAAGTAACCCAAGGTGGTTTCCTCTGCAGGTTGGACTAGAGATGGGGGACTGGGAGGAAAACTTATATTTTCTGTTATTTTATATACTCCTGAACCATTTGAATTGTTATTACTATGTATATGGATTACTTTCATAATTTAAAAATCCTATCCCTCCTTCAAGGCCTTATTAAAAAGTTTCCTCCAAAAGCTTCTCTAATTCCCTCACTAAAAAATGGGTTCTCCATCCTCTGAGCTCCTGTGGAGTTTGATTTCTCCCCTCCTTAGAACCCACTACTTCTGACTTTACTATAGTTGCCCTTGAAAATGTCTTGAGGACAGTCTTTGTCAGATTTTCCTGGCATATCTCCATAGCCTTGGTGCCATGCCCTGCCTATGGTAGGTGTTTGGTCAATGTTGAATGAGCTGGATGAGTGGATTTTGCTAATGCCAGACTGTATCCATTTCATTTCCTTCAATTCAGGGAACTCAGAAGACACAGCTTAGGTTATTTCCATGTGTCAGTCATTTCGCTGCCCCTGGGAAAGAAGGAAATGGAAAAAGAAAGAAGTGTAGAGTGGACACTCTGTCCCATCTGCCTATAAAGACAGAATCACAGAATATCAACACTGAAATGGATCTTAGATCATTGTGTTCAACCCCATCATTTTTATAATACAGGTGAGGAAACTGAGGCCAGGGAATGAAAAAGACTTGAAAGACCACAACTAAATTTCCTGTTCAATTGTAGGACTTGTATCAGCTTAGGTTTTTAAGTAGTTTTTCCTCATCATCAAAGCAATATGTGTTCAATGCTTACCTTGGTTTTTTTTTTCTATATTTTCTCTATATTTCTACCTGAACATGGTTTTGAGCTTTTAATGGTGGTCTTTGCATGTAATGTTGCAAGCTGGCACAGATTTTTTTTGGATGTCAGTAGACGATGGCTGGGTGAATGGATGGATGAATTAGTGACTTTCCCAGGATTACATGGCAGTCAGCAACAGAGCTGGAACTCAGCTCACCATCTTGCTGAGGGATGTCAAGTAGCTGAAGTACCTGGTGCAAAAGAGCTTCAGAGTTGCCATGACAACTACAGTAGTCTTCTAATTTCCATCATCTGAGTAAGGATCAGGACCAGAACCTTATTTACAGGCACAGAGGTTAAAGCCCAGTGGAAGAAAGGACTCTGCAGTAAGCAGTTTGTTGAGAACACCAGGACTGGTCTGAAAGATAGGCCAAGATAAATCATCCAGAGGACAGACACTGTTACCCAGGCAGTGCCCTGTCTGAAGAGATCCAGGAGGTAGACGCAAGTTCCAGAACTGGTGCAGGCACTGACTCACTGGGAGACTTTGGGAAGGTCACCACTCTGGGCTTTGGCTTCTTTACCTCTGAAGTGATATAGTGGGACTAGTTCCTGCATCATATCCAAGGATTCTTCTAGTAGAGAAATGCTCTAACTCCACAACTGAGAAATGTCAGTATCTAGAAAATGCAATCTTATTGCTCCTAAGATTTCAGCCTCAGACCCACAAAGAGGGGATACACCGCTCCCACCTCCTTTATCACCCTCAGACTGTACTCCCCTCTCACAGCCAGAGCAGAGGGAGAGCACCCTGCAGGCAGGTCATTTCCCCACGCTTGGCCAGCTGCCAACACAGGTTGAGGGTGGACGCTTGGAGGTGGCTTGATATGCTTCAAGGACTGCCCTCCATTGGATGGGGCACTTGGGAGCCACTCCAGCTATGCATGGCAAAAAGCAGTGTCCCCAACTGGAATTAGGGGTGTGCCTTCCTCCTACCACATACAGATGGAGGCTGTGGGAGGCCGAAGTACTGGGAGAAGCTACCTGGGCTGGAGGGCTAGGTGACTGGGCGACCTGCAGCGACTCTTCATCCACCCATATCCAAGCCCCTAATGTTATGTCCCCTAGTGTCTTCATGAGCCATCTATCTCTCCATCCTCTCTACCTTCTTATGCTCTTCCTCACTTATGCCTCATTCATTCAACAACTATTTCTTGAGCACCTGTTGTTCTTGGTGCTGCAAAGACAGTTATCTTGAAAGGAAATCCCTTCTTTCAAGTAACTTACATTCTAGTGGGGAAGATCATAAATAATTATCATAAAAATTCTAGAGATGGTGAGACATGTTCTGAAGAAAAATAAAGCTGGGAGATAGGGAATGTGGGCAGGGGTGGCTGCTATTTTAATTAGAGTGGTCAGGGGAGGCTTTGTGAATAAGGTGAGATTTGAGCAAAGACCTGAAGGAGATGAGAGAACGAATGTAAGCCATGGACACCTGAGAGAAGAGCATTCCAAGTGGAGAAAGGTCTCAGATAAGGGAGTGTGCTTGGCATGTTGGAAAAATGGAGTCAGGCCAGGCGCGGTGGCTCATGCCTGTAATCCTAGCACTTTGGGAAGCCAAGATGGGTGGATCACCTGAGGTCAAGAGTTTGAGACCAGCCTGAACAACATGACAAAACTCTGTCTCTACTAAAAATACAAAAATTAGCCAGGCACAGTGGCATGTGCCTGTAATCCCAGCTACTTGGGAGGCTGAGGCGTAGGTTGCAGTGAGCCAAGATCATGCCACTGCACTCTAGCCTGGGCAACAGAGTGAGACCCTTATCTCCAAAAAATAAATAAATAAATAAATGGAGTCAGTGTGGCTAGAGAGGTTAACACAAGTTAACACAGAGGAAAGAGGTGGGAGAAGCTGGTGAGGCAGCAGGGGACAGAGAGGATAGAACCTAGAACCTTGAAACCATCCATGCACTGGCCAGGATGGGAAGCCATGGGAGGCGGTAAGTGGGGAGCAAGTCATCTGACTTGGGTTTCTGCTATGTGGAGGACAGGCAAGGGGGGAAGCAGGGAGACAGGTGTCTATGACAGTAATCGGCCGAGAGATAGTGGGGGCTTGGACCAGGGTGAGAGAGGTGGTGAGCAGTGGTACAATTTGGGAGGTATTATAAAGGTAAAACTGACATACTTGCTAACAGATGGATGTGGGGCATGAAAGGGAAGAGTCAGCCAGGCAGGTGGTTCGTGCCTGTAATCCCAGCATTTTGGGAGGCCAAGGCAGGAGGATTGCTTGAGCCCAGGAATTCAAGACCAGCCTAGGCAATGTCTCGAAACCCCGTCTCTGCCAAAAATAATAATAATAATAATTAATAAATAAATCAGCCAGGCATGGTGGTGTGTGCCTATATCCCAGCTACTTGGGAGGCTGAGGTGGGAGGATTGCTTGAGCCCAGGAGGTTAAGGCTGCAGTAAGCCATGATCACACCACTCTCTCTAAGGTTTTTTGGCCTGAGCAACTGGAAGAGTCGAGTTATTGTTTACTAAGATGGAAAAGGCCATGGTAAGGCAGACTAGACATCTAAGTGGAGATGTCTGGTGGGAGTTGGATCCACAAGTTTGGAATTTGCAGCAGTTGAGGATAAAAATGTGTATTTGGGGCCGGGCACAGTGACGCACGCCTGTTATCTCAGCACTTTGGGAGGCTGAGGTGGGTGGATCACCTGAAGTTAGGAGTTCGAGACCAGCCTGACCAACATGGTGAAACCCCATCTCTACTAAAAATACAAAAATTAGCTGGGCATGGTGGTGCACACCTGTAGTCCCAGCTACTTGGGAGGCTGAGGCAGGAGAATCACTTGAACCTGGGAGGCGGAGGTTGCAGTGAGTCAAGATCGCACCACTGCACTCCAGCCTAGCAACAGAGCGAGACTCCATCTCAAAAAAAAAAAAAAAAAAAAATGCCAGGTGCAGTGGCTCAGGCCTGTAACCCCAGCACTTCAGGAGGCCAAGGCGGGCAGATCACGAGGTCAGGAGATCAAGACCATCCTGGCTAACATGGTGAAACCCCGTCTTTACTAAAAATACAAAAAATTAGCCAGGCGTGGCGGTGGGCGCCTGTAGTCCCAGCTACTCTGGAGGCTGAGGCAGGAGAATGGCGTGAACCTGGGAGGCAGAGCTTGCAGTGAGCCGAGATCGCGCCACTGTACTCCAGCCTGGGCGACACAGCGAGACTCCATCTCAAAAAAAGAGGAAAGAAAAAGAAAGTTTCATTCCACTTCACTACCCCCTTGTCAGCCCCATAAACCATGGTCCTCCAAAGCACAGCTTGGGGTCCCCCTCTGAGCCTTCCCTGGAACCTCCTCCCTTTCATCTCCCTGGTGTCTCCATACTTTGCTCATCCCTTTCTTGAATGCTGATCATGTCACTTTGTCATTATTTGCTGACATGTCTGTTACTCTAAGGCAGGGATCAGAAAAATTCTTCTGTAAATGGCTAAATAGTGAATAGTTTAGGTTTTCTAGGACACATGGTTTCTGTCGCACTATTCAATCTGCCATTGTAGTGCAAAAGCAGTCTGACAGTATATAAACGATTGAGCATGACTGTGTTCCAATGAAACACTGCTTACAAAAACAGGCAGTGGGCTGGTTGTGGCTTGTGAGCCATGATTTGCCAACCGCTGCTCAAAGAGATGGCAGAGATGATGTCTCCATTATCTCCATAGCCCCCATACCTGGTGTGGCATCTGGGTACCAGGTAGGGGCTCAGGAAATGTTTGAATGGATGAGAGCTGAATGGATGTGCTGGAGTAGGCGGTTAGGCCTGCCAAGATATGTACATTATAGACAGCGTTCCCTCCTATATACAGGTTCCAGCAGATTTGTCAATGGTCAGTTTTATTACAGTAACATTGTGTACAGGGAAGGTTTTCACATGGAAACATGAGCCTGGATACCCAAGAAAGATCAAAGGTGGCCTCACGTTCTACTGCGTCCATGCTAAACTGCCACCCTGTCTAGCAACCTGTCTCCTCCAGGTTCCCAGGTGCACAGGCCCCCAGTTTAGCGGGATCAGGCTTTTCACAAACAAGCCCTCTGTGTTCATCCTCCCTCTGCACAGTTTCTGTGTTCCCCTCTGCCTCCCATCCCCCAGCCCCTGCAAAGAATAAGTACTCATCAGGTACCACATGCAAGGCATGGTGGGAGAATCAAAGATCCCCCACTGAAGGAGCTCACAGGCTGGTACATCCCACTGGGAGTGCCCTCTCCCTACCCATGTCATATTCACAACTGACTTACCTGCCCCCCAACCCATCCGATTTCCCCCATCCTTTCTACTTTTTTTAAATTGACAAATAAAAATTATATATATATATAGTATACAACATAATGTGTGTTTTTAATTTGTTTTGTGTTTTTGGTTGTGGGGGTTTTGGTTTTTTTAGAGACACGGTCTCGCTCTGTCACCCAGAGCTGGAGTGCAGTGGCGCAATCACAGCTCACTGCAGCCTCAATCTCCTGAACTCAAGCAATCCTCCTGCCTCAGCCTCCCAAGTAGCTGGGACTTCAGGTGCTTGCCATCACACTTGGCTAATTATTTCATTTTTTATTTTTTTAGAGATAGAGTCTCGCTATGTTGCCCAGGCTGGTCTCAAACTCCCGGCCTCAAGCAATCCTCCTGCCTTGGCTTCCCAAATTGCTGGGATTACAGGTGTGAGCCACCATGGCCAGCCTACAACATGATGCTTTGAAACATGCATACATTGTGGAATTCTAGATCAAGCTAATTATCATATGCATTACCTCACATACTTATTTTGTGTGTGTGTGTGTTGAGAACACTTAAACTCTAGTAATTTTCAAGTATACCATCTATTGCTATTAACCATAGTCCCCATGTTGTGTTCTTTCCTACTTCTTCCAAGTCCTGCTCTCTAATGGGCTCTCTTGGGTATGAATTGATGGTGGATATTATCTTCCCAACCACACATAAACTCACAGAGCACAAGGACAGTAGAGTATGCTTTTGTTTCTTCTAGACTATCTCTATCCCATGGAAATATAACATAAACCATGTATGCCATTTAAAATTTTCTAGTTAGCACATTTTAAAAAGTGAAAAGAAACAGGTAAAAATAATTTTAATATCTTTTATTTAACCAATATATCCAGAGTATTATTATTTCAACATGTAATCAATAGAAAATATTTTCAATGAGATATTTTGCATTCTTTCATTCATACGAGGTTTTCAGTTTCTAGTGTGTATTTTACACGCATAGCACATTTCACATGAGCTAGCTGCATTTCAAGTGCTCAGCAGCCAGGCGTGGCTAGTTGCCCTCATACCAGAGTATGTCGCTCACACAGGGCCCATGGTAAATGTCTAATAAGCGACTGCATTGAGTACTTCCTGTGAGGTGCTTTACACTTACTTTCTAATCCTCATAGAACTATTATGAAAGAAACTGTTACGCCCATTTTCCGTATGAGCAAACTGAGAGTTAAGAGCTTTCTTGCACCCAACTGGTATGTAAGTTATAAAGCTCAGATTTGAACCCAACTCTGAGTCCAGAGCCTGTCCTTAAAATAGAATGTTCAAGCCCTGGAAGATTCTTTAGAAAATTATTCAACGTGTCAGCTCCGTAAATATGACTTGTGTTCCCAGCACCTAGTCATGTGTCAGCCATGTCCCAGGGGCTCAAATATAGTATTTGAATGAATGAATCTGGTCTCACATTACAGATGTGGAAATTGAGATCCAGAAAGGGAAAGAGACTTGTCTAGATCATTCAAAAGGAGGAAGTCTGCGCTAGAACCCACATTGCTGATTCCCACTGCACTACTCTTGTTCCATATCCTTCTGTCATCCCAAGAAACCATAGGAGTTCAACATCTGAAGGTTCATTTGCTTTGAGGGGAACATTTTAACAGGCACCCTCTTCCCTTTGTCCACAACCTCAGAACTTGCCATACATCGTCCTTTTTCATTCTCTTCCTTTCTCCTTACTCTGGCTACCCAGCAGCCTAAAGGGTGGCAGAGCAGCTAAGCCTGGCTACGTGAGGCTCCAAGCGAAGCCTGCACAAACAAGCAAAGCTCATTGCACATGGGCACCACCCCCAGCTTCTATCTCAGGGTCATCTCTGTCGTGACAACTTGAGCCATTTCCCTGGCAGGAGGGCAGCACGAATCTCCGAGAGGGTCACGCTAACCTGCAGCCAGTGGCTGCCTGCCATGCCTGGATGCCTGGCATTGGAGCCTGGTTGCTGAGGCACCCTCAGGCTTGCTCAGTGCCCAGCCAGTCAGCAGCCTTCCAGGGAACTCCCAGCAGTCTCCTCCAGACAGGGTCACAAGAAATGTCATGGATTGTAGAAGCTTAGAACTGCAAGGGAATTTAAAGATCATTCATCCCAGCACTTTTCCAAACTGTAATGTCTTATAAATCTCCTGGGGATCCTGTTAAGCTACAGATTCCTGATTCACTGGGCCTGGGATGGGGTCTGAGGATTTGCATTTCTAATGAGCTCCCAGGTGATGCCAGTGCTGCTGCTGGACCCGGGACACACTTTGAAAAGCAAGGATCTAAAAAATCAAGAAACACAGAGGGCTTCTTTGTGAAGAGCCTGGTCCACTAAACTGGGGGCCTGTGCACCTGGGAACCAAGAGAAGAGAGGTAGCTAGACAGGGTAGCAGCTTAGCATTGATGGAGCAGAAGGCGAGGCCATCTTTGATCTTTCCTGGGTATCCAGGCTCATGTTTCCATGTGAAAACCTTCCCTGTACACAATGTTACATCCTTGTCAGCCTTTTGTTAGAGGTGAGAAAACTTAAGTGTAGGGGAGATTAATTAAATTCAGGGTACAAGTCTCCTAAGTAATAACTATGGTACTAACTGTATTTACTATCTGTAGAAATTTTTGGCACTCATCATAGACTACTTTAATATCCTCTTCTTCCGACTAGACTTTTGGAAGCAAGGCTGTATCTTACTCTCCTGTGTATCTCCCTTTGGTCCCATCCGAGAGGCCACATGAGCTGTGGAAAGCACATTACCTGGGACTGGGTCACCTGAGAAGGTCTTTGTATCAGATGTTCCTGGGATCAGAGGCATAGTGGAATGAGCCCCAAGTTGGAACCAGAAAGACCTCAGCAGGCAGCAGACCTGAAGTGCAAGGTGAGGCTAGAAGTGGAAACAGAATGCAGGAATTGGCAAGCTGTCCATAGGGTTAGGTGGAGTTGTTCTGAACGCAGTCCATGGATTGAGAGGGAAGGCTGCTGGCTCACCTCATTATGTGGTGCCCGGGGCAAGAGAAAGAGGCAGTGGGGCCATTTTTCAAGCAAGAAGCCAGGCCCAACACCAGGTTCCTCCCAAGGCTGTAGGATTTGTTGAATAAATGCACAAAGAGAGGCCAAAAAAGACACAGCAGTGATAATTAAACATTTTTAAAGACTCCATGTGCTCAGCAATGATTACACACTTTCTGGCACACTTCAAAAGTGGCAATAGCCAGGTGCAGTGGCTCAGACCTTGACTCAAATAAATTATAAAAGTGGCAATGACAAGCTTTTCTTTTTTCTTTCTTTTTTTTTTTTTTTTTTGAGACAGGATCTTGCTCTGTTGCCCAGGCTGGAGTACAGTGGTGTTATCATGACTCACTGCAGCCTCAACTGCTGGGCTGAAGCGGGAGCCCGGCTAATTTTTTAAATTTTTTGTGGAGACAAGGTTTCACTGTTTTGCCTAGGCAGGTCTTGAACTCTTGGCCTCAAGCAATCTTCCTGCCTTGCCGTCCTAAAGTGCTGGTATTACAGATGTGAGCCACCATGCCTGGCCAGGTTTTTCTATTTGAGTTAAAAGTCAATTTTTCTTTTCTTTTCTTTCTTTTTTTTTTTTTTTTGAGACAGAGTCTTACCCTGTCGCCCAGGCTGGAGTGCAATGGCACGATCTCGGCTCACTGCAATCTCTGCCTCCTGGGTTCAAGCAATTCTCCTGCCTCAGCCTCCCGAGAAGCTGGGATTACAGGTGCACGCCACCAGACCCGGCTAATTTTTTTTTTGTATCTTTAGTAGAGACAGGGTTTCACCATGTTGTCCGGGCTGGTCTCGAACTCCTGACTTTGTGATCCACGCGCCTCGGCCTCCCAAAGTGCTGGGATTACAGGCGTAAGCCACTGCACCATGCCAAAAGTCAGTTTTTCTTTAGATCAAGCTTATCCAACCCATGGCCCATGGGCCACATGCAGCCCAGGACAGCTTTGAATGCGGCACAACACAAATTCATAAACTTTCTTAAAACATTATGAGACTTTTTTGTGATTTTTTTCTTAAGCTCATCAGCTATCTTTAGCATTAGTGTATTTTATGTGTGGCCTAGGGAAGCCAAAAGATTGAACACCCCTGCTTTAGATGTTAGTAGGTTGGGTTCTGTTCAGAGCAGACACAAAGCCAAGTCAAGCCCATAGACATGGACTGCCAAACAGGGTTGCTCAGTAGGTGCTGGAGGCCAAAGATCACCCTGGTGTATCTGCCTGCTGTGGTGCTTATTTTCCCAAAGGTAGAAAAATAATATGATGAAATGACAAGCCACAGTCTGGGAGAAAATATTTGCAAAACACACATGTGATAAAGGAATTATATCCAAAATATATAAGGAATTCCTAAAACTCAACAATAAAACCAATAGTCCAATTAAAAAGTGAGCAAAAAATCTGAATAGACACTTCACCAAGGAAAATATACAGATGTCAAATAAGCATATGAAAAGATCTTCAGCATTGTATCAACAAGGAAACGCAAATTAAAACAACAGCGGGATACTATTACACCCCGTTAGAATGGTTAAAATCCAGAACACTGACAACACCAGATGCTGGTGAGGATGTGGAGTAACAAGAAATCTCATTCACTGCTGATGGGAATGCAAAATGGAACAGCCACTTTGGAAGACACACTTTCGCAGTTTCTTTCTTTTTTCTTTTTTTTTTTTTTTTTGAGATGGAGTTTTGCTCTTGTTGCCCAGGCTGGAGTGCAATGGCACGGTCTCGACTCACTACAACCTCTGCCTCCTGGGTTCAAGTGATTCTCCTGTCTCAGCCCCCTGAGTAGCTGGGATTACAGGTGTGTACCACAATGCCCAGCTAATTGTTGTATTTTTAGTACAGACAGGATTTCACCATGTTGGTCAGGCTGGTCTTGAACTCCTGACCTCGGTGATCCGCCTTGGCCTCCCAAAGTGCTAGGATTACAGGCATGAGCCACTGTACCTGGCCCAGCCATATACTCTTGTGTCTGTTAACCTGTTAGCCAACCTTTGGCTACCCTCTCCCACTTATCTTTGCTTGCCTCTAGTAAACACTATTCTAAGCCAATAGATCTTAAATGTTCTTACCACAATAAAGTGATTCTCCTGCCTCAGCCTCAGCCTCCCAAGTAGCTGGGATTACAGGCACCCGCCACCACGCCCAGATAATTTTTGTATTTTTAGTAGAGATGGGGTTTCCCCATGTTGGGCAGGCTGGTCTCTAACTCCTGACCTCAGGTGATCCACCCGCCTCGGCCTCCCAAAGTGCTGGGATTACAGGCATGTGCCACTGTGCCCGGCCAACACTTTGGCAGTTTTTTAGAAATCTGAACATACTCTTACCATATGACCTAGTAATTACACTCCTTGGTATTTACCCAAATGAGTTGAAATTGATGACTGTACAAAATCCTGCACCTGATGTTTATAGCAGCTTTATTCATAATTGCCAAACACTGGAAGTAACCAACATGTTCTTCCATAGATGAATGGGTAAACAAACTGTAGTACATCCATACAATGCAATATTGATCAGAAATAAAAAGACATGAGCCATCAAGCCATGAAGTGATATAGAGAAACCTTAAATGCCTCTTTTTCATTTAAAGTGAAAGAAGCCAATCTCAGAAGGCTGCATACTGTATGATTCCACCTATTTGACCTTCTGAGAAAGGCAAAGCTACAGAGATAGAGAAAAAAAGGTCAGTGATTGCCAGGTATTCAGGAGGAGGGAGGGAGGAATGAATAGGTGGAGCACAGGGGCTATTTAGGACTATAGCTCTACTGTTCTGTATGATACTCTAATGGTGAACATGTGACATTATGGATCTGTCAAAACCCATAGAAGTAAACAACGTAAAGAGTGACCCCTAATATAAACTATGGACTTTAATTAATAATAATGTATCAATATTGGTTCATCAGTTTTAACAAACAAATGCAACATGTTAAAAATAGGGGAAACTGTAGAGGCTGGGGAAGGGTATCTATGGTAATGCTTTGTACTTTCTGCTCAATTTTTCTATGAACCTAAAGTTTCCATAAAAAATAAAGTCTATTAATTTTTATAATCTGCTACCAAATTATTCCAAGAGAAGATCAGTTGCTGGACGATTGCTCAGCCACGTTTCTCCTTAGGCACAAAGATGACCTTGCACATCTGCTGCGGATGACACCTCCACCCAGCTGTCCCCACCACAGCATTGACTTGTCGAGAGCTGTCCTTTGAGTCTGATGGATTATTGAGACTTTTTGAATGCAGGAAGCACACTCATGGGGCCATCCAAGGGCCTTGCATTATTTTTCTGCCTTTGAAAAGCCACTGAACTAAATTTGGCAGATAAAAATGTGCCTGAGAGATTTCTTTCTTAATTTGCTGATTATGAGCCCTGACCTTAAGGAGCTTACGGTCTAGAGTAGATGGTATGTGAGCATAAACCACTATAACACAAGGTAAACTATGATTCATAGTCTGGGAGAGGTATAGTTGAAGTGGCCAGGAGAGAGAGGAAATCCAGCCCCTCCCCACTGGCCTCAAGTGGAAGCAGTGACACCAGTTCTGAAAGTTTGGATTGGAGGGCCAGGTAGGAGTGAGAAGTGAGACTCCTACCCACTCCTATGAAATATGTTCTGGGCCAGGCGCGGTGGCTCACGCCTGTAATCCCAGCACTTTGGGAGCCCGAGGCAGGCGGATCACGAGGTCAAGAGATGGAGACCATCCTAGCCAACATGGTGACACCCCGTCTCTACTAAAGATATAAAAATTAGCCGGGCGTGGTAGCAGGCGCCTGTAGTCCCAGCTACTTGGGAGGCTGGGGCAGGAGAATCACTTGAACCTGGGAGGCAGAGATTACAGTGAGCCGAGATCACACCACTGCACTCCAGCCTGGCAACAGAGCAAGACTCTGTCTCAAAAAGAAAAAAAAAGAAAGAAAGAAAGAAAGATGTTCCAAGCAGAGAGAATTCCATAAGCAGAGGCAGAGAGGTGAATAATTGTGTGTGCACATGCACTAGGAACAGATAGGTGGCTGGAGCACGGTGTAGGAAGAAGGATAAGGAACGGCTTAAAAGGCTGGGGCCAGATGGTGGAAGGCTCTGAATTCCTGGCCAAGGAATTGAGAGCGTGTTCAGTAGGCAGTAGGAACCTCTGGGGGTTTGAGTCAGGGAATGAGCAGATCACACTGCACTTCAGAAGAGTCACCAGGTGGCAGTGTATAGGATGTGCTTGAAGCGCCGGGCACGGTGGCTCACGCCTGTAATCCCAGCACTTTGGGAGGCCGAGGCGGGCGGATCACGAGGTCAGGAGATCGAAACCATCCTGGCTAACACGATGAAACCTCGTCTCTACTAAAAATACGAAAAATTAGCCGGGCGCGGTGGTGGCTGCCTGTAGTCCCAGCTACGCGGGAGGCTGAGGCTGGAGAATGGCGTGAACCTGGGAAGCGGAGCGTGCAGTGAGCTGAGATGGCGCCACTGCACTGCAGCCTGGGCGACAGAGCGAGACTCTGACTCAAAAAAAAAAAAAAAAGAAAAGAAAAAGAAAAGGATGTGCCTGAAGCAAGATGCCCAGTGGTAAGAACACCCATCAGGAGGCTATTTCAAGGCAGTTACAAGGACCCAGACAGTTGGAAGCTGCCTCTTCTGCCTCTGCACTCCCATGGCCCTTTATCAGTACTTCTCTTAGGTACTTACCAGTTTTTACCTTATCTACATTTTTAATTAAAAATAGTTGTAGTTCATTATAAAGGAAAACTAGACAGTACAGAAAGATATAAATAGTTGTAATCCCACCATCCATTAAATAACTACTGTTGACACTCAGGATGTGTCTGTCCTTTCAGATATCTTTCTATAGGCCAGGCACAGTGGCTCATGCCTATAATCCCAGCACTTTGGGAGGCCAAGGCAGGTGGATGGCCCGAGCTCAGGAGTTCAAGACCAGCCTGGGAAACATGGCAAAACCCCATCTCTACAAAAAGTACAAAAATTAGCTGGGTATTGTGGTACGTACGCCTGAGGTTCTACCTACTCGGGAGGCTGAGGCAGGAGGATCACTTGAGCCGGGAGGTGGAGGCTGCAGTGAGCCAAGATTGCACACTGCACTTCAGCCTGGGTGATAGAGTGAGACCCTGTCTCAAAAACAAAAACAAAAAACTCAGATATCTTTCTATATGCATCACACTATATTGTTTTGTTTTGCTTTTATAAAAGGTAACATACTTTTAGAACCTACTTTTTCAAATTACTGTATAGTGGACATCTTTCCTTGCCAATATATCTAGATTTTTTATAGTGGTAAAATGCACATGAAATTTACAGTTATGACATTTAGCACATCCACAGTGTTGTGCAATCATTACTACTATTTAGTTCCGAAACATTTTCATCACCCCACAAGGAAACCCCATTAAAGTCACTCTCTCCCACCAGCCCCTGTCAACCACTAATCTGCTTTTTTATCCATTCTATTTCTTATAAATGGAATCACACAATATGTGGCCTTTTGTGTCTGGCTTTCACTTGCCATAATGTGTTCAAGGTTCATCAGGTCTAGATTTTTTAATAGAAATATCTCTTGTTGGCCAGGCACGGTGGCTCACGCCCATAATCCCAGCACTTTGGGAAACCAAGGCAGGAAGATTGCTTGAGCCCAGGAGTTTGAGACTAGCCTGGGAAACATAGTGAGACCCCACCTCTATTTTTTAAAAAAAGAAATATCCCTTGTCTTTTTAAAATAAAGCATGCTCATAGACAAAAACTACTGAGAGCTCCCCTCAAGAACACCACCTCCCTAATTTTAACTGCTGCTAATTACCTAGGATCTAGCCATCCAGACCTTTTAGATGATTGGGAATTGATAGGGAACCGTCAAGTTGCTGCATTCTTCCAACATATTCTGTCTCCTTCTCTTTCCCATCACCTGATGTGAACGTGGGAAGATGTCTTAGCTTTTCTAGTCACTTTCAGAACTTAGGTTCATTTTCAGATGTTAAAACATCCCATCTAAATCAAAACTTTGGTCTCTCATCCCACTGGCAGACCAGCTCTTCTGCTCTGGCCCCATGCTGTCTGCTCTCTGGCTCCTGAAATGTGCTTTTTTAAGTTCCCGAGAAACCCACCGCCTGCGTCCTGGCCACTCCCAATGCCCCTGGGGAGGGAGTTGCATGCCCCATTCCACTGGACATTCTGCCTAACTTCTTGGGGTTGCCTTCAGTTCTCACTTTTGGCACTGTATCCCTGGGATTCCCCTGGCCCCGGGAGGCCACCTTCTTGGGTGGGGGCCTGCCAATATGCCCAGTTATTCACTTGGCCTGTAGGAAGGCCTTAACTAGACAGGGCACTTTTCATATTTGTGGCCATCCTGCATCATTCAATGTGTATCCCTTCTATATTTGGGGAAATTCCCACATTTAGTCCATCTACCCATGTGCAGCCCGGATGCAGCTATGTGACCTCTGCCAACCAGATGAAGCTGTGTGCCTTTGGATTTGGAGGGAGATATTCGTGTGAGGCAGTGACAACAGTGATGTTTTTACTGGAGCAGTGCTCAGCAGATGCTCGGTGTTCCTGACTTTCTATGCCTGGCTTTCTCGCTCCCCCGCCCTGCCCCCCACATTCAGTGTTCTTTAAAAATTTATACTCTGTTTAAATTAACGAGTTGAGTTTTCACTAAGAACTAGCACCACATCCTTGCTTAGCCTCGCGGTTACAGGCAGCCTGCGCCCACTGCGGCCCTCTCTCCTCGCCCTGCCATCGCCCACTGTGCCAGCCAGCCTGGGAGTCTGGCATGGGTTCCTCTGCTTACGCACATCCCCAAGCTCTGGGAGACACACACGAAGCTTGTCTAAGATCCTGCTCCCTGTTCCTCTGCAGTCGTGTAGTGTGCTGGGCCGATAAGTCTCCGTAGCTTACCCAGAGGCAGATGCCAGACTCCCATACTGCACACAGCCTCGCATTGGCTCTCTTGGTTCTCCCCTAGCTTAAGAGAAAAGGTATGCACCCCTCCCTCATCCTCAGGGAAGGGAAATACTCACATTCTTTACTCCTACGAATCCCTTTCGGAGACACTGTCCTGTCCCTCCCCCTCTCCTCCTCTTCCCTCCACTCCCCTCCCTCTCCTCACTGATGAATCTCTGGCATTCTCTCCTGCACCCATCCGGAGTGGAGGTTGCTGGACCACCTTGACCATCATCAGTGTGTTCCAAATGGAGATGGTCTGGCATCTCTCTTTAGCAAGTGTGAGCTCTTACCACCTTTGTCCTTATCTTTAGGGCATCTGCAAAATTCTAGGACAACAGGAAAAGTCTCATTCCAAATCCCATCTCACATATATTTTCTGTACATAGGGATTGTCAAACATATGTCATCCTGTAACCTGCTTGTTTATTTCCTATTATGTTACAGACAACTTTTCACGTTAATGAAAATAGCACTTCCTCATCTATTTTTAAAAATCAGCCATTTTGTTTGAAGTATAATTTACAAACAGTAAAGCACGTCTTTTTTTTTTTTGAGACGGAGTTTCGCTCTTGTTGCCCAGGCTGGAGTGCAGTGGCGTGATCTCGGCTCACTGCAACCTCCACCTCCTGGGTTCCAGCGATTCTCCTGCCTCAGCCTCCTGAATAGCTGGGATTACAGGCATGTGCCACCACGCCTGGCTAATTTTGTATTTTTAGTAGAGACGGCATTTCTTCGTGTTGGTCAGGCTGGTCTGGAACTCCCAACCTCAGATGATCTGCCTGCCTCGGCCTCCCAGAGTGCTGGGATTACAGGTGTGAGCCAGCACACCCAGCCGAATCCATCAGGGTCTTACACTTGATGCGTAAATTTGACAGTGTGTACATTTTTTTTTCATTGACAAGCTGTTATTAAATCGACTTTGTACCTTATACTAACGGCTTCTCAGAGACAAGGTCATCACGTGCCGTACCACCATGTTGTATACCAGCATCAAATGAAACACTATGGCAGTACCTGAGGTGGTCAGTCATTTTGTCTTTATTTACACGTGGCAAAACTGGGCTCCGACTAAGAGATTTGCCAAGTTTTACAGCTGCCCAGTCTGGGACCATCTCCACACCCACCTCCCACATAGCCTGGGTTGCTTATTAAGAGAGCCCAAGCCGGTGTTTTGATCAGTTTGGGTCTTAGAGTGGTTTTATTATGTTTCCTGACCCTGAACGCAAGCCCCGATGAGAATGTATCTGCAGTTTGTTTTGAATTGAAGGGAGATAAGAAAGGGCCACTGAAGCTCTAGGAATAGACGCAGGGCTAGGAACTTCTGGAGGTGGAGAAGGATTTTGTGAGAGGAGACAAGCTGGGAATGGCAGTGGGTCCACAGGAGGGTCAGCAGAAGGAGAGGAGACTGGAATGAACTGAGGCCTGGAGGTGTTTGTAAAATTAAAGAGAACTTGATTGTGGTCCTTGAAGGAGGGACATGAAAGTAGAGGCGATTTCAGGTGGGACAGTTACTTAGGCCAGTGATTCTCAGGTGGAAACGCAGGTTTCTGATCTCCTTGCTCAAAAATCTCTAGGATGGCCCAGGAATCTGCATTTTAAACATGCTCTCCGGGTGGTTCTCAGGCCTGCTGCAGCTGGAGCCACTGGTAGATACCATTGGCCTCAAGGCCAGAAAGCTAATGCTCTTTTATGACCCTTGCCACTGACCAGATACATGGTTCAAAGTAAGGCCAGGTTACTGTACCCCTGGGAAGATCCACAGCCTTTTTGATTGTGCGGCCCACACTGACCTCCTCCTGGCTTAATCTTGTCCCATCTTCTCTGAGCCACCCAGCTGGCCTTCAGCACATATCATCCTCAGTCATTATTTACATCGTACTGCCTTGGGCCCTCCATTCTAATGAGATTGAAAACTAGAGGCTGGGTGTGGTGGCTCATGCCTGTAATCCCAGCACTTTGGGAAGCCGAGGCAGGTGGATCACTTGCAGTCAGGAGTTTGAGACCAGCCTGTCCAACATGGTGAAATCCCGTCTCTACTAAAAACACAAAAATTAGCTGGGCCTGGTGGGCACCTGTAGTCCCAGCAACTCCGGAGGCTGAGGCAGGAGAATCACTTGAACCTGGGACGCGGAGATTGCAGTGAGCTGAGATTGCACCACTGTACTCCAGCCTGGGCATCAGACAGAGCAAGACTCTGTCTCAAAAAAAAAAAAAAAAAAAAAAAAGGAAGGAAGAAAACTTGAGGGCAAGGGTTGCCTTAGACTGCTTTGCATCTTAGCGCCCAGCCCCGAGCTCTGCACTTTCTAGGATCTCCGTAAATGCCCATTACCTAAGGAGTCCTAACCAATAAAGTCGCCATCAGTGATGTAGAGACCTTGGTTTGCTTTCCCTCCAGTTTCTACCCTTTTGGAGGAAATGATGTTGGTTAGAAGAAAGGAAGATCCTTCCGGCATCCCAGGAGATTTATGTAGAGTTTCATCACGTAGTAGCATCATGCAGGGGATGATTCTACTGTCATCACGTAGTAGCATCAGGCAGGGGATGATTCTTCATGGAAGTGGGGAGCCTTCCATGAAGACATGGGCTCTTCAGAGGGAGGTGTTAGTGAGTGGCACTCCCTCAACTCCTAGCTTAAAGCAGGCCCTACCTGGTGCCAAGGGGCGTTGTGCCACTGGTATTCAAATGAAGCACTGCCAACACTTTAACCCTCGTCATCATGCAGAGACCTGTGATCTATGAGGGGAGACTGACTTCCCTGGGAATGAGGACAGGAAAGCACTACACCGGAGGGGCAAATCCAGGAAATCCTGGTGCCACCTTCCCAGAGTGTCTAGTACTATGTGGGCCACTAGCCTATATATTGATATACTAGTCATTAAAAGTGAATGACTCTTCCTAAAATTCTTCTCCTTTGATAATGATTTTTATCTACTTGGTCAGGAACAATATCGGACGTAAGCCTGCCATATTTGTACCCACTCTACTTGCCAGCTTGTAAGTCCTGGAGTGTTGGGAGGGGAAGGGCACACAAGGAAACCCAAGGTTTAATCTCAAGGTTATGCCGTTGGTTTAGTTTAGGGGGTTAGGGTTTATGGAAAAAAAGAAAAGAAAAGAAAATAGGGTCTCAGGGGGACTAGCTGTTGCTGAAACAATTCATAGAAATATTGTGACAGGGGCCAGGCGTGGTGGCTCCGGCCTGTAATCCCAGCACTTTAGGAGGCTGAGGTGGGCGGATCACTTGAGATCAGGAGTTGGAGACCAGTCTGGCCAACATGGTAAAGCCCCATCTCTACTAAAAATACAAAAATTAGCCAGGTATGGTGGCGAGCCCCTGTAGTCCCAGCTACTCAGGAGGCTGAGGCAGGAGAATTGCTTGAACCCAGGAGGTGGAGGCTGCAGTGAGCCGAGATCGTACCACTGCACTCCAGCCTGGGCAACACAGCAAGACTTGGTCTCAAAAAAAAAATTAATTAAAAAAAGAAGAGAAAGAAATATTGTGACGGGGATAGTTCCCAAACTGGCTACATATTTTCTTTTGTGTAAGGATATCTGTTACTATTTTTGCTTTTGCCATTGTCCTCCATTTTTCAGATTTTTACTACAGTGCTCTGTGGGGAAGAGGGTATAATTAAGCAAGTATTGGAACTTAAATAGTCCACAGCCACCCTTCAGAGCTTGTGATTAAGATTCTCCCCTCAAAAGGGAACTTTCCTACTTTGCTGTGAAGTGTGAATTGTTAAAGCCCTTTAGAAAGCAATTTCATTTTAACTATTAAAATTTAGAAAGCAATTTCATTTTAACTATTAAAATTTAAAATACATTCTCTTTAGCCCAGTAATGTCACTACTGGGAATCTATTCCATGCAAATGAAAATACCAGTATATGGTGAAATGTGTACAAGAATGTTTCTGATAGCATTTTTCACGGTGGCCAAAAAAAAAAAATCTAAAAAGAAACTGTATCAATGGGGCAATTTTTAACTAAATTATGGATCATTCACACCATGGAATATATTATACAGCCACTAATAAAAGAATGAATTAGAGTTTTACTACCTGACTTGGGGGAGGGGGATTTCTACAAGATATTGTCAAACGGAAAAAGCAAAATGCAGGTAAGTGTGAATAATATGTACTAAAAATATATAATGAACTATTTTTGTACATAATTATATAAGCACAAAGAAAAGTAAGGAAAGATAGGCCAGGTGCAGTGGCTCATGCCTGTAATCCCAGCACTATAGGAGGCCGAGACAGGTGGATCACTTGAGGTCAGGAGTTAGAGACCAGCCTGGGCAACGTGGCGAAACCCCATCTCTACTAAAAGTACAAAAATTAGCTGGGCGTGGTAGCGTGTCCCTGTGGTCCCAGCTACTCGGGAGGCTGAGGCAGGAGAACTGCTTGAACCTGAGAGGCAAAGGCTGCAGTGAGCCAAGATCACGCCACTGCACTCCAGCCTGGGTGACAGAGCAAGACTGTCTCAAAAAAAAGATAAGTAAGGAAAGATATACACAGATTAACATTGGTATGTGTTTTTGCATGCATATGTATATTAAGGGAGTACAACAGAGGCAGGTAACGTGGGGGAAGCAGGAAAAATAGAAAAACAGACTCTGGCCAGGCACGGTGGCTCATGCTTGTAATCCCAGCACTTTGGGAGGCCGAGGTGGGCGGATCACGAGGTCAGGAGATCGAGACCACGGTGAAACCCCGTCTCTACTAAAAAATACAAAAAATTAGCCGGGCGTGGTGGCGGGCGCCTGTAGTCCCAGCTACTCAGAGAGGCTGAGGCAGGAGAATGGCGTGAACCCGGGAGGCGGAGCTTGCAGTGAGCCGAGGTTGCGCCACTGCACTCCAGCCTGGGCGACAGAGCGAGACTCCGTCTCAAAAAAAAAAAAAAAAAAAAGACTCCACTAAAACATGAATTTCATTATAATCAATTTATATAAAGCTGTATATATGCATGTGTGTATATATCTGAAAAAGGAAATTAGAAAATACATAAATCTTCACTAACTGGAAGGGATGTCCATATATATTGCTGAGTGATAAAAGCAAATTGCAGAGTTGATTTTATTTTGTTCAACACAAACCCACAAATATCAGCCTATAAATAAGAGTATATGCTTGCTTAATTCTGAGCAAGGATTTCTATGCCTGGGTATTGACATAGGGACCACAAGTGAGGATGGAGCAAGGAAGGCGAAAGATTAAGGTGGAAGCTGCAGAGAGGTTTAACTTTTATGTATTTATATATATATAATACAAAGATATATATACCAATATATGTGATATAAAATGTATTATTTTATGTATTGCAGTGGACAATTGTCTATAATGTATCAGTGCTCCATTGCCACAATAATCTCATATAACAAACCACCCTAAAAACTTGGTGGGCTTAACAAAACAAGCCTTTCTTGGTGTTCTTTTTTTTTTTTTTTTATTTCTTCAAGATGGAGTCTCACTCTGTCACCCAGGCTGGAGTGCAGTGGTACCATATCAGCTCACTGCAACCTCTGCCTCTCAGGTTCAAGTGATTCTCCTGCCTCAGCCTCCTGAGTAGCTGGGACTACAGGCAGTCACCACCATGCCCAGATAATTTTTGTATTTTTAGTAGAGACGGGGTTTCACCATGTTGGTCAGGCTGGTCTCGAACCCCTGACCTTGAGTGATCCGCCTGCCTCGACCTCCCGAAGTGCTGGGATTACAGGCATGAGACACCACACCCAACCAAAACAAACCTTTAACAGGTGGCTGAAGCAAGGAAGGAGATTGTGCCTGCCAGCGTGAGGAATCATTAGTTAATCATTAGTTACAGAAGTTTACAGCTCTCAAAACACTCCTTGATAGTCTTTCACTATTCTCACTTCTTTGATGTAAATGTCTATCTATGCATCTGTCTCTACCACTAGCCCATGAGTTTTTGAGTGCTGTGATCATGTCTCATTTATCTTGATAACCTCAATGTTTAGTATAGTTCCTGGAACACAGAAGGTGCTAATAAGTGACTGAAGAATGAATTGAGAAACAAACCAAAAAGCCCTTTATTTAGATCATGAGTCTGTGGGTCAGTGATTTAGGCTAGGCCCAGCTGGGTGGCTCTTCTGGTCTTGGCTGAGCCTCTCTCACACATGCCTGGAGGGCAGCTGTTGGCTGGCCTTAGTTGAGGTGATGGGGGTAATGACCATCCTCCATCAGGCCAGCCTGGGTATGCTGTCATGATGATGGGAAAGGTGCAAGAGAGGACAGGCCCAGTCATGTGAGAGTTTTCATGTTTGCTTATAATCTATTTGGACAAAGCAAGTAGATTTGCTTGGTCAACCAAATGGCCAAGGCCAACCACCGGGTAAAAGGGTAATGAAAAATTACATGACAAACGGGGCATTGATACAGTGCAGGTAAAAAGTGGGATCTTTTGTTACAGTCTTACCATATGTGGTATGAAAAGTATTGAAGAAAGAGGACTTTTCCCCTCCATTTGCAAAAGAATAGTTACTTGCCTGGTGCCATGTAGTATTCAATGGCAAATTATATCTGGATTCCTAACATATTTTAGTTAATAGCATGTAAAGCAAAAGATTAATTTGGGAATTTGCAAAGTGTTTGAAAGGTGGCATTTACACTTAAGATTTGCTTGATTGAGGGGAGGGTTAGAGATACTGGGGCAGCCACTGCAGCCCTAGCTCATTGTTGGTGGTTCTCAAAATCATAGATATTTGAGTTCTCCAGAAACTCTGCAGAATTCTGGAGGGAAAATGACATCAGGCTGGGGCTGAGGATTGCTTGCTGGGTGGCATTATTTTCAGCCTAGGCCAGCCAGGGGCGAGGAGCCAGTGGATCCTTTGTCAAGTGTTTGTTAGGGAAGCTCAAAAGTGGAAAAAAGATATTGAGGGGAAGGGAAGAATTACGATAATTGTCCTTTTGGCTTTCTTAAAAGAGTAACTGAGTAATGATGGATGATTTGATTTTGCGTAATCTTGTTTTGTGTTTCCCATGCTGCATGAGACCAGTAGTAATTGACAGACTACATCACTAAGTAAGTGAAAAAGAGCAAACAATAGAAAGTTAAAGGGGTCCACAAGAGACCTTGGCTCACCTAGAGATGAAAGCCACTATGGGCTCTCTGCCCATTCATTTAGCAGATTTGCAGCTAATAATTTTGCAATAGACTGGAGATTGGAGTAGGAGAATGCTCAGGTGTGTGATTGATTTTCTGCATTTTAGCTCCTTGTTAATGGAGTAAAATATTAGGGGGTCAAGGTAACAAGGAGGACCAGCATCTGTTGTTCAGAAACCTTTCTCATCAAGCACAAGAAATACAACCTTCTCCTCCTGGGGGTGTGGAACATGATGTCCGTGAAACATGCCAGAGCTCAGTGGCTTCTCCCTAGGAGCAGATTCTAAAGCAGACTTTATGATGTCAGAACGAACCTCACATGCATGCAATGCTATCTCCACATAAAAGAATCCCAAGGTTTTGTGAGAGCACATGCTGCCAGCCAGTCACCAATATTTGGCCAGTCTTGTTTAGGGACCCAGAAAGCTTATCTCAGCTGAGCCTCAGAACCACATCAGAAGTGTCCAAACCTGGTCTGGCATACAATTAGTTACCTATGTCATAGTCCCTCCCTGCTTCTTCCTTGCTAAGACAACCGAGATTATGTTTATGGAAACAATATGCCTATCCCCAAGGGATGAATCTTTTTTTTTTTTTTGAGACGGAGTCTTGCTCTGTTGCCCAGGCTGGAGTGCAGTGGTGTGATCTTGGCTCACTGCCACTGCAACCTCTGCCTCCTGGTTTCAAGCGAGTCTCCTGTCTCAGCTTCTGAGTAGCTGGGATTGCAGGCGTGTGCCACCATGCCTGACTAATTTTTGTATTTTTAGTAGAGACGGGGTTTCACCATGTCGGCCAGGCTGGTCTCAAACTCCTAACCTCAGGTGATCTGCCCACCTCAGCCTCCCAAAGTGCTGGGATTACAGGTGTGAGCCACCATGTCCGGTCCCAAGGGATTAATCTTGACTGGACTAGGCTCACATAGCACCCCTAACCCCCTTGGCCAGCTGCCTATTGGCCCAGGCTCCTTTGTAGCCCTGTCCTAGCTCTGCCCAGGGAGACATCAGGAAATGTTGTCTGGAGAGCTTAGAAAGATGCCTCCTGAATAAAAGATCAAAGCCTTGTAAAGAGAAAGCCTTTGATTCTTTCTTCTTGTTTGGGAGTTGGTGTAAGGATGTGCAAGCTGGAGCTGTAGCAGCCATTCTGCAACCACAGGGAAACAAGCATAAGGAATCCATCACACACAAGATAGGGGCATGGAAGGATGAGAAGAGCTTGGGTTCTCTGTACACTGAAAACTAGAAAACATTGTTGAAAGAAATTGTAGAATGCACAAATAAGTAGAATGATATCCTGTGTTCATAGATTGGAATAATTCATATTATTGAAATGTCCATACTGCCCAAAGCAATCTATAGGTTCAATACAATTCTTATCAAAATTCCAATAGTGAGTTGGGTGCAGTGTCTTGAACCTGTAATCCAAGCTATTTGGGAGTCTTAGGCAGGAGAACTGCTTGAGCCCAGGGGTTCCAGACCAGCCTAGGCAACATAGCAAGACCCCCAACTCTAAAAAAAAATTCAAAATCATCCAAGCATAATAGTGCATGCCTGTTGTCCCAGCTACTCTGAAGGCTGAAGTAGAAGGATCACTTGACCCCAGGTGTTTCAGGCTACAATAAGCTATGATTGTGCTGCTGTACTCCAGCCTTGATGATGGAGTGAGACTCTCTCTAAACAAACAGAAATTCCAATGGCACTTTTCACAGGAAAAAAAAATTCCTAAAATTTGTATGGAATCACAAAAGACACCAGATAGCTAAAGCAATTTTGAGCAAGAAGAAAAAAGCCAGAGGCAGCACACTTTCTGATTTAAGCTATATTACAAAGCTATTGTAATCAAAAGCACATGGTCCTGACATAAAAACAGGCTGACCAATGGAACAGAACAAAGAGCCCAGAAATAAACCCATGCCTTTATGGTCAACTAATTTTGGACAAAAGTGCCAAAAATACACAATGGGGATAGTCTCTTTAATAGAAAAACTGGGAAAACTGGATACGTACATTAAAAAATTAAACAGAATGCTTATCTTGCACCATACATAAAAATCAGAACTCCTAGAGGAAAACATACGGCGAAAGTTCCTTGACATTGGTCTCAACAATGATATTTTGGAGGCAAAACCTCAGGCAACAAAAGCAAAAATAAACAAGCAGGAATGACGTCAAATTAAAAGTTTCTGCACATCAAAGGAAACAACAAAATGAAAAAGCAACCTACTGAATGGGAGGAAATATGTTTTGGCAATATATCTGATAAGGAGTTATCAGATAAGGAGTTAAAATCCAATATATATAAGAAACCCATACAACTCAATATATAATATATAAGGAACCCATACAACTCAATATATAATATATAAGGAACCCATACAACTTAATATATAATATATAAGGAACCCATACAACTCAATATATAATATATAAGGAACTCATACAACTCAATAGCCCTGTTAAAAAAAAAATGGGGCTGGGCATGGTGGCTCATGCCTGTAATCCCAGCACTTTGGGAGGCCCAGGTGGGCAGATCACCTGAGGTCAGGGGTTCGAGACGAGCCTGGCCAACATGGCGAAATGCTGTCTCTGCTAAAAATACAAAAATTAGCCAGGCCTGGTGGCACACGCCTGTAATCCCAGCTACCCAGGAGGCTGAAGCAGGAGAATTGCTGGAACCCGGGAGGCAGAGGCTGCAGTGAGCCGAGATTGCGCCACTGCACTCCAGCCTGGGTGACAGAACGAGACTCCATCTAAAAAAAAAAAAAGAAAAAGGCGGTTGGGGGGGATGGCAAAAGTCCTGAATAAACATTTCTCCAAAGGAGACACACAGATGGCCAACAGGTTTATGAAAAGGTGCTCAACATCACCAATCATCAGGGGAATGCAAATCCAAACCACAATGAGATATCACCTCACACCTGTTAGGATGACCCTTATAAAAAAAAGTCAAAAGTCAAAAGATAACAAGTGTTGGCAAAGATGTGGAAAAAAGAGAACCTTGTATATTGTGGTAGGAATGTAAACTGGCACAGCCAGTATGGAAAACAGTATGGATGCTCCTCAAAAAACTCAAAATAGAACTACCGTATGATCCAGTAATCCCACTGCTGAGTATGTATTCAAAGGAAAGGAAATCACTATGTTGAAGAGGTATCTGCACTCTTATGTTTATTGCAGCACTATTCACAATATCCAAGATTTGGAAGCAACCTAAGTGTCCATCAACAGACAAATATGTGTGTGTGTATACATACATATATATATGGTGGAATACTATTCAGCCTTTAAAAAAAGCTCAATAATATTGCCACTTGCAACAAGATGGATGAACCTTGAGAATATTATGCTAAGTAAGCCAGTCACAGAAAGACAAATACTGCACGATCTCACTTATATGTAGAATTTTTTTATTTTTTTATTTTTTTTGAGACAGAGTCTCACTCTGTCGCCCAGGCTGGAGTGCAGTGGCACGATCTTGGCTCACTGCAACCTCCACTTCCTGAGTTCAAGCAATTCTCCTGCCTCAGCCTCCCGAGTAGCTGGGATTACAGGCACCCACCATGCCCGGCTAATTTTTGTATTTTTAGTAGAGATGGGGTTTCACCATGTTGGCCAGGCTGGTCTCGACCTCCTGACCTCAGGTAGTCCACCTGCCTCGGCCTCCCAAAGTGCTGGGTTTACAGGCGTGAGCCACTGCACCCAGCCTATATGTAGAATCTTGTTTTTTTTTTAAAAGTTGAACTCATAGTAACAAGAGAGTAGAATGATAGTTACCAGGGGTTGCGGGGGTGGGTGGTGAGGGAGAAGAGGAGATATTGGTTAAAGGGTATAAATCTTCAGTTATAAAATGAATACATGCTGGAGACCTAATGTATTAGGTCTGTGACTAATAATGGTTAATAATAACCACCATAGTGACTAATAATGGTCAATAACAACATATTGTATGCTTAAATTTGCTAAGAGAGGAAATCTCAAGTATTCTCATTGCTACCAAACAAAAAAGGTAATTATATGATGTGATCGATATGTTAATTACCTTGATTGTGGTAATCATTTCACAATGTATACATATATCAAAACATTACAGTTTATGTCTCAAATATATACAATTTTATTTGTCAGTCATACATCAGCTATGCGGGGGGAAAAAAGAGCTTGGGTGCCACTTCTCCAGTTCTGGAATCACCTACTTCTAGTCCTTTTTTTTTTTTTTTTTTAAATTTAAGACAGTGCCTTGGTCTGTTGCCCAGGCTGGAGTGCAGTGGTTCAATCATAGCTCACTGCAGCCTCAAACTCCCGGTCTCAAGCAATTCTCCCACTTGAACCTCCAGAGCACCTGAGACTATAGGTGCAAGCCACCACACCCAGCTAGTTTTTGTATTTTTAGTAGAGATGAGGTTTGCCATGTTGGCCAAGTTGGCCTCTAACTCCTGATCTCAAGTGATCTACCCATCTCGGCCTCCCAAAGTGCTGGGATAACAAGCATGAGCCACCACACCTGGCCTGATGTCTTCATGGTCTAAGTCACTGCTAGGTATTCTGTTGTTTGCAAACAAAAGTATTTCTAACTGATATACCCTATCTCTGGTTCTTCAGCTTGGTCAGCATAGCTTCTGCTAATTCCAACACAATAGCTTTGCAACCAGTTAACTTCATCTGCAAAATAGGGATAAAAATAAGTACTTTACCTTGAGCAAACTTTCTGATTCAGTAGATCAGAGTGTGGTCGGTGGGTCAGCAGATCAGTATCCTCTGGGAATTTGTCAGAAATGTACATTTTTGAACACTCCAGACATACTAAATTAGAAATTTCATGGGCGGAGCCACCAAGCTGGGTTTTAATAAGCCCTTCAGGTGATTATTCTGGTACATGAGAACGTTTGAGAACCACTGATACAGAGGGTCAAGTGGAATGGTTGCATGTCAGAAACACCTGGGGAACTTAAACAGCTTCTCAAACTTCACCTGCAGAGTTCTGATTTAACATTTCTGCAGTGCACCTATGAGTTTCTATTTCCCCAAAGATCCCCAGGTGATTCAGAGTAAAACCAGGTATGAGAAACACTGAATTGGGTATGAAAGCAGGTCATGTGTGCCATGGGGTTGTCACTCAAGTAAGAGGTGATGAACAGACCTGGGGGCCTCTGGGGACAGGTGAGATGAGTTCTGCCTTTTTTCAGGGGACTGACTACTTGATCTTAGCAGCCTTTTTCAGCCCTAAAATTCCAAGGATATTAGCTTACGAAGGTTGAACTTGGCAGATCTCGCTGAAACACATATATGGGTTCATGACCCATATAGACTCATGACCAACAAGTGGAAGAGACTGGAATTTGACTAAAGTCTTAAAAGCGGCCTTCCCACCCACCCAGTAAATCCAAAACAGGTTTTATCTTCCACTTTTACCAGGTTTATGAAACAGCAGGTTGGCACTTCGGATGTTCATTTTTAGAGTGCTAGACTACGCCTGCTTCGTGCTAGGCTTGTGTTTTGAGGGTTATTTTGTTTGGGAAATATTATTTTTAAATAAACAGGCTCAGCATTCCCATCGTCATAGGGAATTTTGCCTTCTAAAATGTGCTGCTTGTTAAGGATTAAAACCTCCAGCTGAAGCCACCTGCTCATTGTCCATCTAAATATGATTTTATCGTCTTTTCCTCCCTCATCTTTGCCCTTGTACCAGAGAGGCCAGTCGTTTCTTCCCCTCTCCCATAGCTCCTTCCCAGGAAACTGCTGCCACTTTTTCAGGGAATCTGCTCCTCCACTCAACCCATGCTGAGTGAATGAATGAATCCCTGGAGCTGCTTAAACAACCATAAGCACCTCGTTGATCATTTTGGAAGATACCAAGATGCTAATTCATTATTTTGAAAACAAATAAAGGGGAGAAAGTTAAGCATTTTCATTCTTTCCTTATATAAACCATACCTTAGGCTAATCAAATAACTGAGGAGGGAAGGTCTGTCTGAATAGAAGCTGACCAATGAAAAAGGGACAATAAAATTTAAATATCACCATTTTGTGAACCTTAATGGCTTAATTGATCTAGGAAGCAATTATCAATGGCTGTTAGTATCATAAAAAGAGGGACAAGAAGACAATATGTATCTCCTATTGAAGTTATGGCACCACCTATGAAATCTTGCAAAAAAATTGAACCTGAATCTGATTAAAGTCTATAAACTAATTAAGATTTATAGGAAATATAGGGGACAGAGAAACATGTTAGAAAACTGCTAAGGAGGCCAGGCGCGGTGGCTCACGCCTGTAATCCCAGCACTTTGGGAGGCCGAGGCGGGCGGATCACGAGGTCAGTACATGGAGACCATCCTGGCTAACACGGTGAAACCCTGTCTCTACTAAAAATACAAAAAATTAGCCGGGCATGGTAGCGGGCACTTGTAGTCCTAGCTACTCAGGAGGCTGAGGCAGGAGAATGGCGTGAACCCAGGAGGCGGAGCTTGCCGTGAGCCGAGATCGTGCCACTGCACTCCAGCCTGGGTGACAGAGCAAGACTCCGTCTCAAAAAAAAAAAAAAAAAAAAAAAAAAAAAAACTGCTAAGGAGGCTGGGCGCAGTGGCTCACACCTGTAATCCCAGCACTTTGGGAAGCCGAGGCAGGCGGATCACCTGAGGTAGGGGTTCGAGACTAGCCTGGCCAACACGGAGAAGCCCTGTCTCTACTAAAAATACAAAATTAACCGGGCGTGGTGGCGCATGCCTGTAATCCCAGCTACTCAGGAGGCTGAGGCAGGAGAATAACTTGAACCTGGGAGGTAGAGGTTGCAGTGAGCCAAGATCACACCATTGCACTCCAGCCTGGGCAACAAGAGCGAAACTCCATCTCAAAACAAACAAACAAACTAAAAACAAAACAAACTGCTAAGGAAATACAATCACCATAATCCAGACTGTGGGAAACTTTGTCAGACAAATGACTCAGTTTTTCCAATTAACTGCAAGGGAAAAAATGAGGTAGAGGAAGGGGAAACCTGTAGATTTAATGAGACCTAAGAGTCATATTAATCATAATGTGTGGCCTCTTTGGCTCCTGATTCAACAAACCTTTAAAAAAAAAAATACAGGACAAATGGGGGAAATGTGAACAATGCCTGGATATTTAATGATATAAAGAAAATCCTGGCCAGGCATGGTGGCTCACTCCGGTAATCCTAGCACTTTGGGAGGCCAAGGGAGGAAGATTGCTTGAGCCCAGGAGTTCGAGACCAGCCTGGGCAACATACTGAGACCTCCTCTCTACAAAAAATACAAAAATTAACCGGGTGTGGTGGCTTGTGCTTTTCAGCTACTCTGGGGGCTGATGGTGGGGGGATCACTTTTAGCCCAGGAGTTCAAGGCTGTAGTGAGTTTCCATTGTACCACTGCACTCCAGTCTGGCCAACAGAGTGAGACTCTGTCAAAAAAAAAAAAAAAAAAAGGCCAGGTGCAGTGTCTCATGCCTGTAATTCCAGCACTTTGGGAGGCCGAGGCGGTTGGATCACTTGAGGTCGGGAGTTTAAGACCAGCCTGGCCAACATGGTGAAACCCTGTCTCTACTAATAATATAAAAAAAAATTAGCTGGGCTTGGCGGCACACGCCTGTAATCCCAGCTACTTGGGAGGCTGAGGCAGAAGAATTGCTTGAACCGGGATGTCGGGGTTGCAGTGAGCCAAGATCGTGCCAGCACACTCCAGCCTGGGTGACAGTGAAACTGTGTCTCAAAGAAAAGATTGTTGACTTGGGGATGATGATAGTTTTGTGATTACTTCTTTTAAAAGGAATCCTTCTCCTCGTTATCCTTAGAACTACATATTGAAATACAGGTGAATGAAATGGCATCTAGGATTTATTCCAAAACAGTCATGAGCGGTGGAGACAGGCAGGGATACAGAGAAAAGATTGTTCATGAGCTGATAACGTTGACATTGGGTGGTGCGGAATTAGAGGTCCATGATACAATTCTCTACAATTGTATATATTTGAAATTTTCCTTCCTAAAAAGTTAAATTAAAAAAAATTTCATAATCTTCACTTCTTTTTTGTATATGTTTTATATTGGCTATATTAATGTGGTAATTAATGTTTATTATTTATAAATATAGATTTGTGAATTTTTACTTGTTCTTCACTACTAGAAATGTGCAAAAAGTTTGGAGTTTTGTTTTTTTTAAATTTGCCTGCCCAGAGAGACAGGAAGGTCCATGAAAGTAATGACCTTCCCATTATATCCCCAACAGGGCTAATACCTTGTGTAGCATGTAAAATACCAACTTGGGGCTAGGCATGGTGTCTCACGCCTGTAATCCCAGCACTTTGTGAGGCTGAGGTGGGTGGATTACCTGAGATCGGGAGTTTGAGGCCAACCTGGCCAACATAGTGAAACCTAAAAATACAAAAATTAGCCGGGCGTGGTGGCAGGCACCTGTAATCCTAGCTACTTGGGAGGCTGAGGCAGGAGAATTGCATGAACCCAGGAGGCGGAGGTTGCAGTGAGCTGAGATCATGCCTCTGCTCACTGCTCTCTAGCCGGGGCAACAAGAGCGAAACTCTGTCTCAAACAAACAAACAAACCTCATTTGGGAATACAACTTGTTGTTAAAACACCATTCTGGAAAGAAGGCTTGCGCACCTGGCTTCCCATTTATGGATATCTCAATCCTGACTTCATTGTCAGTTGGGTTTAGACACTCTATGTCATCAGTCTTAGTCTCAGAAGACTTTATTAACTGGAGGTTTTATAAAGAGAACATAAAAAGATTGATACTGATTAAATCTATGTTATGGAATTTTATAAGACTTAGTATAAAATGGCTATGAAATCCCAAATACTATAGAGGACAGTTCTGTTTTTCATGCTTAGACCCTCCTTACTAAGGAATACTAAGGGAAGATGAAGCCCTTAGTAAGATGTGGTTACAAAACATCTGTCCATTTCTCCTTGGTGTTGGCTCTGAGTCTTTGTCCCTTGCTTCTATTGCCCCACAAACATCTGGTGTGGATATGGTTGGTGGCTTCCTCCTTGGCTGCCCTTCTGCTTTTAGAGAGCTCTCTGTCTCTGTTAATTCCAGTTGCTCTAAGTTCAGACTTTCCCAGGATTTCCTTAAGTTTCTTTAACTTGAGCACTCTCTTTTCTTAATTACACATTGCTTAAAGGAACTTCCTCGCTCCTTTAAGAACCTGGGTTCTGAGTTATTTTGTCTGCATATCTTCTACTGGGTTGCCCTGTCTCCCAGAAGACTTCTAGATGGTACTGTAGCACTGGTTGATAGGAAAGTATATGCTGTGTACCGATCCATTTTTTTTTTTTTTTTGAGATGGAATCTTGCTGTGTCGCCTAAGCTGGAGTGCAGTGGCGTGATCTCGGCTCACTGCAAGCTCCGCCTCCCAGGTTCCAGCAATTCTCCTGCCTCAGCCTCCCGAGTAGCTGGGACTACAGGCATCCGCCACCATGCTTGGCTAATTTTTTTGTATTTTTAGTAGAGACAGGGTTTCACCGTGTTAGCCAGGATGGCCTCGATCTCCTGACCTCATGATCTGCCCACCTCAGCCTCCCAAAGTGCTGGGATTACAGGCCTGAGCTACCGCGCCTGGCCTACCAATCCAGTTTTTAAAAGGAAATACTATATTCAGCCATCTAAATGTGTTGGAATATACTCAGGTTCAATAGACTATGCCCTTTTAATTTATAAAAAAATAATTATTATGGGCAGGGCACAGTGGCTCATGTCCATAATCCCAGTTTGGGAGGCCAAGGCGGGCGGATCACTTGAGGTCAGGAGTTTGAGACCAGCCTGGCCAACATGGGAAAACCCTGTCTCTACTAAAAATATAAAAATAGCTGGGTGTGGTGGCGCATGCCTGTAGTCCCAGCTACTCAGGAGGCTGAGGCACGAGAATCACTTTACCCAGGAGGTGGAGGTTGCAGTGAGCCAAAATTGCGGCACTGCACTCCAGCCTGGGAGATAGAGCGAGACTCTGTCTCTCAAATAATAATAATAATAATTATTATTATTACTGGCCAGGCACAGTGGCTCACACCCGTAATGCCAGCACTTTGGGAGGCTGAGGTAGGTTGATCACTTGAGCTCAGAAGTTTGAGACCAGCCTGGGCAACATAGCAAAACCCCAACTTTACCAAAAGTCCAGAAAATTAGCTGAGTGTGGTAATACGTGCCTGTAGTCCCAGCTGAGGCTGAGGTGGAGGGTCACTTGAGCCCAGGAGGTCAGGGCTGCAGTGAGCCAAGATTGCACCACTGTGCTCCAGCCTGGGTGACAGAGTGAGACCTTGTCTAAACATAAATAAATAAATAAATCAGGCCAGGCGTGGTGGCTCATGCCTGTAATCCCAGCACTTTGGGAGGCTGAGGTGGGCGGATCACCTGAGGTCAGTAATTTGAGACCAGCCTGACCAACATGGAGAAACCCTGTCTCTACTAAAAATACAAAAACATTAGCTGGACGTGGTGGTGCATCCCTGTAACCCCAGCTACTTCGGGAGGCTGAGGCAGGAGAATCACTTTGACCCAGGAGGTGAGGTTGCAGTGAGCTGATATCATGCCATTGCACTGCAGCCTGGGTAACAAGAGTGAAACTCCATCTAAAAAAAATAAATAAATAAAATAAATAATAATAATGAACTCCAACACTTACATAGTACTTACTAAGTGTCAGGCACTATGCTAGTGTCTTACAGGCATGACCTCATGTAGTTGGTTCTGTTATTATCCCCATTTTTCAAGTGGGGAAACTGAGGATGGGCGTGTAAGTAGCTCACTCCAGGTCACAGAGCTAGTAAGTGGGAGTGAGGCTCTGACTGTGGCAGCCCAGCTCCAGGGTCTATTCTTTCTCTCCGTTCTTGGAATGAGCTGAGAGGAGAAGAAGAGAAAAGCCCGCACGAAAAGACGGAACTACCGGAAGGGAAAGGGAAGTGGGAGAAAAAATACTTGGAAAACATTTGAGATTTTTTAGACAAACCTTATTTTGAAGCCTCTCAAAGCTGCAGTATAAAGGGATGCTGTTTTGGGGGGCACAGCAGTTTAGTGGGAAGAACTGTGGATGAGAAGTCAGAGAACCTGGGCACTAACCTGGCTCTTCTACCATCTCTGTGACACAAAAAAGTCATTTTGTCACTCTGGCCCTGTTTCCTCATCTAGAAAAGAGAAATTATGCTATTATTACCCTTCCATAGGGTAATTGTAAGAATCTATTCAACATTACTTTGAAGAAAAGTGCTAGATGGAAGAAAGTTCTAAGGACTCCCATTTTTAGATGAGCTTAGGAGGACTTTGGTTTGGCATCTGAAGGTAATAAGTTCCTATTTTTGTTTTCAGGGCACTATATTTGTATGTGTCTTGTAGAACCCACGCTTGGAAATGCTGACAGCAGGCTTCAGGACAGCTGAGCCCCACTAAACACCAAGAAAACCCATGGCTCTGGCTGCATCTTTCAACATGACCAATCCACAGTAAGTAATGCTGGGATCTGCTCTCTGGATCCAGAACTGTGGCTATAAATCTCCCAGAAGATGAAGACCTTCTAATTTAGGCAACCACTATGTACATTTCCTTTAGCAGGAGGCCACAGAAAATGGAGAAACCTTTCAAAAGCAAGACTCAAGACAAGATTAGGAAGCGCTGAAGGTGAATTAACAAAATGGGAATTACAAGGAAATTTAGAAATCTGAGAGGGTTTCTAAAACCAGGCTTTATGAAACCTGGGGCAGAATTCTTAAGGGAGAATTGCTTTCAGTTCCCAAAACCTGAGATGCCATATGAACCAATCAGTTAATCTTACCAAGCACCTGCAAGGTGGTCACTTATTTTGTGTTTTGCAACTGGTTGGTATGAATACTAAGATGAAAACAGCACTCATTCTATTACACCACACTGTCCTGGCCTATCTAGATATGGGCCTGACTGCTCTGTCATCTGGAGTATGAATCTGTTATCTGTTGACACAGTAATGCTGTGTAACAACCAACCATAGAAGCTTAGTAGAATACAACAAAAAATGTTTATTGCTCACATGTCTGGGCTACTCAGCTAGACAGCTCCTCTGATCTTGGCTGGGATGACTTTTAAATGTGGGTCATAGCTGGCTGTCAGCTGATCTAGAGGAGGCTGGACTCTGCTCCACGTCTCTCATCCTCCAGTAGGCTAGGCTGCTCACCCTCTCATGGGTGATGTTGGAGGTACAAGAGCACAGGCAGAAATTCACAGAGCCTTTTCATGCCTCTGCTGGTGTCTAACCTGGCTCTTCTACCATCTAACATCTCGTTGGCAAAAATGAGTCACGTGGCTGAATGCTGAATCAAGGGTTAGGAAAATACACTCTTCCTTTTGATGGAAGGAGCTGTGAAGTTATATGTCAAAGGGCACGGGCTCAAGGAGAGGTAAAGAATAGAACCATTAATACATTTTGTCTACCATACCATTCTTTGTATCTAAGGAAAGGGTGTAGGCTAAATATAGCCTATGCACTGTGGGACCTTCACTCCACCAGAGGAGGCCTTGTCTCTCTGCTGAGATGACCACCACATGGCCAGAGATGGTGCCGGGCCACTGTGACTACTGACGGAAGGGGAACGTGAGGCAGAAACGTTGGAAAGGCAGAAATAGTTTGTTCGTACTTCTCAGAGCCATATCCTGTTAATTTCCCTCCATGAACACCTTATTGATCAGAAAGTTCTCTTTGTTTAGTTCAGTGATCCATAGTTTCCTTGAGTAGTCCAGAAGAAAAGAGAATACATTCAACCGAGCATCTGCTTTTTGGGAAACATCTGGGGGAGCTGGGATTCCCCCCATAAACACCCACACTTTTATATCAATTGTTGAGAAACATTGAAACCTCATATTCTGTTTCGTTTAAAGATCTTGAGTCATTTTGTAAATGTCAAGCAGTGATGAGTACTATTATCTGTGCTTGACAGGTAGCAAAAAGCAAAGGTTTAAATAAGGCCTACAAATGAGAATTGGACATTAGAAATTACTTGGTGAATTCAGGTGGTCTAGGCAGCCAGTCTGTGGCATTCAAATAAAAATCCCACTTTCTCCTTAGTTAGCGGATAATCCAAGCAAAAGAGAAGTAGGTAGATTAATCTCTGAACTTCCAGGATAACTGCAGCTGTGGGTTTTTTGTTTTTTTTTTTTCTTTTGAGACAGAGTTTCACTCTTGTTGCCCAGGCTGGAGTGCAATGGCCTGATCTCAGCTCACTGCAACCTCCACCTCCCAGGTTCAAGCGATTCTCCTGCCTCAGCCTCCCAAGTAGCTGGGATTACAGGCATGCGCCACCACATCCGGCTAATTTTGTGTATTTTTAGTAGAGACGGTTTCACTGTGCTGGTCAGGCTGGTCTTGAACTCCTAACCTCAGGTGATCCACCTGCATTGGCCTCCCAAAGTCTTGGGATTACAGGTGTGAGCCACCACGGCCGGCCTGCAGCTGTGTATTATTGGTTAGATTTCAAGGTTGTTGGAAAAGTTTAGAATTTAGAGCTCCCACACAAGTATAGGGACTTGTCACTCTAGAGCTCCTCCAATCTTCTCCATATGTCTGTTATCTATGTCAGATCATAGAGTGAGAAGGAACAGCCCTTAGGAGTATTCTCTTTTACCTCCTCATGTTCTGATTGGAGAAACTGAGGTTCAGGAGGAGCCCTGCAGAAGTTGGCATTCAAGCCAGCACCAGAGCCCAAGAGCAGTTTACAGCAGACAGGACTGCCATCTCAGTATTAAAACTGGGCCCTCATTACCCTGGGCACTGACCCTCAATGTTCCCTCCAATATTTAAATTTTACTCCTTGCCATTTTACTATTGTTCCTTTCTAACTCTTATTGTTCGGACAGAGGCACAAGACTGAGCCCCTCAGATTCTACAGGATGAGATAGGGTCAAGGACATATGGACGGACCAAAGATGGTGCCCCAGGAAGCTAAGGGAAAGTTTTCTAGTCCAGCATCTCTGGACAGGGTTGCTGTGGGTGTGTGGGCAGGACAGTTTTTAGTCGTTGTTGGCACATTGCAGGATGTGTAGCGTCCCCAGCCCTACTTAAATGTCAATAGCGACCACCCGTGGTCATGGTGGCAACCAAAAATGCCTCCACAAATTGCCAGATATCCCCTGGTAGATTGGGAGGTGGTACCGCCCTGGCTGAGATGCCTGGGAATGCCACTGGAGTGGTGAGTTATTGGCAGTGCCAAGGTGAGCCTGACAGTAAGACAGGAAGAGACCCATAACCCCTCAAGACATTGGATCAAGTGACTCCCATCCCCTATTCCCAACCTTAAGAAGAGACATATGGTAGGACCAGTTCAAAGAGGAAGGGAGTGGCTACCAGGGACAGCTGGAGCCTCCTGTCCTCACCACCCCAAGGCCCACTAGGTCTCTACAAGTCTCCATGTAGGCTCCTCTATCACCACAGTACATCCAGTTGTGAACAGAAACCTGTTTTCTCTATTGTGGAATACAGAATAGAAACATTTCAAAACACCTTTACAAAGAAACTCAGGAGACAACTTAAAAGAATATCTTACTCCCATATAGAGTCCAGTGATCCAGAGTCCTGAAAGTATAAGCCATAGTTTTGCGGGCTGGCAGTTATCCATCTGGGTCTTTACCTCCCCTTCATGAAGGACTCTGCCCCACTGAAGCTCATATTTCCAGGTCTGAGCACTTCCGCTTCCCATTCTCCCACTTTTCCCCAACCATTGAAAGAGATGGGACTGTTAGGGCCTCAGTCCAGTCCTCGGGTGGCCAGCAGGGAAGAGGGGCAACCTTAAACTTCCTCAGCCCTCCACTGGCATAGCAGCCTTCTCCCTCCTTTCCTTGAGGAATGGAAGAATTTTTTGGCCCTTGAAGATAACTCTTTCCCATTGTTCCTCCTCTCCAACCCAGGCCTGCCATAGAAGGAGGAATTTCCGAAGTTGAGATCATCTCCCAACAAGTAGACGAAGAAACCAAGAGCATTGCTCCTGTGCAGCTGGTGAACTTTGCCTATCGGGACTTGCCCCTGGCTGCTGTCGATCTCTCCACGGCGGGCTCGCAGCTCCTGTCAAATCTGGACGAAGATTATCAAAGAGAAGGGTAGGTGCTGGGACCATTGAGCTAGCTAAGAAGTCCCTGGGTTAGGCTAGGCGTGGTGGCTCACGCCTGTAATCCCAGCACTTTGGGAGGCAGAGGTGGGCAGATCACCTGAAGTTGGGAGTTCGAGACCAGCCTGGCCAACATGGTAAAACCCCGTCTCTACTAAAAATACACAAATTAGCTGAGCGTGGTGGCGCAGCCCTGTAATCTCAGCTACTCAGGAGGCTGAGGCAGGAGAATTGCTTGAACCCGAGAGGCGGAGGTTGCAGTGAGCTGAGATTACACCATTGCACTCCAGCCTGGGCGACAAGAGTAAAACTCTGTCTCAAAAAAAAAAAAAAAAAGTCCCTGGGTTTCTATGGATATCTTCCAAGAAGCAGCAGCCAAGATGAGAGATGCTAACTAGTGAGACAGCAGAGGTTCACAGCAGACCACTCAGGCCCTTTTCCTATTCACACATTACTTGCTCAGAAAAAGGCACTGGACATAGAAAATACCTGCCAGACAACCTCTTAGGTGACCTCTTAGGAGAATCATAAAATTTATTTTAGGACCGAGGCACTCCTTAATGACCCATCCAATCCCCTCTATGTACACTAGCAAAGAAGCAGACCCACAGTGATTAGGGACTTGCCCAAGGTCCCAGAGCCCATAAGGGATGGACTTGAGCTGCACTTTCCCTTTATGAAGCAGACTCTCACTAGGAAGCGACCAGGAAGAATGTACCCTACATGCAGGAACATGCTTAGGATGTAAAGGAATCTAGAGAATTCAGCTAGGAGCTCTGCAGACATTAGGGCACTCCCTTTCCAGGGAAGGCATGCGGAATATGTGGGTCCGCAATTCAAAAAGGTGGTCCTTACCTCCTCCTACTTAGCTTGTCAATCAGCTTGGATGCCTTCGTTTCCCAATTCACTTCTCATTAGCGTGGTCTGTCTTACAGACATACTTCCTGAAGGTGAGTGGTAGAGGGCAAGAGCTGGATGGGGCAGGGGAGACACACCAGTTCGATGTCCTCGTTTTCATGGGGCTTGGTGGTATAGCTAAAGGCCAAAGAGGGGTAGGAACAGGTCCTAGGGTCACACAGCAGATCAGACTTCCGACTCCAACAAGGGCTTTCCCTAGCCTCACCCTGTGGCTCTTAGACACAGAATTGTAAATACTGGCAGGACCTTAGGAGCCAGTTCTGGACTTTTCTTTCCTGGGTGCCGGTAAACACTTTGGAACATGCTGGCTGCTTTGAATATAAAAATGAAGGATTGTCAGGTCTTTTAGAAGCAAATGAGAAGCCTTAGCTAAAGCTAAATTGGCAGAGCTCGGATTTCCTGGGCTTGTTTCTGGAAGGAGCTTCCCCACTTCCTGAGATAAACCGCCTAACAATGGTGAAACCACACACCTTTTTTTGCAGAAACTACACCCCAGTGGCTTTCTCTGAAAATATAATTTTTCCAAGTATTATGCATATTGTCATCAGGACACTGGACAAAAAAAGGATAGGCAAGCAGGTCGGAGGCAGCTAAGGGACACCTGCAGTGGCAGCGCTGTCCTGAGCTCTGTCAGGTCCTTACCATCTTGAAGGCCGGGCTAAAACCTGAGGCCCCTGGGCCAGGGCCAGCTTCGTGCACATGTGACCTGTGCAGTAGCGCAGAGCCCCGTGCTTAGAAGGGCCCCAACACTTGGCTAAATGCTCTGCCGCTGCTGTCTTGAAATTCTTAAGGAGCCCCACATTTTCACTGGGCTCTGCAAATGATGTAGCTGGTGGGTCCTTCTCTGAGCACCCAGCAAGTCACTGCGTCACTGCTCTCTGGTGGTCAAAAGCAGTAGTGCAGCCTTCTAACATGCCGTAGCTATTTCGGAGAATTCATTTCCTGCCCCCGGCCTGAGCCAGTGTTAGGCCCTTTTCACGTGGAGAGTAGGATGGTATGGAGAAAAGTGGGGAAACCTTCAGGGATTCTGCTTCGGAGCAAAGCAGTGTCCACATGTGCCCTCTGTGCGTGTTACGGCACCGCGGGTGGACCTTGCTATGGGTGTTCCCCCACCAGGTGTACCACCCTGTGATGTACCCCTTTCAGGGGTCCTGTGCTGTGGTGTACCCCTTTCCAGGTATCCCCTGTGTATCACTCCCTAGCTTGAGCCCCAAGGCTGGCAGAGGCTTTGCCTTATCATTCAATTTGCCTCTAAATTGGGCCTTTGCAAGGTTTCTTCCCAAACAAACGAATCCAAATGAAGCGCCTGCAAGGCAGAGAGGCCTTTGATTTGATTTGAATCTCCAGGTGTGCCCAGGAAAGCTGTTCCCGTTGGGTAAATAGGAAGCATCCCGGGGAAGGGATCTGCCTCGCTGCTGGAGCTCTCAGCTGGGGGCCCCGATTGGCAGCCAGAGGGCTTCCTGGAGGAAGGAAGCGCAGGCACAGGACCGAAGCCAGGGGAAACTGAAGCGAAGCAAAAACACACTGCGAGGGAGGAACGGCCTCTCTCCGCGAGGCTTCTTGGCTCTTGCTACATTTCCTGGGGTTTTCCCAAAATGTCCAACCCGGCCCTTTCTGGGGCAATGGAAAACAAAAGGAAGAGTCCTCATTTACAGCTCTGAGCTTGGCTTCAGTCTTGTCCAAGATGCCTCTTCCTACAAAGGCCAGTGTTATGTATAGGAATGAACTTTTCTGTAGAGAATGAAGAGACCTCAGGGAGCCTGGCAAGAAAGTGCTCCGCGGCCCCGCTGCCCGCCTCCCAGTGCTCTTGAGCTCCGTTATATTTCAGGGCTTTTCAATTTCCCTGAACCTGAGACCGTTAGAGCTGGAAGAGGCCTAAACGCATCCATTCTAAACATTCTCAAAGACAGCAGGGCCCAGGGAGTACAAGGAACTTGCCGAAGGTCACACAATGACAGAGACGGGGGCGGGGCGTGCTAGTTTATGCCTGTAATCCCGGCACTTTGGGAGGCTGATGTGAGAGGATCACTTGAGCCCAGGAGTTCAAGACCAGCCTGTGCAACATGGCAAAATCCCATCACTACAAAAAAAAATTAGCCGGGCATGGTGGCACGCACCTGTCATCCTCGCTGCTTCAGAGGCTGAAGTGGGAGGATCACTTGAGCCCAGGAGGTCGAGGCTTTAGTGAACTATGATTGCTCCACTGCACTCTAGCCTGGGCAACAGAGTGAGACCCTGTCTCAACAACAACAAAAAATGACAGAGACGGGAATAGAGCCCCATCTCTGTGATCCTGATCCCTTGATCCTGGCTAGCAGCACTGGGCTTCCACTTCTCAGCCGTCCCTTTCCAATATCATGGCTGTGACTGTGGGTAACATGCATTGCCCATGTGATTCCACTTCTAGCTATCCTGCCTTTAACTTCTCAGTATACTTTTTTTTTTTTTTTTTTTTTTTTGAGACAAAGTCTTGCTTTGTCGCCCAGGCTGGAGTGTAGTGGCACGATCTTGGCTCACTGCAACCTCCATCTCCCGGGTTTAAGCAATCCTCCCACTTCAGCCTCCCAAGTAGCTGGGATTACAGGTGTGAGCCACAGTGCCTAGCCTCGGGCTCACTTTTTTTTTTTTTTTTTAAATGTGGTAAAATACATGTAACAAAATGTACCATCTTAATCATTCCTAAGCGTAGGCTTCAGTGGCATTAAGGACATACACATTGTTGGGTAACTATAACCAGCATGCATCTCCAGAACTCTTCTTCTTGTAAACTAGAAACTCTATACCCAGTAAACAGTAGCTTCCTGTTCCCCAACTCCTCCAGCCACTGGAAACCACTGTTTGATTTTCTGTCCCTTTGAATTTGACTACTCTAAGTGCCTCCTATAAGTGAAATCATGCACTATTTGTCCTTTTATAACTGGCTTATTTTGCTTAGTATAATGTCCACAAGGTTCATCCATGTTGCAGCATGTGTCAGAATTTCTTTCCTTTTTAAAACTGAATAATTGTCCACTGTGTGACTATACCACACTTTGCTTATCCTTTCATCTGTCAGTGGACACACCCCACACTGGACTGTTTTTTCTCAAATGCGTCCATATTTTAGCTACTGTGGATAATACTGGTATGAACATGCCTGTACAAATATCTCTTCAAAACCCTGCTTTCAGGCCGGGTGCAGTGGCTCACGCCTGTAATCCCAGCACTTTGGAGGCCGAGGTGGGCGGATCACCTGAGGTCAGCAGTTTGAGAGCAGCCTGGCCAACATGGCAAAACCCCGTCTCTACTAAAAATACAAAAATTAGCCGGGTGTGGTGGCGTGCACCTGTAATCCCCGCTACTTGGGAGGCTGAGGCAGGAGAATCACTTGAACCTGGGAGGCGGAGGTTGCAGTGAGTTGAGATCACGCTGCCACTGTACTCCAGCCTGGGTGACAGAGCAAGACTCTGTCTCAAAATAATAATAATAATTAGTAATAATAATGCCCTGCTTTCAATGCTTTTGGGTATATATCCAAAAGCGGGAATTGCTGGCTCACAGGGTAATTCCATTTTTGACTTTTTGAGGAACTGCCATACTGCTTTCTCCAGTGGCTGCTGCACTGTTTTACATTCCACCTAACAGTGCACGAGGGCTCTGATTTCTCCTTGTCTTCACCAACACTGGCTATTTTCCATTTTGTTGATAGCAGCCTTCCTAATGGGTGTGAGGTGGTTTGATATGCTCTAAGTCCATGAAAGTCCTACGGGGTGAGGAAGAAGGAGCAGTCGCCTTGATGTGAAGTCAGAGCCCCATCTTGGCCAAGCTCCTTGACTTGCCTAGAAGCCCTTTGTCCTCCAGATAGCTGCTTAGCAGAGCCCAAACGGCAGAGCTGTCTGCTGCTCCTGTCTTCACCTCTGCACTCAGGCTGCCGATGGCTCAGGGAGGAAAATCATATGACTGTGCAGACTGGCTGCTGCCCCAGACTCAAGGTCTCCAGCCTCAACTTGATTCTCAGTTTTGCCTGGCAGTCCTCCTCTGCGGTCCCGGTTAGTCCCAAGGTGGCCAGTTCTGATCGCTTGTGTCTGCTTCAAGTCCCCTGTTTCTTGCCCTCAGCAGATGACCTCCTCTCCCAGTACCCTCAGAAAATAGGCACAGTCGTGGATGGGCTGCACCGCACCCCGTTCTCTTCTTTCCTCCCTTTTAGGACCTGCCCCATTCCTTGAGCTCTGATTGCCTTCCCCTCCAGCCTTCTCAGGCACCTGCTCCATCAGTTACCTCCTCACCCCATGTCATCACACTCCACGTCCCTGCTAGCTACCATTACCTCTCTTTTTCTTTGAAGTCAAACTTCTTGAAAGCCTCGCGACACTTGCCGCCTCCCCTTTGGCCCTCCCATTCATGTCTCAACTGCTGCAGTCCAGCTTCAGCCTCGTCTACACCATGGAAACTGTTCTCAAGGGCATCGGCCACTTCCTTGTTGCTATGATCCTTATTGTCCTCTGTCCAGCATTTGAAACTGTCAGCTACTCCCTCCCTCTCCAGCCTCCTTGTGTCTGCTGTTATAACCATGACCTCCTGATTTTCTTTCTTATTGAATTTTTTAAATAGAGACAGGGTCTCGCCATGTTGCCCAAGCTGGTCTTGAACTCTTGGGCTCAAGCGATTCTCCCGCCTCGGCCTCCTGGAATGCTGGGGTTACAGGCATGAGCCACCGTGCCCAGCCCTTGTCCTGATTTTCCTCCTCCTCCTCTGGCTGTTCCTTCCAGGCCTTTTAAAAATTGTTTGAGGTTCCTCTGCTTGTTCTTTAAATGTTGGGTTCTTTGTTTTCTGCCTTTGGCCGTTTTCACTCTACTAATTTTACACACTGGGTAATTTCATCCATTCCTGTTAATTAATCTCCTTCAACTGGTAACATTCAAAGTCGTGTCTCTAGCCTAAATCTCTCTCTCTCTCTCTGTCTCTCAAACTCCCGACTTACATCCAGCTACTTTCCTGGACTTATTCACAGGGATCCCAAACGTATCTCAGAATCCTGATGAGTGTCTGTGGAATGATCTATTCTTCTGCCTCTGAGTTGGCTGCATACTTGAGAGGAGAAATGTTTTTGTCTCACCTGGGTCGTTGCTAAAAACTGCCTTTGCAGTGACAGCATTCAGCCTGAGGAACCATGGCCTGCCTGTCCTGGCCATCTCAAACCCAGCAAGCCCTAGATTGAACTATCTTTTCTCAATATGTATTTTCTATGACCCCTAACCAGTAGAACCTAGACCTCACCCACCCATTACTACCAAAATGAGCCATGTGCATTTCGGCTCATTAACAAGCACCTACGTCTCTTTCCTGCTGCAACAGGTACCAGTGGGTTCCAAGATGCCCCAAAGCTACATGAAGCCTGCCGTGGTCACCTCATAGTCACCCTGGAGTCTGTGTTCCTCCTCCCTTGCTCTGGCTCCCTCCTGACCATGTCCAGTGCCCATGAAGCTACTGCTGCCAATGGTGTCCCTTCTGGGAGTGCCAGTACGCAGTTGAGGGGCTTCAGAAACCCAAAGCCCATGCAGTGTGGGCTCCATGCAGAGTGAGGAAGGAAAGCTACCCCCATGCCAAGCCTGTACCATGCCGTCAACGCGCGGCTTATGGCCCCAGCTCCAGTCCTGTGTGCTTCTAGCCTTCACCACCCTACACCCAGGTCACCAGTTCAACCCAAGAAGCTGGGCTGGCACATCATGCCTGCTGCATCATCTGCCTCTCCTTCCCTGCCTCTCCTTCCCTGCCTCTACCCCCACCCCCAACCAGGTGCCTCCCTCCCTCAATAGTGATCACACAAAAACCTTCATGTGTGTCCACAGGGGTGAATAGACACTCAGGAGAAGGGGAGAAGGGGAACAGGGGAGGTATCTGCACCCCAGCTGAGCTGCCCACAATGCCCTGTTGCATGGATAACCTCAGGGGCCAGCTCAATATCTTCTCCTTCATGCCTCTTACTCCATTATCGCCAAGTCTTGTAAATCTCTACTGCCTTCATATCTCTTCTCTACACCATTCTCATGAAGGATTGGTAATTCCATCGGCCAGTTGCTTTGGACTGCATGTAACGGAAAACCCGTCTCACACTCACTGATCCAGGTACCATGGGGTCCAGGGCAAGGGCGGCTTTGAGGTTGGTCCAGAGACTCACCAGTGCCAACAAGAACCAGATTCCTTTCATCTCTGCACTCTGCTGGCCGCAGTGTCAGCTTCATCCTGATGCTGTAAATTTCATCCCATGGCTTCTGAGAGCCACGTGACCCCTAACGTGTGGAACCTGGACCTCACCAACCCATTACTACCAACATGAGCCACATGTGCGCTTGGGCTCATTTACAGGCACCCCAGGCCTCCTTCCTGCTGCGACAGGAACCAGCGATTTCCACTGGAAATGGTGATTCCCACTGGTTCCTTCCGAGAGGGCTGCCTGTGGTCATCAGGCCACATCCTTCCTCGTTCATGTCTGGCAAGTGAGAGTGGCTGCCCATCACTCTCTTCTAAGAACAACAAAGAACTTTCCCAGAAGCCTCCAGCAGCTCTCTCCTACATGTATGTTTGGCTAGAATTGGGTCGCATGGGAAGGCACGGAGGAAAATCCCCAATCAGGCCTACCCCTTGAACTGTATCATTTCCCAAAGTACATTACTGTTACTCCAGTGGGATGGGGTAGTGTGAACATTAGAGAGAGAATCATCCACAGCTTTTAAGGAAGCCAGTTCTCCTTTCATAGCCTTCAGTCTCAAATTAGCTCTTAATTTCATCCAGCGTCACTAGACATTGTTTGGTTTGGGAAAGCTCCGCCTTCTTAGGCTGTTTCTTCAATGACTTGGTCAGTTGATGCTTTCATTCCAGTACAGTTGGACCAGTGTCCATTGTCCTGGTGGACAGTGCTGGGGCTTTGTGTTTGCACGTAACCGGAGCCCCTGATTCCTTGTTCCCATTCTGTGATGTTCTTATCAGATGTCATCCGACTCAGTGATGGAAAAGTGAAGTACAGAAAAGTGAGGCTCTCAGTGAGGCTGTCAGTGAGCCAATCATCTATCTTTGGAAGAGTGACATTGAGTTTGCAAGAATCGTGGTGCAGAATGGAAGTTCTGTTTTCTCTTAACCAAGTACAGTACATTGAAGGTCTGGTTAGTTTTCAGGGTCTGGGTGAGACCGCAGGCAACAAAAGAGAAAATTCAGAGAGACCAGAGTCTCCACCCTAGAGAGGCCCACAGCCCTGTAGGAGAGATGGTGGTGCAAGGCGGGGGTCATCATCCCCACTTTATAAATGACACTCTGTGCTCACATAGAGATAAAGATGCTCCCCATCTTTTTAGTGAAAAGAGGGTGCAAAGATGGTCATGGGTGAGGAAGTGGGATAGACTTTGTCAAAAATAAAAATAAAGTAAGAAATGAAAGATATTCAGTGTTTAGTAAGACAGTTATTTATATCTTAGGATTCTAAAAGGCCCAGCCTGAAAGGTCGGGGCTGAACTCTTAAGCTTGGAGGAAGTTTGGGTCTTGGGCAGACATAAATGGATGTTATTACTTAGAGATGATGCCAACAGCACATTTCTGCCAGAACTTTACACTCAGAGGAAAAAAACATAATGGGGGCACAGGGATATTTTTTGAGATGTCAGGTTAGAAAAATAAGACAGACCTAATATAGCAAACATCTCTAAATAAGGACTGAAATAATTTTAGATATGCCAGTGAGCAAAGACTGGGGACAAAGAGAAGGGAGGGGTAGGGACCTACTAAGCCATAGCCCAAAATACCCTTCTCTCTTCCTGTACTGTCTGGCTTGAGGGCCACAGCCTCCAGAAAGTCTTCTGTCCTCCAACCCCACCAGGCTAGGTCCTCAGCTCAGCGTATGCATAGCACCTTGCCTACTTCCATCACCACACCCAGTGACAATGAGCTCTGCTCCTCTCTTTACAAGTCTGTCTCCGGTACTGGGCCAGGAGCTTCCTCACGGCAGGGATCAGATCACCTGAGCCTGGAACAGGGGTGTTGACTGATCAAGGAATGACTTGAATGAACGAATCAGTGAGTGAATGGGTGGGGCTGCATGCAAATAAGGATTAGAAGAGAAGGGGAAGCCCAGTTCGGTTTGGAGTGTTTGGAGGGAGCTGGTCCCTAGATCTCTGTGGAGCTGAGGAGGAGCTGCAAGGGAGGCCCTAGGCTTCTTATGCCTCAGAAGTTACTGCTGTGGCTGTTGGCTGGCTCACCTCTGAGCATCCCTGCTAATTCCATGCCTTCTCCACAAAGTCACCCTAGAAGAAGGAAATCAGATTTGCCTCAGAACATGCCAACTTCACTTAGGTTTTAACATCCTGGTAGAGGAAGGAAAAGCCTTTTGGGGTTCAGGGTTATGAGGCAGATTGATCCCCGCTATGGCCATGCAACTGCAGAGTCTGGAAATTCGGCATCACATGATTTAGGACGGCTTTGCATCCTTTTTTTCTCAGGGAGGAAAAGAAAGGAGCTTCAGTAATCCACTTTCTTGATGCCAGTGAGATTTGTCTATAATAAACCACCACCCCTTTCTCTAGCAAGTCAGCTGTCCCTGGACCCCAGACTGACACTGTGACCCCTCACTCCCTTGATGTGATGTTTTTAGTAGGCTCCGGTTTCCAGGAGAATTCTCGATGCCCCAACAACGGAATAAAAGTTTAATTTAGACGAAAACATTTTTCCTGATGAGCACTGGTTAGCTGCCTTTCCTGTAGTCCAGGAACCCCAGAGAAGCTTCCTTAAGAAATCAATTAAGTCCGGTTGCCGTGGCTCACGCCTGTAATCCCAACACTCTGGGAGGCCGAGGAGGATCACTTGAGGCCAGGAGTTGGAGACTAGCCTGGAGTGTGAGAACCCCTCTTTACAAAAATTTTAAAATTAGCCAGGCGTGGTGGTGCGCTCCAGTAGTCCCAGCTACTCAGGATCGCACCAATGCACTCCAGCCTGGGCAACAGAGTGAGACCCTGTATAAAAAAAAAAAAAGGAAAAAAGGCAATACATTCACAGATGTATTATTTCTCAACAAAATATCCGTCCGTCCCCACCTGCTCTCAAGGTGCAGGGTGTACAGCGGCGGGTGACCGCTAGATGGCGGCGGAGCGCCTCTGACCACCTGGGTCGGGGGTGTGTCTGGGACGTTTCCTGGAGAGAGGGGAGGAAAATTTAAATGCGTGGCCACGTCCGGCAAGGAAAGTTAGGTGAATTTATGGTGCTGGGATGGAATGGGAGTCCCCAGTCATCTGCAGAAGCACCTGAATATTGACTTTGGCCAAATAGAAGGAGGGAGATCATGGCTGACCCAGGATTTGCCAAACCACAGCAAACCTGGAGAGAGCTGGTGGGTGGGGTGCCGATTTGTTCCCTCGTTCTCACCCGGTAGGAAGCTGATCGCCTCCAGGCCAGCCCTGTCCTCCAAGCAGAGCACAAGGAGATTCTCAGGCTTGGGGCCAGTTTCCAGAATTGAGGACTTCAGGGTGGCGGGGACCTTATAGGCACTTCATCCAACAGCACCTCATTCCCACCCCTAAGTCAACCTTGAACCCCTTGCCAAGGACTTGACAAGTGGCTCCTGAGCACAGCCCACCTACATGGCAGCGCTTCTGAGATGTGTGGTCAGTGTCCTTGGTCCCCCCAAGAAGGGACAGCCAATCCATGGTGTGTGTTGGCCACTGTGCCCTGGGTGGGGGTTGCCAAGTGTATGGCAGTTTCCCCCACCCCCTCACCCCCCACCCTGAGCTCTTGCCGCCACACCCTACTGTTTGCCAGCGTTGACATTTCTGAGGATGCAAGAAATCTGAGATTCTGGGACAAGCAAATGTCAGACTTTGGTGACCCCAGCTGCACACAACCCTCCTCCCTCTCTCCCCTCAAGGCAGCAGGGCTAATCTGTAGCTCTGATTGAGGAACTGAAGCTGCCGGTATGGAAACTTCAATTTATTTAGTTATCCCAGAGCGCTGGGAGAGTCACCTCTCACCTCCACCCTGAGAGTTCTGGTTTCGTGGTGTGTGTTTATGAGCCTGCATCTCGGAGTCTGTGTGCTGCTGTAGCTTGCACCCTGGAATTGGGTACAGGGAACAAAGGGGAAGCATAACAGTGTTTTTCCTGTGGTTCTGGTTCTCCCTGGGTGAGAAAGAAGCCCCACTAACAATTTCAGATGTTTTGTAAAAGGGTGTCCATGTAGGCATTGGGGTTGATGGTTCTCACAGGTTGAGATTATGCGTCTCTTTAGGTACATCATACACAGTGAGCCCATTTCTTTCCTGCCTTTTTCCTCCCCTTATTTGTTTTGCCTTTTGAGTGGTCTAGAACTAGGAACGCATTGGATCATCAGAGTCCATGTATAATGCTGTAGGCTCCGTGAGGATGAAGGCTCTGACCACCCTCCTGGGCCCAGTACCCAATACAGTGCCTGGCATTTGGTGGGCATATGAGAACCATGCCTGGAATGGAATGAATGTTGAAACTTACTGTGTTGAGTTTATTTATCCCCCTTCTAATGACTGTGTATCTAAATCATCACCATAGATCATATGATAAACACTGTGTTATGGGCTTGACATATGTTATTTTTAATATTTTTAAATTTCACAACAACCTGTCAAAGTAGATATCTCCATTTCAGGGATTAGGAAACTAAGGCTCAATGATTGCACTCAGTTCAGTCAATGGTGCGACTGTGATTTGGAGACAGTAGTTGCCAGCAACAGCCAAACAGATGGAAAAGTCTGGCTTTCCCCTCCGTGACAACAGAGAAAAAAGGACTTGCCTTTTAAAGCAACTAGACGAGTTAACATTTGTAAAGTGCTCACAACAGCTCCTGGTGCACAATATGTATCTTAAGTGTTTGTTTAATCAATAAAACTAAAGTCCATGTCAATGACACAAGTTACATTTCAGTCAGCCTCATGGCTTTCTCCAATATTTTAATCATCTGGAATAAATATAGTAAAGTGGGACCCAGGAGTTTTGCTGACCATCAAAACCATTGGCAAAGTCAGCTGTGACACCCAGGACACAGGTGTTCAGCATCATAGAACTGGCACGAGTGGAGCTAGGTGGGGCCTCAAATCACCCAATCCTGGGGCTTTAACCTGGAGCCTGGGTATCGTTAGATGATCCATCAATGAGATTCAAGGAGTCCATGCACTCCCTGGAATTTTATGCACAGTGCTGTAGTTTTGTGCATTTTGGGGGTGTAGGGGCATAGCTTCTATCCACTGCTGGAGAGCTCTCCAGTCCAGAAAGCTTCTGAGCCCTTGGTCTAGCCGTGCCTTCCTGAAGGCAGAGTGACAGCAGCTGGGGAAGCCCAGGGTCCCAGGCAGCTTCCAGTCTCATTTTGATCACCTCCCTCAGCTCCTTCCTTGAGAACTTGAAGGATGAAAATCTCAAAGTAGGGCCGACAGGGTTAGGTAGTTTGGCTACCTTCAGGGAGATGGGCTGATGCCATGACTCTCCACTGCCTGTGAGCCCCTTTTAGGACACCTTGAGGGTCTCCACGGTTCCCCTGCTCTAGCCACTCCCCAGCTTGCACCTCAGGAGACAGTGCAGTCATTCCCCTCTCCGCTACCACGCGTCCTCCCAGCCACAGCCAGCCTGGCAGCCACTGCAGACCAATTGCATAGTGGATTGTGGGGTGGGAGAGGCCAGGCCCCACAGAAGCAAGTGCAGCCCTCCCCATCCTAGTGCCACAGCTCTACTTCCCCTTCCAGATTGGGGCTGTTTCAATGCCAGGCTTGGGAATGCTGCCTGACGGAGCAGTGACTTGAGCCAGCTCCTTCCAGGTCACCCCTGTGGCTTTATCACATATAAAGCCTCCGCCGGAAGTTTGTCAGTTCGTTTTCATATTCTAGAATTTATTCTTTGAAATTTTTATGCAAACACCTTAGACTATGAAGCAGAAGCAGTGAAGGTACTCAGCCTCCCCTCCCACCCCAGGATTTCTCTGAGGCCTCAAGAGTAACTACCTTACGGTGGAATACTCGCCCACCTGCCAGGACATGCCATCTGCTTGTTGGTATTTGCAGACTCTGGCAGCCCAAGCTGGGCCCCTGGAGCTGTACCCTCCCTACAGCAGCACCCAAACAGGAAATTGGGAAACGCCTGCCCTCTCATGGCAATTCTGGGGATAACACCACCCTGAGAACCAGCCCTGGGGCCTTGATGGGCCGATGCAGAAGACAGAAGGAAAGCACCGTCTCTCATTAAACAGTCAAGGCTGATTTCCCCTTTGGCCCACTAAGCCCCTTGAGTCATTACTGAACCACTCAGGAATCTTTTGAAATTGGTCACATTCTATTTCGCTGCTACAACACAGTCTTCTAGGTATGTCCGAGTCATCTGAATTTCAGATGAAATTTTATTAGCAGCTTGGGATTTTCAAACACTGGTCAACCAAGAGCCTGCGGCTTCAGCCCAGCCTCCCAGCCCCCCACCCACCCTCCAGGGCGCTGTTCTGGAGCCCTGGGGTCTGTGGTCTTGCAGTCTAGTGCAGCCCTGCCCTGTGTTTCTGCTCTTCACAAAGGAGCCCAGAACCCACCTGAACACTCTTGCCCCACCCCACACACACAGCCTGCCTGCACCATTTCCTTGATGCCTCAGGGCTGCTTGACCCTGGCTTGCCTTCTTTGTCTCATCTCTCCTGCTCCCAAACTCCTTTGCCATGCCCTTTACCTTCTGTGATACCCGTTACCTCTTAGTAGGCCGCCAGAATCATTTGTTCTCACCCAAAGCACCTGGGATCTCACTGAATTGCAGACTCAAATTCAGCGAGCACGGGGAAGGGCTGAGACGCCACATTCCTAACAAGCGCCAGGTGATGCTGCTGCTGCTGCTGTGTAGATTCCACTGAGTATCGAGGACCTGGAACAGCGGTTTTCCATCCACCTTGATTGCACACTGGAGTCACCTGAGGAGGCCTGGGTCCTCCCACGGAGGTTGTGGTTCAGGAGGTCTGGTGTGCAGCCTGGGCATTGGAGTTCTTAAGAGCTCTCTTGGGTGCTCTAGTGTGCAGCTTGGGTTGAGATCCACTGACCTGGAGGCAGATCCCACCCCCAGTCTCCATGGCTCCCCGGCTCCCTGGCTCCCTGGCTCCCTGCTTCAAGGCAGCCAGGCCTCACCAGCCACTGTATCCCCTGGATACCATCATTTCCTTGATGGTGGTCTTCTGTCCTTCCACTTCCATCGAGTCACCCCCATGTGCCTTGCCCTGGGGTCACCAAGAGGAGGGGGTGCACAGAGCAAGATGCAAGTGGCACCCCCAACAAGGAGGCCTGCACGAACTCACTCCCAGACTGGCACGGTGGAGGGGTGGGTCACTGAGGGCAGAGTGTAGGCAGGGGACAACGGAGCTGGCACGAGAATAAAAGGACAGGCCCAAAGCAGCATGGCACAGGCGCGATTGTGCAGCTGCCTGGGGGTTCTTGGGTGCTGTGTGTTGGCTGTGCCAAGGGCTGTGTCTCCACCAGCAGCATCTGCCCTAGATGGTGGTGGGCGGTGAGCTGTACCCACTGCTGAAGGGGGAAGCCCTATCCTCCTCCCGGCCCAGCTCCTGGCTTCCATCACCCTGGTGTTTCTCATGCTGGAGGTACTTCGGGGCTGAATAGAATTTTACCAGAAACAGTCCCTATTTAGTGTACATTTCAACCATGCCTGGATCACTCTCCCCTCAGCCCCATCAGCTTTCTCACGTTGCTTTCTCACTGAGGCCTGCTCTGACCACCATATTTAAAATGTCAACTCATCCTTTACCCAACCTAATCCCTCCACCAGCTCTGTGTGTCTTCCTTATAGTATCCATCGCCTTGTAGCACACCACAACCTGTTGTATTGATTGCCTGACCCTCTCTCCCACTAGAGCGTAACCTGCCCAAGAGCAGGGATTTTCGCCTCTCTTGATCACACTGCCTACCTTAGCTCATGGTGGGGGCGGCGTTCATTTGACTTCAAGGCCGTCATCCCCTGCCTGGCGTTCGAATCCTGCCATCTGCCCAGTTCTCTACCTGGCTCTTCCCTGAGGCTGAGGAGTGTGCTCTGGTGTCAGGGCCAGGCCAACTATGGGCTGACTTCAGACCACAGGTAACTCCAGACGCCCACCTCCTGCAGCTTCCAAACCACCTGATATGGTTAGTAAGTTTCTCTAACAAAAGAAAGAAAAAACGACATTTTAAACAGCAATATAAATTGGCTTTTCCTCCCTTGGAGGCAGGTCAAGATCTGAGTCTCCTGTTGACAGGGAACTGAATATATGGAACTAGTGCTCCTGCCTACAGTGCTTCGTTTCATTCCCTACTCCCTTTGGGACCCTCCTCTGGGGTAGAAGGAGCAGTGTCTTAGGGATGTCCAAGGCACAAAGGTGAACAAATGCCCGGCACCTTCTGTGGCACGTGAAGACGAGGCTTCCTGCTGGCCAGCCCAGGCAGATGGCCCTGGCAGCTGCCCTTTTTATTCATAACCACCTGAAGGTGCTTGGCTCAGATTTCAAATGACAATGACATGCCATCAGTTTTAGGGGCCAAAGACACGGGAATGGGCATTGGGGAGAATGTGGAATTGGAGCCGGGTGTCCTTGGGCCCTAGAAAAGACCGTGCTAGAGCTGTGGGGGAGGAGTGAGCAGGCAGAGGGCAGGAGAGGAACCGGCCTCCGGGGGCGCTGGGGCGGCTGGAGGCTGGGTGTGAACTTGGGGTGAGAGGTGTGAAGGATGAAAATGGGGCTGGCGGAAGGGGAGGCAGGAATGTCACATCGTGGGAAAAGAAGCAGGCAGAGTAGGTGAGGCCGGAAGGAAGAATCAGGAGGTGAGGAGGGTGGCCAAGTGATGATAGCCAAAGGTATCTTAAAATGCAAAGGCTCGTTAACGGATGGAAGCGCCGTGCCGCTGGCACTGCTGCAGGCAGCAGCTTTAGGCTTCTGGGAGCCTCCAGCCCAGCAGGGCCAAAGCTGTCATCTGAGCACCTGGCTTCCCTGGCCAGGTCCCTCCCTCCTGCCCCTTCGGGACAGATGGCCTTCCCATGTGCTTTTCCCCAGCTCATCCTGGCTTTCTGCCTGCATCCCAGGGTTCCCATGCATTCTCTGATCAAATCACAGCTGCCCTCACCAGGCCCCCTCTGGACCCCTTAGATTTTGAGTTTAGGGCTGCCAGCTTTAGCAAATAAGAATACAGGATTCCCAGTTAAATTTGGATTTCAGATAAGCAACAGATCATTTTTTAGTATGAGTCTATTGTATGCAATGTTTGGGGTATACTAGAAAATTGCTCATTGTTTATGTGAAGTTGGGATGTAACCGGACATCCTGCGCTTGATCTGGCAACCCTCCCGAGCTCCTCCCAGTTTCAGTCTGGGGTTTCCTCTGTAGCCGCTTGCTTGGGGATTGGCCCCTGTGTGCCGGCGTGAAAGCAGAAAGATGTGGTTCTGCAATGGACTTCGAAATCCACTGGAGTGGGCGATGAGGCTGTTCATCGATGGCCTTCACCATCTGGCCCCCACAGACTGTTCCCCTCCTGTTTCCTGATTGTCCCTTAATGAAAAACCCTCTCTTTTGACCTGGCTGATTTCCTCATCTCTTGCCCCATACTCTTGGACCATGTGGGGTTCACATCGACCACCCCCATCCCCATCCAAAAGGGCCTCTTCCTCTTCCTCATTTGCCTGTTGATGTCCTCCTACCTGTCTTTCTGGGAGCAGCTCCCTGAGTTTGGGGACTGAACACCAGTCTTTGCATTCCCCACAGAGTTGAGGACGGGGGCCTATCATTCCCAGAGGTGTTAGAAAATATTCAGAATGATGTGAATAAGCCCAGTGTCCTGCCAGGTTTCTTGAAGAGCTGTGAGCTTTGTCTGTCCTTCCAATGGTGGGGGACTCCTTCAGGCTTTCACTGGATGGACTGTGAGGAAGAAGTCTCCTTGAAGCATTCACGTTATTCCTTCCGCGAGAAGGGGGCGCCTCAGGGCAGAGCCCTCTTCGCAACCCCATGTTTGGGCCATCAGGTATTTTGTCATCATTGTCGTCATCATCACCAATCCATTTCAGCTGCATTGTCTTTACGGGGCAGATCAGTTCCCTCATTTAACTTTAGTGACCTGTGAGTTCAGGAGCATTACCCTGTTTACACACGGGGAGGCAGAGGCAGAGGCCACAGTGGTGAGGAGCCTTCACACGGGGCCCCAGCGTGGCCGAAGGCAGAGCCAGAAGTGTGGCCTCCCAGGCTGGTGCTGTGGCTGCCACTTCAGGATGCCTAGCTCTTCCTCAGCAAGGGAGGCAGGCAGGTCTTGTTCGTACCTAAACTACCAAGCAGGTGAGGTTTGACGTCAGCTCCCCCATCCCTGTATTCCCCAGGCCCCTCAGAGGTGCCTTTCTTGTGCTCCTGAGAGGAGGGTGTCTAGCGCCCTGCGGAGCCCACCCAGCTCAGATTCCATGACCCCTCCCACCTCCAGACCTGCTCAGGAAAGCTGTCCTCGGAGGCCTCACCTCTGCTGTGATGTCCAGCATCATATAGTCAAGGGTTTCCCTGAAAGTCCGTGGAACTCTAGTCTCGCGAGATTCTCACTCTGTGACAAAGGGTGTCATGGTCCAGCAAGTTTGGAAAGCCCTGATTCTGCAGTCTCTTTGGGACCATGATGATGCATAAGAGCATATTGAAGGCCCTAAAACGCCCCACAGAGAAAAATATCCATTTAACTTCATTGGACCCACATTTCCCAAAACGTACCCAACCATGGAAACTTTTGCATCAAATAACAACTATGAACATTCCGTGGAACTAGCGTTCCACTCAGCCTACTTTGAAAAACAGCGATCTGGTTCAAATCTTCCTTTTTATAGCTGAAAAATGGAAAATCCATTCAGTGATTCATCGAGCATTTACTAAAGGCAAATTGAGATGCTCCCAAATGCCAGAGCCCACGTCACCGCATTCTGAGATGCACGGAAGTGCAGTAAGAACACATTGTTTCCACGCTGCATTCGCCGCATAGGCCGACTGTCCACTAACCCACCAGATGTTTGTCTCATACCCTTTTCAACTTTGAGAAGACTGAAGCACAGAGCTGAATGAGCTGCAGGTTTGCATGTAAGCCCAGCTGTGAGCGGTGGCTCATTCCTGTAACCCCAGCACTTTGGAAGGCCGAGGTGGGTGGATCACCTGAAGTCAGGAGTTTGAGACCAGCCAGGCCAACATGATGAAACCCCATCTCTACAAAAATACAAAAATTAGCTGGGCATGGTGACACGCACCTGTAGCCCCAGCTATTTGGGAGCCTGAGGCGGGAGAATTGCTTGAACCTGGGGGACAGAGGTTGCAGTGAGCTGAGATTGCACCACTGCACTCCAGCCTGGGCAACAGAGTAAGACTTTGTCTCAAAAAAAAAAGGAAAAAGAAATGGCCAGCTCCATTTCTTAATGAGACATTTTCACCCTTTATGATGCTCCCCAGCCTCTTGAATAAGGTTGTGTTTCGCCGTGAAGCCTAGAGCCAGGGAGACAGCCCAGGAAGAGTGATGCTGGTGGGTTTGAGAGCAGGGCTTTGGCCGGGGTCCACCCTCTTGTCCCCTCCCACCCTGAGCCTCTCTTCTCCCCACTTTTGTCCCCACAGGTCTAACTGGCTGAAGCCGTGCTGTGGGAAGAGAGCAGCCGTGTGGCAGGTATTTTTGCTCAGTGCAAGTCTCAACAGTTTCCTGGTAGCCTGTGTAATATTGGTGGTGATTCTCCTGACTCTGGAACTTCTAATAGATATAAAGCTTCTCCAGTGTGAGTAGCAAGAGAGATACATATGCCAATACGTATGATGTCAATATTCAATGTGCATCTGCATTCATCAGGGGTCCCCAACCTGCAGGCTATGATCTGCCCCTGCCGATGCTGCTGCCCAGCCTCAGGCCCTGGGACTCGTGGGGATGGCCACTGGGAAGGAAATATGTCTGGCAGCTTCTCTCTCTGTCACCCCCAGCCTGTTTGCCCCTCTCTGCCCAGTGTGGCCTCTGCAGTCCCCTCCCCAGCATTCCATGATCAGAAACTGATGAGATGAAAAACGTTGGGGACCCCTGTATGCATTTTTTTTAATTGCTCCCATTTGGAATTTTCCAGGTTGGAATTTTCTGTAGTCTAAAGAGGGTTCCCATTTACGGAGGCATCTCAGCTTATAGTAACTAATTAGGGCAGCGACCACAATGATGATAAGATTCCCGGTATTTTTATCCAGCTGTGAGTTGGCAGTGTAATTTATATGTATCATGATAGTTTTTAAAGCATTTTTCCGCACATTTGACACTACAGTAACCCTGTGAGATGGGCGAGATGGATATGATCCCGTATTATAGATGAGGCAAATTAAGATTTGGAGAAGTGAGATACTTGCCCTAAGTAAGAGGTATTGGAGCTGGGACTTCGAGGCACCAGGTCATTTAACTGCTTGGCCAGTTCTCTTCCTCTTGGCATTTGTCTTAGTTTCACATTAAACCTTGTCTTCCACCTCTTCTGTCCTGGATGTCCCATAGTGACATGGCTGTCCGAATGGAGGATCCACCGCTTACCCCACAAGGCCTACCCCCCACCGTTTGTCGCACCAGAGGGGCAGGAGCAGGTGTCTTGCCTCTTGACTTTGGATGAGTGAGTGGTTTCTGGTGCAGTTCCTGGTTCCCTGTATTGCCCTGACTCAAAAGGTAGATCCTTCAAATGCAAATTTAAAAAGAGGCACAGGCCAGGTGTGGCGGCACATGCCTGTAATCTCATTTGGGAAGGCCAAGGTGGGAGGATCACTTGAGCCCTGGAGTTTGAGACCAGCCTGGGGAACATGGCGAGACTCTGTCTCTATAAAAAAATTTAAAAATTAGCCTGGCATGGTGGCACATGCCTGTAGTCCCAGCTCCTTGGGAGGCAGAAGTAGGAGGGTCGTTTGAGCCCGGGAGGTTGAGGCTGCAGTGAGCCGTGATCACGCCACTGCACTCCAGCCTGGGTGACAGAGTGAGACCCCATCTCAAATAAATAAATAAATAAATAAATAAATAAATAAATAGACATATAATTATCAGTCCCAGAGAGATTTCTTTTCCTTCCATTGGCAAAATCCAGGACTGTAGATCCAGTCACCCCCAAACCCATTCAGATGTCTTGGGCTTCCTTTCTCAAATGCCCCCAATTCCTTTATGCGATCTTGTGAACTCAGGGTCTGTCCAAGCTCCCTCCAAGTCACATGAGCTTTCTCTGCTCTCTGAGAGAGGATGAACGGTAAGCACAGAATTGCTTTTGTCTGATAAGCCTAGTTGGGTTTTATGTAGCTGGTGGCCCCTTGGTTCCAGTTAAAGGATCTTCCAGCATAAAGTGACCGGTACTGGTTTTACACTCAACCTGTCTTCAATTAAACCATGTTGTATACTTTCCCTCCCACTCACTCATACTGTCTGCTTTTTATGAGACCTGCCCATAACAGAGCCTTTCTTTCCCCATGGCGGATTGTCCTCGGAGCCCTCAGCTGCTCGGGCTGTGACAAGGTATAGAGGGGAACTAAGAACCCAGCCGACACTGGAATTTTGCTTAAAATTAAGTATCTAGGAGATTGATTTTGGTGGGAGATCCAATAGCAGCTCATAAAAGGCATCTTAAATTCCATAAAATGCACAATCAGAGATTTATTGCTCTTCTAAAGCAAACCGTAAAAAAAGGCACAGGAATTCATTTGAGAAATAATGGAGAGAGATTTTATGTTTTCAGAATCATCTGGAGGTCTTCTTGGAGTCACACAGGCCTCAGCCTCTTCGTTCCCACTGGTATTCATGTGGCCTGACTCCGGGCTCATCTTCTAAGGGTTGCCTTGGCCCAAAGCCAGGGGGCCTCAGAGTCTCCGACCTGGAACCTGGTTTTGCAGCCGTCTTCCCCTGGCTATGCTCTGTGACCTGATTTCTACCCACCCCTAGGGTCTGCGGATCCCAGAGCTTCGGGAGAGGTTCTGGGTTCCTCTGTTTCAGTCTGGCCCTCCCTGCTGAAGGCACTGGGCACTTTCCCTTGGCCCTGGGGACGTTCTGAGCAGTGTGCCAAGCAGGCCTGGCTGCAGTCCACGAAGGAGGCAGAGCAGGCATGTTCTCAGCAGCATTCCTGCCCCTCACCCCCTCTCAGCCCTTCCCCAGTATCCCAGGGTATCCCACCAGTATTTCTTATAGGCCTCTGGGGAGCCCTCTACCCTCTGGGGCGATCCCTCCCACCCAGTCTCCATCAGAGCTCACCTGACCCCTGTCCTGGGCCCCAGCATCCTGTTTTTGGCTCACTGGCTAAAAACCATGCCATGCCAGGGTTCAAAGGCTGGCTGTAGCTTCATGTATTTTAAAAGGGCTTTCCAAAGAAAATGCCTTAACTCTAAGGAGTGGCTGGTGAAAGGTGGGGTGGGAACCCTCAGGGGCTGATGGCTACCCTCACTCCCACTCCAGAACCTGGGGGCAAGTAGGGCAACGTGGAAGTTTAGCAGACCCCATCCCGCTGGCTCTGCCCATCTAGGGAGGGAGGCAGACACCTCCGCCCCACGCCCGGCTCCCCTGCCAGTCCTCACTGCAGCCTTCTCTCTAAAACACACTGGCCGACACCACCATCTCTGCCACTCGGTTTCCAGAATGAAAAGTCACAGTAAGCTCACCTAGAGTCCCCTGACTATGCACAGCACTTTGGGGGTGAACTGTGGGCTGGATTTCTAAAAGCCCATCCAGCCTCAACTGACGCTGCCTACACAGCCCAAAAGCCGTGAATGTCTTCATGAACCCCTTCTGGGGGGCTTCTTGCCTGGGGTCTGGCTACAGCCAAAAGCCCACCAAGACCAAGCAGGAGCTGAGAGAGGCGGCCTGTGGGGGAGAAGGAGGCAGCCCCTTGTGTTGGAGGCAAGAAGAACAGCATCGTTGGCTCACAAATCTACTGCCTTCACTGCAGACGCCAGCTCAAGCTGCCCTTGCTCTCTCACCCGACTTCCACCAGATCTAAACGTTCATGCAGGCGGGCCCTGGGGTCCCAGAGGTCCGGACGGATGCTGCGAAGCCCCCATAGCAACTCACCTAATTCCTCGCTCCTAAAATTGGTCCTTATCATGTCCATTGCAGTTTCCAGCGCGTTCCAGTTTGCTGGCGTGATTCACTGGATCAGCCTGGTCATTCTGTCCGTGTTCTTCTCAGAGGTAGGTGGAGACTCTGGCCCTGTCACCTCCTCTGTTGGGTGACTCCTGTCCTGGGAAAACCAAGGTCTGCTTCTCGAAATGGTTTCTAGCATCAGGTCCCCTGCTAGCCCTTGAGGCTGCTGGGAGGGAGACACAATATAGATAGATGAGCTCTGTGGGGGGAAATGGTACAGGGGTCCAGACCCAGCTAGGGGGGTTTGGCCCTAGCAGGTGATTCCTGGGAGGAACCCCAGTGGATGAGCAGGTGTTCTCCAGGTGAGGGGTGGGCGATGATACTGGTGAAGGTGAGACTGAATGTGGCGTCGAGGGGCAGCTGCTGTTGGGTGCGGCCAGTAAGGAGCGGGCGGGAGGCGAGGCTGAAGCCAGGTGCCCACACAGGGAAGCTCTTGGGACGCTGTGGCTGTGGTCTTGGGCCCACAGTTGGCCGGACCTTTGGGGCTGAAGCACACAGGGGTTGGGGGAACGGGGTCACAGGGCCAGGCAGTGGACCCAGCATGGTCCTGCAGGGGCCCTGGGTCTGACGGGGCCGAAAGATATGCCTCTCAGTGTGAGTGCGAGGCTGTGTTTCTGACGTGGGGGCTCAGGGAGCACGGACCCCCGTCAGCGTTGCTGGAGTCGGCTAGTAGAGACCAAGTGCGAATCTCTGGTGAGGGGAGGGGGAAAGTTTACGGAGATCCGCAGGACCCTGGGCTTGGTGCAGAAGCTGACATGTCTGGGCAGCACATTCCCCTGTTTTTGCATGGGGTGAGTGACACTTCCTTTGAGCAGTTCCCAGGCTGTCCCAGTGAGACGCTGGCCTGCATCTGGGTGTGGGAGGAATTGGCTTGGGCCTGCTGCAGGCAGGGCTTTATCCTGTCCTGTGCACACTGGAGGGTCACTGAAGGACAGGAGTTTCATGTGGAAAACTGGTTTCTCCTAACAGAGCCTAGGACTGGCCCAAGTCAGCGGGCCACTGTGTCACTCCACCCTTGAGCATCCTGTCCCTGCTATGGGTACATATTAGCCCATGTGGAGTCCCATGGGCCTTTCAGCATGGCTCAGCAAACCCTCAGGGAAAGGCAGGAATGAGAGAGGCACAGCACCTGCTGGGAACATATGCACATCTCACACCAACGGGGGCTGCTCTACCTGAGGCACGGGGGCTCTGGGACCTCGAGACGGGGGTCCTTGAAGGGAGGAAGGATGCTGTGGGAGAGGATTGTGTGGGCAGGGGCACTGAGGTGGGGAACCCCGGGAGTCAGGAGTCCCATCATCCTCCTGTGGGTCCTCTCTGGCCTAGCTAATGGCTCTGCTCTCTCTCTCTCTAAAAATCAGGAGGGAGCTGGGCTTTGAGTCTTGAGTCCAGAATCCTGAGTCCGGGTGTGGAGTGTGGTGGGCCGGGCAGCGGGCATTCCAAGCATGGAACATTCCCTTTCCTGGGCCTCGCCTCCTACAGCCCATGGAGCTGGCTGGCGAGCCTGGGCCTGAGGCTCAGATGGAGGGGCAGATCGCAGCACTGCCCTCCCAGAAGGGGTCCTAACCACCTCCCTGAGACCATTGCCCTGGAGGTACCTCTGCCCCACAGAGCAGAGTGCCTGCTCCCCAGCTTACAGCTTCACGTGGGTCTTTCCCTCTCTGGCCCCTTGTCTCTGCCTGGCCAGGATTCCCTCCCGCAAACACATGGGCCGTGGCCAGATGTCTCCTTGATGCAAACCTTGGAAAATGTGCCATGTGTCTGTGACTGCCAACAAAAATGTTTAATCAGTTGCTGCGGTTCTTCCCCTCTATCCCTCTGCTTTGGTTTTATTGGCTTTTGCAGAATTTATTGCCCAGCGTTAATTTGGCATTCCCTTCCTGTCACTGCCGGAGACGAGCCACCTGAAACAGACAAACCCCTGTGCACAGGAATCGCAGCCTCGGAGTCCCCCATAGGCGCCCCCAAACCAGGGAAGGGGCTGGGTCCTCCCACAGCTGAGCGGGGAGAGCAGGGTCTGCAGGAGACTGGGGAGGAAGGGCTGGCTCCATTACCTTGACCTTGTCAAAGATGGTGAGGCGGTGGAGCCAGGCCGCAGGTAGCAGGGGCCGCCCCTGCCAGTGTCCAGCGTGAATGGAGGGCCGGTGCATGGGGATCAAGTGACGAATGAATGAGGCACAGAACCTGCGGGAATACACACACAGCTCACACCACACTAGCAAGCACAGATTTCCGTGGTCTTGCTGCGTGCCCATAAGAACCGTGTCAGAACCTTGTTGCTAGAAGGGTCTCATGGAGGTCCCCTGCCCCCGGACGGTTTGGAAACATGCGAGCATGTCTGTGCCCCTCACAATGACTGGGATGCCCAGTAGGAAAGGCCAGGAGAGCCCAGTGTCCATCAGCGGTGGGCCAGCCTGCATGTTTGCCCACCATACCAGTGGCATCCTTTCAAAATACTGCACAGACAAGGAGAGCAGCTTAGGGTTACGCGGCCACTTAAGATCAAAACTGGACCCAGGGCTCTGGGCTCCTAAGCTGGTCTCTTGGCCCTGACCACATCCTTCGGAGGCCCTGAAGCTGGCAGGGTGGGAAGGGACCAGGGGTCTCTGGGAAGGACCTGAGAAAGAAAGTCCGACCAAGTGATCACTCAGACCACAGACCCAGGGCGACTGGCACCCCCTCATCAGCTGGGAGAAATGAGTGCCACGTCTTCAGGTCTGCCAGTTCTTTCCTGGTTAATACCCAGGGATGTGGCTGTGGGCCGAGGGTGGGGTGGCACTCTGAGCCTCCTCGGCTTTAGGGAGTGGGCATTACTCCACAGGAAATTCCAAGAAGGTCACCCCGCCAGGGCTTCTGCTGTCATGGAGCCCTGGGCCTGTCCTGAGCAGTTCTCTACCCCTCCTCTCAGCTGAGCCTTAGCACAGTCCTGAAAGGTGGGTAGGACATTTTATGAGTTGTGAAACTGAGGCCTGGAGAGGTGCGGAAACCTGCCCAGGGCCTGCAGGAATGGCAGGCGGTCCCAGGCGCAGGCCTCTGGGTGGGTGAGTGGGCCTCTGCCCCAGCCTTTGCCCACCCTGGAGCTCTGCAGGCTGCTCTTTGAAGATGGGCTACTTTGCTCATCTTTGACCCACGCCACAGAGCTAGGCCCAGAGAAGGGGAGTGTGAGGCTGGCTTGGGCTCCGTTTGAGGACATCTGTTCAAATGGGCCAAGCTGCTTGACAGTGAGACAGATGCTGTCAAAGCAGTGAGAGTGGGTGCCCCTCATCAGGCAGGCTGTGCAGGGGTCCCTGCAGGGGTCCAAGGTGACAGTGGATGCCTGTGAGACTTCCTGGGCCCCAGTCTTCCAGGTCATGCAGGGTCACTGCGCTTCACGTGGCCCTGCAACACCAAGAATATGCAGGGCCTTGCAATCCAGATGGAGAATTGTGCAAACGTTCCTCCAAAGCGCAGCCCCGCCCTTGGCTGAGGCCAGGCCCAGCTGGCTACTTGGAACTGGGAAGACTGCTGCTCCTCCCCCGAGACTGCAGGAGTCCCTGGGGCCTCCTGGCCAAGGCCAGGCCACCCTGCAGCAGGGCCCAGTGCAGGCTGTGGGGTGTTGGCCGCGTCCCTGGGGTCTAGAAAGGCCCAGGCAGCCCCAGCTCTTTCCCTGGGAGAAAAGAAAGCGGAGCCGCGGCTGGCCTTCTAGACAGGAGCCTCAGGCAGTGGTGGCAGCAGCTACTGACTCTCCTCTCCCTCTCTTCCTCCTCCCCCTCTCTTCCTCCTCCTTCTGTTGAGGTGAAATTCTCTTCACATAACCCTTTTACAGTGTGCAATTCCGTGGCATTTAGTCCCCACGCAGTGATGTGCAGCCGTCACCTCTACCTGATTCCAAAGCACTTGCATCACCCTCAGGAGACCCCATACCCAGTAGCAGTCACTCCCCCTTCCCCCTGTACGGCCGCCCCTGCCAGCTAGTAATCTGCTTTTGTCTCGGTGAACTTAACTCTTCCGGATATTTAATGTAAACAAAATCTTACACTATGTAGTCTTTTGTGACTGGCATCTTTTATTTAGCATGTTTTCTCGGTTCATCCATGATGTAGCACTGTGCACTTTCCTTTTTTCTTTTCGAGACAAGGTCTCACTCTATCACCCAGAGTGGGGTGCAGTGGTCCAATCACAGCTCACTGCAGCTGCAAACTCTTTGGCTCAAGTGATCCGCTCACCTCAGTCTTCCGAGTAGCTGGGACTACAGTCGTGCACCACCACACCTGGCTAATTTTTGTATTTTTTTTGTAGAGATGGGGTTTTGCCATGTTGCCCAGGCTGGTCTCAAACTCCTGAGCTCAAGTGATCCTCCCCACTTGGCCTCCCAAAGTGCTGAGATTACAGGCAAGAGCCGCTGTGTCCAGCCCCAATTTTTCTTCTCCTCACCAGTGTGAGACGGGTGACAGTGTCAGCTACCACACAGATCTTCACATTTCTTATTTTGGCCTTGTAGTTGGATCCTGGAATCCACGTCTTCCTCTTGCCATTGTAGTTTAACCCCAGGGAAAATTTGTCCAAGAGCAGATCTGCTTCTTAAGGAAGTGCCAGGGGTCAGCCCCCAGCGCATGGTACCCATGGTGGCTGTTCCTTAGACCAGCCTGCTCCCCTGAGCCACACACCACCCTACGCCCCCAACCCACTGCCGGCAGTGTTGGGAGGCCACGGGCTTGGGGCTAGACACAGCTGCTCCCTTCTCCCTGGCTGGTAGGCCCCACGTGGGGATGTCTCTGCAGGGCACAGGGGTGTCCAGCCCCCATTCTGCTCACTAAGAGGTGATCTGGGGATCTCCCTCTGCCTTTTAAAAAATTTGCACAAAGCCAGCTTATAGACTAACAGCTACTTCTGCCTACATCTCCCAAGGTTTCCAAACTCTGTCAGCCTCATCAGGCCCCTCCCCAGGGAAAGATGCTGATTCTGCTGAGGGGAGGGCCTCGGCCTCAGGCAGCAGGAAGGGGCAGGAGCCCTTTCTGCCATTTGGCTGAGGCAGGGCCTGGACCAGGTGCAATGCTTGGGACTTCCCACTCTCCCCTCCTGTGGCCTGAAGCCTGGACCCCTTCCTTCAGAGAAGTCAGCTTTTCCTTCCCTTGGAAGAGATGAGGGGAGTCCCTTCTTGAGAGCAGGGCTTGACCAGGAACAGAAGATGAGGGCACCTGAGGCAGAAGGCAAGAGGGGTCCGGGGACCAGAAGGTTCACCTGCCACTCTTCACACCTCAGTTTCTGTGTCTCTCAAATGGTATAAAAACTTTGCTCATAATACTCAATAAATGGCACCATCCTTGAGTGTTTGCCAAGGCTGTAGCCTACACTGCTTATCAGAGCAGCCTCCTGAAGGCAAAACTGGGATGAAGGAGGCTGAAAACCCTTAGCCCCAGGTGGGAAAGGAGGAGGCTGAAGCTGGGGATTCCAGCTCCCTCAGATGCTCCTTCAAAGCCCTTTGCAACTTTTAGGGGCCAGTATTGCAAGGCCACCGCCCTGGGGCTGGGGCTGGGGCTATGGCTGGGGGTGGGGCATCCCTCATCGTCACCCTGCTTTTTTAGTGAGCCGTGTGCCTCGCTGAGCTCTGGAGCAGCTCTGAAGGCAGCTGCAGGAGGGGCGTGGATCTGCTTTCAGTCCACATCTGTCCAGAGATCCGGCCAGTGTCAGGTGGTTAGTAAGGAATGGTCGGAGCCAGAAAGAGGACTAGACTCTTCACTCCCCATCTAACGCCCTTTCTCGTTATTGCTTGTGGGCCTGTGGTCTCCTGTTGTAACCCGGGGCAAGGTCGCCTCACACATCCCTGCGGTTCCGTCGGGTGCTCCAGGGGAGTTTGTTTAAAAAGCATATTCCGCGGCTTGTGCCCAGAGTTTCTGATATCCTGGCTCTCCACGAGTCCAGGAATCTGCGTTTTACATAAACCCCCTGATGCTGCTTCAGCGGGGCGTCCTTGGCTGCACACTGAGAAGCACAGGCAGTCAGTGGGTTAGTCCAGCCTGTGTTTTCGGAGGTGTAAGACTATGCTCGGTCTGTGCGGGGCAGGGCAGTGAGGTTCTGTCCCTGCCTCCGTGAACAGTGGGTCTCGGCAAAGGTGTCTGGGGAGGGGAAAGATGCTGCGGGGGAAAAGCCAGCAGGTGGGGTGTATCAGCGCCAGGGTCACTCTGGCCTTGACCCTGACCTGGAGCCACCGCTTCCCCATCTCTAGCAGGAGGCCTGGCTGGGAGGTGTTTCCCAAGCCCTCTCCACAGTGGCCTCTTGCTGTTCTGTTTCCATGGGCTGAGCTAAGAAGGAAGGGCTCCCAGAAGAGTGGGGCTTGAGCCAGGCCTCCGAGGATGGTTCCCCTGTGGATGGGCCAGCACAGAGCGAAGGCAGCGGCTGGGATTCTAGCTGTTTCACCTGCTTTCCTGGCACTGCTCTGGTTCATAAAGCCATTCAGCCCCTTTCCTTCCCGGGGCACAGAGGCTCTGGGTGTGCTGTCTGCTGCCTCCTCTTCCTGCTCAACTTCTGCTGGCTGAGTCCCACGCCTGGCTGGCTCCCTCCACCCCTCACTCTTGGGCCTCTGCCTTTTCAGCTACGAAGAGTGTTGTTTCTAAAGAAGCATGATGATTCCTCTTATTTGAGGATCCTAAAGGAGTCAGATTCATAGAGACAGAAAGTAGAATGGGGAGAGGTAGAATAGGGCGTTACTGTTCAGCAGGTACAGAGTTTCAGTTTGGGAAGGTGGGAAAGCTCTAAAGGTGCATGGTGGTGGTGGCTGCACAGCAGTGTGAATGTACTTAACACACTTAGACATTTCAAAATTGTTAAGATGGTGTGTTTTGTGTTATGTGTATTTTACCACCATTTTAAAAGGAGAAGAAAGGGGAGAAAGAGGAGGAGCAGTTGCCATAGCAGAAATTATATTTGCACCAGGCCCTGTTCCCATCTTCCCCGCCTGGACTTTTGTTTTGGATGCCCCAGAATTGAGAGTTCAGGATAGATATGGCTATTGTAGCATTTCAGAGGAGACAAACACTAAGTTTCAATCTCAGCACAATTAGAGGGGTTGCGCAGCAACGAAAGAAACCATATGGCCGGGCGCGGTGGCTCACGCCTGTAATCCCAGCACTTTGGGAGGCCGAGGCGGGTGGATCACGAGGTCAGGAGCTCGAAACCATCCTGGCTAACACGGTGAAACCCTGTCTCTACTAAAAATACAAAAAATTAACTGGGCGTGGTGGCGAGCGAGACTGTCTCAAAAAAAAAAAAAACGAAACCATATTATTATGTGGTGTGTGTGTGTGTTTTGAGACCGAGTCTCTGTCACCCAGGCTGGAGTGCAGTGGCATGATCTCAGTTCACTGTAACCTCCGCCTCCCAGGTTCAAGCAGTTCTCCTGCCTCAGCCTCCTGAGTAGCTGGGATTACGGGTGTGCGCCACCACACCCGGCTAATGATTATAGTTTTAGTAGAGATGAGGTTTCACCATTTGGCCAGGTTGGTCTTGAACTCCTGACCTCAAGTGATCCGCCCGCCTTGCCCTCCCAAAGTGCTGAGATTACAGGTGTGAGCCATCGCGCCTGCTTGTTACGTGGTGTTCTTACACAGCTGAGTACACTCTGCAGAACCAGAAACCTCTGGGTCCAAATGTTGCCTTCATTCCTGATTGTTGTGTGGCTATGGGCAGCTTCCTTAACTTCTCTGACCCTTTCTGTAAAATGGGAATCACATGTTAGGAGGGCTGGCCCAGGTTCTGGCACTCACAGACATATAGTAGATGGCAGATATTATTCTCATAAATATTTGGAAGAATTATAACTTGTAGCCCACCTCTCTGCCAGAAGGAGAAACTGAGGCCCAGGGACGGGATTTGACTTGCCCAAGGCCACACAACCAGCCCATTATTGAGCTATGATCTCAAGACATTGTGGCCACCCCACCCAGATCTCTTCCCACCCCTGCAAGCTGTCTTGCAGTTAAGCATGGGGCCACCCACCCAGAGACCAGGAAGTTATAGCGGAGCGGACTTCGGGCTGCCACATGCTCCTCTCTGTGCTCGGAGAAGGCAACATGACTGTCCCCCACGAGCATTCACCTTCCCATCCCTTCAGAGAAATCAAGATTGTCCTTCACGAGAAAGAGCTGGATTTTACCAGCCAAACCTTTCTGTGGCATAACAGCTGTGGGTGATGATCCTCCAGGCAGCTTCGCAGGGTTCAGAAGGCTAGGCTTGTACTACAGGCATGCGGAAGAGGGGCACCATCTGGTGTGAATCACTGTGAATTAAAGTCATCTTGGCTCAAGGAAGAGCCTGCAGACAAATGCACCGGCATCTTACAAGACCAGCATTTAGAGGCTTCTTTGGAGAAAGATGTCCTCTTGGTGAGGAAACCGCTCCTGAAGGCAACACCATTCAGGAATTATTCATTCATGCACTCATTGTTCATCTGTCCACAGTGCATAATCGCCTGGTGGCTACTGTATGCCAGGTGTTAGGGATAAAAGAGAGAAAGCAGACCAGGTCCCTTGAGTCTCCACTTGGGGATGGGGAGGGGATCAGCACAAGGTACAAGGAAGTGTTGTGGAGGGTGACGCCCAGAGACCATAGGAACACCCAGGAAGGAGGCGTCAGCTGAGCCGGGGCATGTGCAAGAGCTTCATGGAGGTGACGTTTAAGCCAGAAGGACAGGAAGGGGAAAGCCCTGCTGGCTTAGGCACAGGCCAAGCTGCTGTTACAAGAAAACCAAAACACAGGAGCTTAAACAAGGCAAGGTCCATTTCTCTCTCATGGAAAAACACATGAAGTGATAGGTAAGGCTTGGGGCTGTTGGGGACCCAGCAGGCTTCTGTCTTGCGGCCTGGCCCTCCCTGGTTGAAGATGGCACACCGTCACACTTCTGCACCCAATTCTAGGCCTTGGGAAGACGGAAGGAGGAGGAGGAGCCTAATTCATTTAAGGGCACGACCTAAAAGTTGTACTGGGTGCTTCTGCTTGCTACCCATTGGCCAGAATGTAGTCACATGGCCACTCCTAGATGCAAGGAGGGCTAGGAAATGTATTCTTTAGTTGGGTGGCCATGCTGGAGCTTCAGTTATGCTGGAGCTTCAGTTACAGGAAGGAGGGAAGAGATTTGGGGTCGGGGAGTGGAGAAGGGAGTCAACTGCGTTTTTGCCACATGCAAGACAAGGCCATGAGAGAGAGAGCTTGTATGTTTGAAGATTCGTAAGTGGTTTGCAGCATGACAGGAGTGGCAAAAGATGACACAGAAGAGGAGGCAAGGTCCTAAGTATCCTTCCGAGGGATTTGGAGTGTATTCTGTGTGTACAGGGAGCACTGAAAATGGCATCAGGAGTGCCCAGGTGATGGCACAGAGATGGGGGGTCTGAGCCTGCAGGCAGAGGAGCCAGCAGGAGGCGCGGCCACCATGAAGGCTGGAGCTGGGGCACTGGCAGTGGGAGTGGAGAGGGCACAGGGGCCGAGGAATGCTTAGGGGATGGCAGAGACCTTTTCCTTTTACTGAATGCGGAAGCAGAGCTCTGAGTGCTGAGCTCTGGAATCTTCTCGGCTGGAGGAGGACCTGGAGAATAACCACTTTCTCACTTCCTTTCCTCAGACTGTTCTACGGATTGTGGTGCTTGGGATCTGGGATTACATCGAAAACAAAATAGAGGTAAAGACCAATGTCCACCCCCAAAGCCCCCACTCAGCCATCCTGGAAGCTGGAAAATGTCACGTCCCACCCATTCCAGGGTGGACACCATCAAAAAGGCTGGCTCCTTCTCCCACTTGACCTCTGTGGCTGTCCATGTTGGGTGGGGCAGGGAGGGGAAACTCAGACTGTTTCCAGCAAAGGAATGTTCTAAAACATTCGTTTAGAATGTTAAAAGGAATGCAGAACTCCTTAAAGTTCTGCAAAATTTTACAATTTGAATCAATTTGAAAAGGTTTTGAAATGTGTTTTAAAATAAACCTAAATGGAAAGCTGAGCGGGAAACTGTCAGCGTGTTTCTCAGGCTGGGTTTCCGTTCTGCTTCCCGCCACACGGGTGGGGTGTGGTGGGTGGGATGAGGTCAGGGAGGCCTGGCTGTCGCTGGCGGTGTTGTGCACACAGACAAGGCAAGGCGGTCAGGATCTGCTGCCCACTCCTTCCTCACCTCTCCATCTATATTTCAGCCTCTTTGGCCCAGTGCTGGGATCTGACACAGTGCTGGGATCTGACACAGTGCTGGGATCTGACACAGTGGGCCTGGCCGATGGATGGCTCAGAACACCGCCAGGCTGGGGCAGGCAGATGGAAGGGCAGGACCCCAGGCTTCATTGTGCAGGCTGGGCCCACTCCTCGCCTAGCCCTGCCCCCCTGGAGGGTTAGAGACTCTGCACTGGATAGAGCTGAGATGCCGGTTCTGGGCTCCTGTTCCCCCTGGGGAAAGAGGCACCCTGAGCCTGCCTTCAGCCCCTGCCCTGCCAGGGAGGGATCCAGCTTGGCCTCTGCCCAGGGCCTGGGATACCGGATGCAGGCCCTATCTTGAGAAGGGGCAAGACAGCTCAAGGCCATCTGAACTAAGGGCTGGAGATGGGCTGAGGTCACTTGGAGGACAGAGTGCACTCAGGAGAACATCTAGGAGGAGGAAGCCCCTAAAGACTCAGAAGAGTCAGGAGGGGCCACCAGGGGTGGGGTGGCCTTCTGGTGGGGGCCCGGGCTGCTGGAGCAGTTGGGCAGCACCAACTGCTTTGCCTGACTGACCCCTGGTCCCGGACACGCGGCAGGACCCAGGGCACTGAAATGCGCCTCCTCTCACAGGTGTTTGACGGGGCTGTGATCATCCTATCTTTGGCTCCGATGGTGGCATCCACTGTGGCCAACGGACCCAGGAGCCCCTGGGACGCCATCAGCCTCATCATCATGCTCCGGATCTGGAGGGTGAAGAGGGTCATTGATGGTGAGTGGCCCAAAGGGGGGTGTGGTCAGTGGGGCTGCTCCAGAAACTGGGGCTTTCAACTGAGAGAGGAGATGCCGTGTGATGGGGGTACACCCTGCTGGCGTCAGGACGGAAGGTGAAACTGTCAGCAGGGAGAGGGGCCAGCTGTCCCTGCTCACTCGCCGTCACGCGTTCACGCACACTGCCAGGGTGTCGCACGTACACGCTGAGCGTCCCACTTCCCATTTAGGGGCCATGTGTTCATTCCCATGCAGCTGTTTACTGTGAGCCTGGAGGGCCAGCCTCCATGCGAGCCCTTAGAGCAGGGCCTGCCATTCTGGAAGGGGCAGACTTTTACACCCTGGGTGTCTCGATGCACACCTGCTGCTGGCTCCCCCGATGGCCGCCAGCCTCACCACTGGCTCTATCCAGGTCATCTAGTCAAGGCCTTGCTCCCTGCAGGCTTTGTCTCACCTTTGAGTCCACCAAGGACAAGCTGGCTGCCCACAAGCCCACTGACCTGCAAACAAGTAGAGAAGAGAGCTGCTGGCAGGGGCTGGCTTTTGGCCTGTGCTTCTGTCATCTTTAGTGATATGCCTTTCCATCCCTGGGTCTCCATTCGCAGAAAGCATCTGGTCTACTCCTTTGTCATTGCTTTATCATTGCCTCCGCACTGGGCCACTCTTGTCTGGAAAGCTGTGCCCTGACCTGGGTGGCTCCTATGTTTCCAGAAGGTGGTGACAGACCAGAGTGTGTGGCCCAGAGGACAGGGGGGACAGAAAACCCACCCCTGAAGAATGGTGCAGGATACTCGGGGTGGGGGGTGGCCCAGAGGATGACAACACAGGCAGAACACTGAAGTCATCTTACGGAAGGGGGGAAGACTCAAGTCGCTGGGCTCCAGAGGGTGTCCTTGGTCCCTGAGGACAGGAAGAAGAGGCCCACCCCACCTCAGCCAGATAAGGAACAGAGCCACTCAGTGGGCTGGTTAGCCTCCAAGAGAGGTCCCCCTAGAGTGACCAGGAGGTTGTACGGACAGTGGTTCCCAGCATGTTTTGTTGGTTTGGTTTGGTTTGGTTGACAGCAAAGCCCTTTCTTCAGCAAAATCATACCCGATCTGTAAAAGAGATTGCAAGTGGAGCTGTTTTGGTTGACTTGGAGTGGAGGGGCGTCACAGCCCACCTACTTGCCTTCTCCCTTGCCCTCTGAGGCGCCTCTAAGGAACTGCCAGGCCTTCTGGAGCACAGTTTTAAAACCACTGGGATAGATGCTATGGTCTTTTCCAGCCCTGAATTTTGATTGCAGATGATAGAAATTGTAGCCATGAGAATATTCCGCCAGCATTTGCCCAGCAGGTGCAAGGCAGAAGCTGTCATCCTCAGGGTGGGCTCCCTCTCCCTGGGCATCACCCTGTGTTCCACCCTGCGAACACTGTGGGATTTGGTCCTGATGAAGGTGCTGCCATCTTGTCAGGGATCCCCTAATAGGGAATCTTCATCAAACTGGAATGTGTTTAGGTCTCACTTCAGAAGCCTTCAGAAGGCTGGGGAGGCTCTGGGAGATCACCTGGTTCACTCCCCTCATTTGACAGATGGGGAAACTGGGGCCAAGAAGGATGAGGGTCACATAGTGAATCAGGCTCAGAACCAGAAGTGGAGCCTAGGACCCCTGACACCCACCAGCGCTCTTTCGGCTTGCTCACTCCCTGCAGTCTGCTCAGGGCCCTGTTCTTGGCTCTGTCCATGAGAACATCCACCTCCCTCAGGGCAGGAACAGCGCCTTCTGGGTCTTTCTTCCAGCTGTGGACAGCTGCACACCCTCAGACTAATGGATTTTGAGACCCCCCTTTGTGATGCTCTTCCCAGCTGTCCCGCCCTTTTCCTGACACATCAGGCATCACGGAGCCGCCTGGAGCCTCAGGAGAGAGACTTGCTGGTGAACAGATGGGCGTTAATTTGCTACTCTTGCAAATTAACCCTGGGTGTGAACTGGCTTCAGCAGAGATCTGAGGAGGCAGCGGCAACTTGGGGCGGCCTCTGGACCTGGAGATGGGTCTCATGGACACATGGCCGGCCCTCAAGTCTGGAAGCAAGCAGAAAAGTCCCAGTGTCTCTTCTCTGCTGATTCCTGCAACAGCCAGGAAACATCTGGAAGTGCAGACGCTGTGGGTGGAAAGGAGACTTGGAGAGAGGAAATGTGGAGGGTTCTAGAAATCAGGGGCAAGAGAGGCATGTGACCGAGGCTTCTGAAGAGTCAGGAAGGGCTGGGTTTTGAGGGGTATGGGAACAGTGTGAGGGGAAAGGCTGCGTTAAAGTCAGGAGTGGACACAGACTTCCCAGGAGCCCAGAGCTACTCTGAACCCACAGAACCACCAAGGGAGGTGTCCATGGGACTACTGCTGGCTGGTGGAGCACGGGGCCCTCAACCTCAGAGGCCAGGCTTTCTCTTCTGGGTCTCACTATATCAGTTATAAATAGGATCATCTGAGTAACAGAGACTCAGAATAACAGTGTCTTAAACAACACGGAAGCGTATTTCATTCACGTGAAAGTCTGCAGGCCGGGTTTGGTGGCTCATGCCTGTAATCCCAGCATTTTGGGAGGCTGAGGCAGGCAGATCACCTGAGGGCAGGAGTTTGAGACCAGCCTGGTCAACATGGTGAAACCCCGTCTCTACTAAAAATATAAAAATTAGCTGAGTGTGGTGGTGCATGCCTGTAATCCCAGCTACTCGGGAGGCTGAGGCATGAGAATCGCTTGAACCTAGGAGGTAGGGATTGCAGTGAGCTGAGATCGTGTCACTGCACTCCAGCCTGGGTGACAGGGTGAGACCCTGTCTCAAAAAAAAAAAAAAGGTCTGTAGGAAGGTGGCCCAAGACAGATATGGCTTTGACTACAGTCATTTACTTCCTGTAGTCAAGAGCCCAGTCTCCTTCTGTTTTTCTGTTTTGTTGCTCTGCTGCACTTAGCCTACTTTTCAAAGTCACCTCATGGTCCAAGATGGCTGCTTCCGTGCCAGCCATCACATCCTCATCCTAGCCAAGAAGAAGGAGGAAGGGAAGAGGATAAAGAGGCAAAAGGAAGGCCCACTGCCTTCTCATTTTAAACACTGTTATCCAAATATAATTCACATGCCATAAAATCCACCCATTTAAAGTCCACAATTCAGCCAGGCATGGTGGCTCACACTTGTAATTCCAGCACTTTGGGAGGCTGAGGCGGGCGGATCACTAGAGGTCAGGAGTTTGAAACGTGGTGAAATCCCGTCTCTACTAAAAATACAAAAATTAGCCAGGCGTGGTGGCGGGCACCTGTAATCCCAGCTGCTTGGGAGGCTGAGGCTGGAAAATCACTTGAACTTGGGAGGTGGAGGTTGCAGTGAGCTGAGATCGCCCACTGCACTCCAGCCTGGGTGACAGCAAGATTCCATGTCAAAATAAAAGTTGACAATTCAGTGGTTTTTAGTATATTCGTAGAGTTCTGCAGCTATCACCAAAAAATCTAAGTCTGGAGTGTTTTCATGACTCACTTCCCATATCCGCCTCAGCCCTAGGCAAGCACTAAGCTGCTTTCCATCTCTATAGAGTTGTCTGTTCTGTTCCATTACATTTCATATAAATGGAATCATGCAACATGTGGCTTTTCTCTGCTGGCCACTCTGATTTAGCATCATGTGTTCGAGGCTCATCTGTGTTGTGGCTGGTGGCAGGACTGCACCCCTTTTCATTGCCAAGTAGTACTCCACTGTGTGGCTAGACCACAGTTTATTTACGCATTCATCGGCTGATGAACATTTGGGTTATGTCTACTTTTTGGCTATTAGGAATAATGCTGTTATGAATGCTCATGTGCGAGTTTTTGTGAAGACACATGTTTTCCTTCCCCTAAGGTACCTAGGAATGGAATTTCTGGGTCATATGGTCACTCTCTGTTTAACACTCTGAAAAACAGACAAACCATTTCCCTAAGTGGTTGCACCGTTTTGCTTTCCACCAGTGTGTGCAGGCTCCAGGGCTGCCCCATCCTCACTAGCCCCAGCTCCTCTGTGAAGAAGGCTCCTGCAGCTGCTGCATGCCACCTTCACTAGCATCCTATGGTCCAGAGGGTGGTCTTGTGGCCACCCATAGCTGCAAAGGAGGCTGGAAAATAGTCTTTATTCCAGGCAGCTGTGCACACAGCCCAAAAGTATGGGTTCTAGCACCATGGAAAACAGGAAAACAGCTACCCTGGACACCATGAGTGAAGGTTGTGGCCCTCTGTACTTTCTGGATGCTGTCAGGTACCTGGACATTTCCCCTTCTAGATCCACAGAAATGGCCCAGGGCCTCGAACCTGCTGCTGGCTGAATGCTGGGCCTGCCCTTCCCCAGTCCAAGCCCTGCCACTTCTGAATTCTTTACAGGGCTGTCTCTGTCTTCCAGCCTACGTCCTGCCAGTGAAGCTGGAGATGGAGATGGTTATCCAGCAGTACGAGAAGGCCAAGGTCATCCAAGACGAGCAGCTGGAGAGGCTGACGCAGATCTGTCAGGAGCAAGGGGTAATGCACTGCCACTTTCGGCTCTGTCTGTGGTCTTGCTGGGGACACTAGTAGTGCCTAAAGCCAGGGGTTGCTAGAGCTGCAGGGGCACCAGAGGTCAGGGAGTTCCTCCAGCCCCTTGTTGGACCCATGGGGAACCTGAAGCCCAGAGAAGGGGACACATCTCCAGGGTCACTGATGTATAGCCCAGCCAGGCATGGACTCAACCCAGACTCCCAGGCCAGGGTTCTTTCCACTGTAGCATGGTGACTCTTCAACTCCCCAACCTGGGCCTGCCAGGTCGCCCACTCAGTTCATCAGAGTCTTCTCGGAGACATGGTCAGTCTCTAAAGCCAGTGGCTAATTCTGTCTGCTGAGGGTTGCTGGGCACCATGGTATGCCCATTGCCATGCGGGATGCCCAGAGCCCCAGAAAGGTGCTAGCAGTGCTCTCTACCCTCCAGGAGCCATGATGAAGACTCAGAGAGGCAGGTGGTGGGCCCTGCAAGGATGGGCTCAGCAGAGGCAAGGGGGACTGGCAGCTGGGCCGGGGGCACCCTGTCGGGAATCCAGAGACCTGCATTCAAGGCCTAGCCCTGCTGCTCCCACCCCCGCTGGACTCTGGCCAAGTCAGGCCACCCCTCTGCCCTCAGTTCCTTCCTCTGTAAGATGAGGTGGCTGCTCCCATGTGAGTGGGACAGGGGAGTTCAGAGGAGGGGGATCGGGGTACTCAGGAGCGGGTGGCTGCTGGATCCCGCAGCAAGGCTGAGAGCTCTGCAGAAGCGCAGCTTGGTGTGCAGGGAAGGGTCCGGTCCCAGCCTGTAAGGTGGGAATGCTACTGAGGGGACTGGCAAGGTGGTGGGAATGTGGGGGATGGGCCAAATGACATGCATGGTCATTCCCATTCTGCCTCATGGATTCTGGGGAGAGGACAGGGCCACTGCCCCCAGCTGCACAAGCCAGAGACGCTAAGCCTGTGGCTCTCTGTACCCAGGGCCAGGCGCGTTCTTCATGGGTGGTCTTCCAGCCCATGTCCTGCCAGTGAAGTGGAGGAATGCCTGTGGCCGCATATTGATGTGGGCACTGAGCCCTTCTGGCTTGCAGTGCAGTGAGGATGGGCACCCCTGGGCTTCCTATTCCTCCCCCATTGCTGGGTGCCCAGGCAGTCTCCAAGGGGGTCTCAGGGTTGAGGTCTCACCTGGCGTACGGGCCCACTATGTGTCTGCCCATCCCATCAACCTCCTCTCTCATGTGTCTGGTGCATAAACACCCTGATTGTGCCAAGTGGAGTCACCTGTCATTTTGACAAGCCCTGTGCCATGCCACCTCTTGGGTTTTGGTTGCACTGTGCCCCTTGCCTGAATCCCTGCCCCTTGCAAGCTCTGTCTAATTCAAGTCCTGGCCTCTCTACAGAGCGTGTTCCCCCCGCCAGTAGCCTCTGCACCTCTTCCTCCAGCCCTGCAGCAGCCCTCACTTGTCCACATTCACAGGGCACTGGGCGCTCACTGCCATGGTCAGTGCTCCTTTATGCCTGGGGCAGCTCTTCCCACTGAAATGGATGCCCCCTGAAGGCAAGCCTTGTCCAGCTGACATCCAGCCCCAGCCAGCACTCTGCGCGTTGTAGATCTTGGTAAATGTGTATTCAGTGTATGTCGTGGGTCTTGGTAAATGTGTATTCTGTTGCGGGTCTTGGTAAATGCGTATTCACTGTACCTCTTGGCTCCTCAACCAACCCTAACGTCTCACAGTTTTGGGATGGGGGACACGTCTGTGGAATGTCACTACAAAGTGATCCTGGGAAATGTCCCCCCAGGAACACGCACACAGTGTCTTCAGAATCATCCCCTCGGAATGTCTGTCAGGAAACCAATCTTTTTATCTGCTTTGGGAACACTATGACCTTTCGTTTTGCACAGAATGCCTGTGCGCGACAAGAGGGGTCATCAGGGGACACGGCCCTCAGGGGCAGGTTGTCCAAGGTGTCCTGAGAGCAGGGCAGGCTATGGAATCCTAGACTAGGAAGAGAAGCGTTCCCTTCCTGAGGAGCTGGCATCAGCTTCATTCATTCTCTTGCCATATTGCGTGGTCAGCCAGCAGTGTCCAGAGCTGCTCTGTGCTGGGCTTGTGCCGGGCATGCGGATGCCACCTAGGACAGGGCGTGACCCTCATCCTCACGGGGCTCTGGGTGACTCAGGGGGTTTGGCAGCCCATAAATAGGCAGTGGAAATCTGGTGCAATGCCTGCATCACACGGGCATGTCCCGGGCTCTGCAGGCCAGGGTGGGGAAGGCTTTCCAGAGGAGCTGATGTGGAGCAGAGCCCCGGGGAGAAGGCTGCCAGGCAGAGGGAACAGTGTGGGGTGTGGGAGTGGGTGCAGTGCCCCGGGGGTTCGGGGCCATTTAGAGAGTGAGCAGAGGGAGGCAGCGGGATTGGGGACAGGCTTGGGAAGGGGCTCTGTGGCTGACCAGAGAGTTTGGGCTTTATCCTGCTGGGACAGAGGAAGCCTGGAGGATTAAAAGCAGGACTGGGGGATCTGCTCAGATGTGAGTTGTTGATGAAGCCTTCTGGCTGCTGTTGGAGGCTGGATGGAGAGGGCAGGGTGGAGACAGGAAGACTGGGGACAGAGGCTGGAGAAGAAGGTGAGAGAAGCTTGGCTTTAGGCAGAGGGGGCTGCAGGGAAGTGGGGAAAGGAAAGCGCAGGGTGTCATCCAGAAAGCGGCTGGAAGCCGATCAGGCAGTTCTCATTCTGCTGTTGAATAGGAAAACAAATGCTCTACTTCACTGCAGTTGGCAATGTGAAAGACATGGACACAGGGCTGCATCCACCCCTCATAAATTTGCAGCCCAGCAGGGAACGCGCTGACCCTGCCACATGCCTCACCTCAACCACACATGCGCCACGTGGCCAGGAGAAAATCCTAAAGGCAACCCCACCTCCCAGGGTTTCCACCATGACCTCTGTCCGGAGCCCCCCAGGGACCCCAGGTTCCTGCCGTCCTGGTTCAAGTCACCTCCACTTGTGGCCTCCTTCCCGGGGGTCTCAGCCGGAGGGAGACTCCCTTGCATTCTGCACAGGAAAGAGCCAATAAATAAAGACAGATTCCCTCTAGGTAGTGACATCTGGAAAAGAGATGAACAGAAACGAACCATTTTAATTTAAAAAACACCTGAAGCCTGTCATCTTAGTTAAGACAGCAGAAAGGGCCAGACAGGCTGGACTCCCAGTGGGGCTGCCGGGGAGGGTGGGGGGCTGCCTGGCCAGAGGTACCAGGAGGGCTGCTCTCCTGGAGTCTATGGTGCCTGCTCCACAGAGCGAAGTAGACAGATGCCTCACTCGCAGCTGTATTTTCAGACCTGGTTTGAGACTTGACTGGGTAACAGATACCCTGGAGGAGATGAGACTGTGGGCCCTGGAATGTCAGTGATGGCTAGACCCTTGGAGACAGCAGCCCATGGAATGGTTGAGAATAAACTCGGTTCTAAATAGACTTTCAGCTGGCTTTGAACCCAGGTGTGTCTCTCTTTAGAACACTTACTGGCCTTGTGGCTTTGGGCATTAATGGGACATCTATGGGCCTTGGTTTTCCTAATCTGAAAAATGGGTGTAGTAATAGAATCCTTGAAGGATGGCGGTGAGATCGTAGCCTAAAGCCTGACACGTGATGGGTAGCAACTAATGGGAGTGGACCCCGCAGTCCACCAGCCGCACCACACCTGCCCCACACACCCATACTACACCTGCCCCACACACCCATTTTACAAATAAGAAAACTGAGCGGTGGTGGCTCGCCTTGGGGGCACACAGCTAGTCCAGGGGGGCATAGAACCAGGCGTCCTAACTGTGAACACTGTTCTTTTCCAGCCCATCACATTGAGCCTCCTTTTTCCTACTCATGGCACTTCTTAGCACTCGGCAAAAGCATTGATCAGATGATGCATGAGGTATTTTATACTGCAGGTACAGACCTGGCTCCCCTCAGCTGTCTCAATGGCACCCCCCAACCCCGTTCCAGGACAGTCTAGTATTCTTTGTGACAAACTCTTGCTGTCTCCTTGCTGGAATTCTCAGAGTATAATGAAGCCATTTCCAAACTGAATTCACATATGCTGCCTGAAAAATTGACATTTACCAATGAAATGTGTTAGGGTCCCAGTTTAAATACAACACCTGGCCTGGCGCGATGGCTCACACCTGTAATCCCAGTGCTTTGGAAGGCTGAGGCAGGAGGACTGCTTGAGGCCAGAAGTTCGAGGCTGCAATGAGCTGTAATGCCACTGCACTCCAGCCTGGGCCACAGAGCAAGACTCTGTCTCTAAAAAAAAAAAAAAAAAAAAAAAAACCACTTTCCACTGCCTTGCTCTCTTGCTGGGGTGTGTTTGTACAACTATTTGTCACAACTTCACCCAGCTGTTTTTAAAAAAATGAACTTTATTTTTTAGAACAGTTTTATATTGATCAAAAAACAGTGAAGCAGGTGCAGAGTTCCCTGTATCCCCTGTGCCCGGCTGCCCGTTATTAACATCATACACTAGTATCATTTGTTACAATGAACAAACCCACATTGATATGGTACTCAGGTTTTCTTAGTATTTAATCTGTTATGTCCTCTATTTGCTCCACATCACATTCAGTCGGCACGTCTCCTTAGGCTCCTCCTGGCTGTGGCAATTTCTCAGACTTTGTTTCTGATGACCTGAAGGGTTTTGGGGAGCACTGGCCGGGTGTTTTTGTTTTATAGGATGCCCCTCTGTTGGGATTCATCTGATGTTTTCCCCAGGGTAAGCCCGGGGTTGTGGGTTTTGGGAGGAAGACTGCAGAAGGAAAGTGCCATTCTCATTGTCTCACATCAAGAGGACACACTGGCCACGTGACTTCTCACTGTGATGTGACCTGGATCACCTGGCTGGGGCAGCATGGGTCAGGTGTCTCCACTGCACAGTTACTCTCTGTTTCTTCATCTTAACTTTTTTTTTTTTTTTTGAAACAGTCTCACTCTGTCGCCCGGGCTGGAGTGCAGTGGCGCCATCTTGGCTCACTGCAACCTCCGCCTCCCGGGTTCAAGAGATTCTCCTGCCTCAGCCTCCCGGGTAGCTGGGATTACAGGCGCCCGCCACCATGCCCGGCTAATTTTCGTATTTTTAGTAGAGATGGGGTTTCACCATGTTGACCAGGCTGGTCTCAAACTCCTGACCTCAGGTAATCCACCCGCCTCAACCTCCCAAAGTGCTGCTATCACAGGCGTGAGCCGCCGCGCCCAGCCCATCTTATTTTTAAGAAAGATTACGTTGCTTCTTACCCTGACCCTGTGGAGACTCTCAGATGAGCCTGTTGGCCGGTTTCTTGCATGAATATCTGATTCATTTCATCTTCTGTGCTACGTGGCAGTTCATTTCTTGTCACAGGCCCACACCCAAGGGGCTCCAGAACCACCTTCTATAACAGATGAGAGGTCCCTGGGAGGGCAGCTGGCCCAGTCCAGGATTTGGCAGATGGGGCATCTGAGGCTCAGAGAAAGGGAGAGGTGGGCCCAATGTGGCACAGCAGTTATGAGGCCAGGACGAAAACAGGTCTCTTGTCGCTCATTCCAGTGCCTTCCCTCCTGGATCACACTGGCCCTCTGGCTTTGACAGGGAAACAGGCTTCACTGCTTCCCTCATTCCTATGATCTCTTCTTGTTGTGGACACACCTCATCCTTAACAGATTCCTACCTGGGGAGGGGTGCCTAGAGGATCCCGGGAGGGGAGGAGGACTCTCTGCTGGTCAGTCATACCATTCCAAAGCCCTGGCCATGCCTTCTGTAGTCCCTTCCAGACTCCCCACTGCTGTGATAGAAGCACATGGCCTCTGACCCCTGAATTCAGCAATTCCTTAGGTGGAAGTTCTTTTCCATTCTTTTTTTTTTTTTTTTTTGGTGAGGGGTGGATCCTGGCCAGAATTTCATTATGAGTTAGGCTCGCTGGTACACAGATGGATTCCAAAGTCACGATGCTAGAGGCTGCCCTTCAGAGAGACAGTGTGGACGCCTTGTCTCTCTCTCTCTCTCTGTCTTGGCTGCTTCAGAAACCAAAGCCATTTTAGATGCAGCAGTTAAATCAATGCAACAATATACTCTTCTGACTCATCTCACGAAACCACCTCTGAGGTTTTATGTACCTCCATGAGCGGGATCTCGCTGTAGTTCCGAAACACATTCTGAAGTCTCCGTTATACCCGCTCTTTCCCCCTTAAGCCTGATAACAGCTTCTGGTACAAAATAGTACGATCTGACCTGGCCCACTGTGGAAGTTAGTTTCTCTTCTCTGAAGTTCTCCTTCCTCAGCACCATTCACCCTGAGATCATTGGCAAAATAGGGTATGAGGCTCAATCCGGGGTGACTCAAGGTCCAGCCTCCAAGGAGACCAGTGGGACCTGTGAGCCCCTTAGGCCATCCTTAGACCTTGGGAAAGGTGAGTCCCTTGTCAGGGAGCTTGGAGGAGTGGAAAGAATCCTCTTATTCGGGGAGCCAGCAAGCCAGATTCAAACCTCAGCCCCACCAGTGACCAGTCGTCTCCCCTTTAGCCCCTGAGCCTCAGCTTCTCATTGGGAAAATTGGAGGTAACAAGGCCTATATCGTGTGGATGCCATATGCATCAAATTAAATCTGGCCTGCTGGAGGCTCTCAGTAAGGTTTAAAAAAAAAAGAGAGGCCGGTGCGGTGGCTCACACCTGTAATCCCAGCACTTTGGGAGGCCAAGGCGGGCAGATCACGAGGTCAGGAGGTCGAGACCATCCTGGTTTACATGGTGAAACCCCGTCTCTACTAAAAAAAAAAATACAAAAATTAGCCGGGCGTGGTGGTGGGTACCTGTGGTCCCAGCTACCCGGGAGGCTGAGGTAGGAGAATGGCATGAAACTGGGAGGCAGAGCTTACAGTGAGCCGAGATCATGCCACTGCACTCCAGCCTGGGTGACAGAGTGAGACTCAGTCACACACAAAAATAATAATAATAATAATAATACTAAATGTATTTATATGATGGTTGCTCATTCACAAATGCACTGTCAATGTTTTAGCTCATTTTTCCTTTGACGGTGAAAGTTAGCAGGCTGGGTACTATTAATCCCTTCACATGGAAAGACTGAGGCTCAGAGAGGCTGTTCTTTGGCCAGATCCTTTAGTTTTTCATGGAGGGACTAGGAAAGAAACCCAGGGCTTCACTGTCCATTTCCCTGTGCCAGAAAGAGACATCTGCCTGAGTCACTGGTAGTTAGAGGAGTAACACCAGTTGTTGCATCCGGCAAATCCAGAAATCTGTGTCCTAACACAGGAGGAGTACATTTGTCACTCTCATCATAGTCCAATGCAGGTTGCAATAGGTCAGGGTGGAGGGACCCTCTGTTCCACACAAGTCACTCAGGACTCCAGGCTGCTTCCATTTTGTGGCTTTTTTTTTTTTTGGGGGGGGGGGGATGGAGTCTCGCTCTGTGGCCCAGGCTGGAGTGCAGTGACATGATCTCAGCTCACTGCAACCTCTGCCTCCTGGGTTCAAGTGAATCTCCTGCCTCAGCCTCCTGAGTAGCTGGGATTACAGGCATGTGCCACCACGCCTGGCTAATTTTTGTATTTTTAGTAGAGACGGGGTTTCACCATGTTGGCCAGGCTGGTCTCGAACTCCTGACCTCAAGTGATCTGCCCACCTCGGCCTCCCAAAGTGCTGGGACTACAGGTGGGAGCCACCAAGCCCGGCCGATCCTTCTTCCTCCAAGTCCTCTGAGTCTTCTGCAGTCAGTGGATAGGAAAGTGAGGCTGAGGAATTGGGCACAGCAGGTTTTTATTGGCCAGGACTGAAAATGGTGACATTGCTCTGCCCCCGTTTTATTGGCAAGAGTCAGTTGCACAGTACCAACTAGGGGCACCAGATGCTGTCAGAAGTGGTCTTTATGCCCAAGAAGAAAACCGTCACCTGCACAGTCACCCAACCCATAAAACAAGGCCAATGGGCTCACAACATTCCCTACCCTTTCCACGGTTCCACTACAGCAGGCAGCACAGCCACATTTATCAAAGTCCTTCCTGGAGGAATGCCATGTCTCCCTGGCCTGTTTCCTGAAGAAACAAGATGATAATCTTGACCCTGCAGGCTGTAGGCATTTCTGATGGAGGAAGATGTGGGGAGAGGAAGCTGTCATGCCCCTCCCTCCATCCCCTTCGCTGTCTTTCACATGGAGGAGCCAGAGCAGACGTGGGAGGTGGTGGGTGGTCTGATTGGGAGCCAGGGCCCATCTCCCCATCCAGGCCTCTCGCTGGACCCCATTGCCCCCTGGTTTTCTGGACCCCTGAGAGAATGCCAATGGCTCTGCGTAGGTCACTTGCCTTTGAGGCCGGGCTAGCAGCTCAGAAAACGGGCCAAAGGGCAGGAATGGCAGGAATAGCAGGAATAAAGCCATGGTTCCATGCTGGCTCTGGGGACGGTGCTTGAGGCTGGCTCATTCCAGAGAGCTCCTTCTTTTCCTACAGAGGCCACAAGTCCCCGGCTCAGCACAATAGCCTTTGTTACCTGGATTATTCAGGATCTCCACTGTGGGAAGTGAAATTTTGTTTAAGATGGGAAGTGATTTGTAAAACAGCCGATAGCTTTAATGACAAGCCTATTTAGCTGATAAAATTAGCCATCAGAGGAATAACTTATGTTATCCTTTTGCCATAATTTAAATTTATGGCCAACTACCAGTCATCTTCACAGTGGATGGAAAGGGGCCAAGGTCGATCTCAGCTTTACTCTGCTCCTAAATCATTAGTTTGCAACTGTCTCCTGATTTTTATTGTTACCAACAATGGCGAAACTAATGGAAATAAACATTGGATGCTATCCCAACAGCAGATGGGTTTGAAGGCAGGGCAGTCTGTGCGGACAGCACTAATAGGATGGAGCAGAATTACTGCTGTTGCATTAGATACCATCGAGCTTCTGGCCAAAGTGTGCATTGATCAGGACAAGGCCGTGTCAATTGGACTCCGCAACTGGACCATTAAAGGCGGAGAAGCGCTGGGTGTGCCCGTCCTGCCGCCCCCGTGGGTCTGACCCTTCCTGGGCTTGCATTAAAAGCCCGGCCCCAATAGAAGGGGCCGGACTCACTCCAGTAATGCATACTGCGGGCTTCCCTGTGGATCCCAAATGATCTGGGCAGGTTATCTGATTAGAAATACTTAAGCTAATGACGTGCACTAAATGGGGCTGTGACTGCACTTTAATTCTTCCCAAGCCTAGGGATGGTCTTTTTTTCCCACCGGGCCCATTTGCCAATGGAAGATTTGCTTCATCAAAGCCACCATGCACCTTCTTTTCCCAAGGCACAGGCCCATGTGAGCGCTGGGGAGCCCCGTCCTGTTGTGTTTCTTCCTGTTGTCAGCAGTTTGACTGCAAGGTGCTTCCGTGTGGGTTTCTGTGGGGTTTTTTGGTGTTTATTCTGCTTAGGAGTTTCTTAAATTTGTGGATTGATGTTTTTTATTAGATTTGGGAAGTTCTTGGCCATGGTTTCTTTATTCATTGCACCTGTCTCATTCTTCTCCTCTTGGAGCTCCAGTTGTACCTGAGGCCATTTGGTTATGTCTCACGTTTCTCTTAGATCCTACTCTGCTCCACTATTCATTCTCCCTCTCTCTCTCCCTCTGTCCTTTTTTAATGGCTGTAAGTTTTGATATTTTTCTATAGACCTGTCTTCAACAACCCTACTATGTCCAATCTCCTGTTAAACCCATCCAACCAACTACTCAATTTCAGATACTGTATATCAAGGTTCTAAAAGTTTGATTTGATTCTTTTTATAGAGTCTAACCCTCTGCTGAAACACTATGCTCATTTTGTCTCTTTCTCCCCTATTTTTGTTAACATATTAATTGTAGTTATTTTGAAGTCCTTGTCTGTTCACTCAAATATTTACCCAGGTCAGCTTCTATTAACTGTTTTATGGCTTGATAACCAATCATGTTTTTCTGCTTATTTGCATGATTAATGATTCTCATGGTATGCTACACATCATTGATCATGCATTTTAGAGGTTGTGGATTCTGTTATCCTTCTCTGAAGAGATGGTTCTCTGGGAATGGGGCATTTTGGCAGGGAGGAGGGGATGGCCCTCAAGACAGCACCAAGCCTTAACTGCACTTACACTTCATTCCCTCCAGGTGGGGTCCTGGAGCTGGTACAGAGCTCGTCATTGACTTGGAATTCAGTGAGTCCATTTGCCTTGTTGGACACACAGTGAAACTGAGGCCCAGGGAAGAAAAGAGGCTCACCTAAAGTCAGGGCGAGGGAGGGGTGATGGGCCAAGAGCTCAGCCTCCAGCCCCTGCTTTTCCCTCTGGTGACTTTCTGTTCTGGCCCCTGCTACCATCAAGCTGCCCTGGATTCTGTTGGGCTGAGTCACTTCCATCTTGCCTATAAGGCTGCAAGTTCCCTGGCTCAAGGTCTTGGGGGCTGGAAGCCAGGGGCGTGGGCTGTGGCCCCTGCTTTGCTTCTGAAGCACCATGTGGTCCTGGCCTTTCCCCCACCCTCCCAGCACAGGAGGCTCCTTCCCACCTCTGGGCCTCAGTTCCCCATCTGACTCATGAGGCCCCAATGTCCTAGCGCCCCTGGGAAACACTGCGGAGGCACATGTGGTCATGATAAGCATAGGAAGAGCCAGGAGCCCAGCTCTGAGGGTCCCGCTAGCACCTCCTGAAGCCCCACTGGGCTGTCCCAGCCTGTGACTGGGCCGAGAGCCATTTGGCCATGTGCGCTTCCCCTCTGAGGAGTCAGTCATTCCTTCTCAGGGCGAGATGGACAGCATCCAGCCACCCCACACCCTCTGGATGTGAAGCTTGCCAAAATCTGTCCCCTAAGCAGGTTGTCCTCTCCCTCACCCCCATTCCAGTCCACGCCATGTGCTGATATCGCACCTCCAAGGTAATTCTCTTATCCCTCCTCTTATCTCCATCTCCACCTTCGTCCATACCTGCTCGTCTCTGGCACGGGCTGCTGCAGTAGCCTCCCAGCTGGCATTCCTATATCCACTCTGGCCCCATCCAATCTGTTCTCCATTCTGCAGTCAGCATGGTCCGTTCAAAATGCCCATCTGGATCACTGTGCACTGCCACTCCCACCATGCCACCCTTCTGTTTAGAGGATTCCAGTGGTTTCTGGTTGTTCTTTAAAACATCTTACTGTGGCTCCAGGCTCTGCCTGGTGGGGCCCCGGCTGAGCTCCCCAGCCCCTTACCTTCTGGCCCTCTGGCCCTTGTACACACCATGCCTCCCCTGCCATAAGTACCACCCCAAGGCTGTGCTTGGCTCTCAGAGGTGACTTGTTCCCTGCAATGCAGCTGACAGCCCCCCTTGTTGGGGCTATCCAGGTTTTACCTGCAAGCTGAGGAAGGCATTTTCATTCCAAAATCTGTAACAGAATGTTAACATTGCCCCACCATGGTTTACTTGACTTCCTACTGAATGAATGAACGTGAGAACTGCCACACACTTGGAGTTCATCTCTTTAGCTGAAACTTGCTTCTGTGTATGTGCCTACGTCTGCACATGTGGGCCTGGGGCTGGGCAAGCCCTGGCCTCTGGCTGTCTGGCCTGAATTCCAGCGGGACACTCTTGGGCAGCTCCATATCAATTACAAGCCATCAATAATGCATCCCTTCAGAGCAGCCAGGAAGCCATTAGCTAGCCTGCAGGCCTCGATGAGTGGCCTTGAAGAAAGTGGGCTGGGTGTGCCCATGAGAGGTTCAGATCAGCAGGGCAGGAGGGGCTCCCCCAGCAGAGCTTGGGAGGGTTGCCTTATGGGCCCTCAGTCGCCTCTGAGACCTTGCTGCCAGAGGGTTGGCTTGCACCCTGTGAGCTAGCCTCGCTTTCTCACTCTGTGAGCCCTCCAGCCACCTTTGAGTGTTTTAAGTGCTGGGTTGTCGAGGTTCAGTGTCTGAGCCCAGTGTGAGCCCAAAGTTAGGGCTGAGTCTGTGACCGGCATTGGGCTCAGTGTGTGACCAGGGTCAGGGCTCAGTGCATAGCCAGCATGAGGCCTCAGTCTTTGTCTTAGCTTTGGGACAGGGGTGCAGCTCAGTTGGTGGTTGGATTTAGGGCCCAGTCTGAAGCCAGGGAGTTGAACAGGCTAACTGGTTTCGTGCATTGATTTGTTCGTGTATTCAGCAATGTTTATTGAATGCCTCTTGCATACCAGGAAGCACAACAGACAAGACCCCTGTTGGTTCGCAGATGATATTCTGGGGGTGGAGGGTGGCAGGGGTGCGCTGGAGCTCTCACTTGCTCACGAGAACCCATTGTGCACATTTCCCCCAGGGTGTCTTGTTGGTAGCTTGAAATCAGCCATGCTAGGAGTATGCCTTCCCCCCCAACCCTGCCCTACTGGAACACCACTGGGGGCTGAACAAGAGGTAAACTGATAATCCTTTAAAAATGGTGGTTTGTTTTCACACTGCTAATAAAGACATACCCAAGACTGGGTAATTTATAAAGGAAAGAGGTTTAATTGACTCACAGTTCTGCAGGGCTGGGGAGGCCTCAGGAAACTCACAATCATGGCAGAAGGGGAAGCAAACATGTCCTTCTTCACATGGCAGCAGCAAGGAGAAGTGTCAAGCAAAAGGGGGAAAAGCCCCTTATAAAACCATCAGATCGAGGCAGGCAGATCACGAGGCCAGGAGTTCGAGACCAGCCTGGCCAACATGGTGAAACCCTGTCTCTACTAAAAATACAAAAATTAGCTGGGCGTGGTGGTGCATGCCTGTAGTCCCAGCTACTTGGGAGGCTGAGACAGGAGAATCACTTGAACCCATGAGACAGAGGTTTCAGTGAGCCGAGATCATGCCACTGTACTCCAGCCTGGGTGACAGAGCAAGTCTCTGTCTCAAAAACAAACAAAAACAAAACCATCAGATATTGTGAGAATTCACCATCATGAGAAAGCATGGGAGTAACCACCCCCAAGATTCAATCACCTCCCACTGGGTCCCTCCCACGACAAATGGGGATTATGGGAACTACAATTCGAGATGAAATTTGGGTGGGGACACAGCCAAACCATATCAGGAATGATCACAAATATTTATCTGATTTCCTTCCCCAAACCCCAATGGAATGATAGTAAAGAACAAAATCATAAATGCATAAGAATTAAGAAACTATCCCTTGGACAAGTACAGTGGCTCACACCTGTAATCCCAGCACTTTGGGAGGCTGAGGAAGGTGGAGGATTGCTTGAGTCCAGAAGTTTGAGACCAGTCTGGGCAACATGGCAAGACCCTGTCTCTACAAAATATAAAAATAAAAAAAATTAGCCGGGCATGTGCCTGCAGTCCCAGTTACTCAGGAGGCTGAGGTGGGAGGATCACTTGAGCCCATGAGTACAAGGCTGCAGTGAGCTATGATCACGCCACTGCACTTTAGTGTGGCAGACAGAGTAAAACCTTGTCTCAAGAAAGAAAGAAAAAGACAGAGAGAGAGAAATGAGGGAGGGAGGAAGGGAGGGAGGGAAGGAAGGGAGGGAGGGAGGGAGGGAAGGGAGGGACGGAGGGAGGGAGGGAGGGAAGGGAGGGAAGAGAGGGAGGGAGGGAAGGAAGAGAGGGAGGGAGGGAAGGGAGGGAGGGAGGGAGGGAAGGGAGGGGAGGGAAGGAAGGAAGGAGGGAAGGGAGGAAGGAGGGAAGGGAGGGAGGGGAGGGAAGGAAGGAGGGAGGGAAGGAAGGAAGGAGGGAAGGAAGGAGGGAAGGAAGGAAGGAAGGAAGGAAGGAAGGAAGGAAGGAAGGTCGGCTCTGTCCATCACGACAAACCTTGTCTCAAAAAAAGAAAAAGAGAGGGAGACAGAGAAGGAAGGGAGGGAGGAAGGAAGGAAAGAAGGAAGGAAGGAAGGAAGGTTTCTTTGAGTCTTGTCCATCAGGACAAAGAGGAAAGCGATTTTAGTGAATTGAGGGGAAATGGAGACTAGACAAGAAAGTGGTAACTGATTGAACAGAGTGGGGAATGGGTCACTAAAGTGCTCACAGAGGAGGACAGTGTGGGAAATGGGGTACTTTTCCCCTCGGAACCCCTGAGAGTCTGGGAGGAAGGGGGTGTACTGTGAAGCTGACACTGGATGAGGGTGGCTAAAGGTCTGCATGCATAATATTTGAGATCCCAAGACACCCTCCCAAATCCTGCATGACCAGGAGACTGAGCTCCCCCACCCTGCAAGAGTCAAGGGGTTTGTCCTCGGGAGAAAATGAACCAGGGGGCTCTGCATGTGGGCACTGGGTTAGGCAGGGACCTGCGGAAAGGTGGAGGGCTGAAAATGAGGATTAAATGGAAATCTTTCCCCCTAAAAGTGGGACCCTCTGCCTTATTCCCCTGCCCTACTCCCAGCACAGAGGCAACCAAAATTATAGCCTCTGGCAGGAAGCTGAAAACCTGCAGTCCCAGAGACCAAACCTGTAGACACTGACATTGGGAGGCTGTCCAGTGCCAGCTTGCTGCCTGGCCACCCTGTTGTTGATGAATGCTTTTAGTTGTATGTGTTTTACTTTCATAAAAGCAAAATCAACAAAATATTAAAATAAATACACAATAATATCAGAAAGTGATAAGTGCAATGCAGAGAATTCAGATGGGCTGATGCAACTGAGTGCCTGGGGGGCTGCCCTAGGTGGTGGGTCAGGAAAGGCCCCTCTGGGGGGGGGCCACCATGTGATCTGGGACAGAGGAAGCAGCTGAGAACGCGGCCCTGAGACCGGCGCATGCTTGGTATCTTTACAGAACCAGAAGAAGGACTGTGTCTTGGGGTCAGGTCACGGGAGAGAGGATGAGATGAAGTTGGCCAGGTGGGCAGCGCCAGATGGTGCACGTGCTTTGTAAGCCAAGGCTGAGGAGCTCGGGCTATCTCCCAGGTGGGGTGGCGAACCATCGAGGTTTATGGACAGGAGTGTCATGATCTGACCTGGGTGTGGGAGAGTCCCCCTGAGTCCTGTTGGAGCGATGGCAGAGGGACGCAGAAGCCACGGCTGTAGGGCCAGAGCTGGCAGTGGAGGTAGAGGGAGGCGGGATAGCTGCTGGACTTGGGGGATGGATGGGATGTTGAGGTGAGGGAAAGCGAGGAATCAAGGAAGGTGATTGCATTTTTGGCTCCAGCTAAAATGAGATAAAAACACTTGAGGAACAGGTTTAGAGAGACAGTGAGGAGTCTTGCTTTGACCAGATTGATTTTGCAACTCCTGTGAAAGTGATACTGTCATGGAGGCATTGGCAGTGAGAGTCTGACACCCTAGTTTGAGGGGTCAGGGCTGGCGAGGTGCATTTGGGCGGCATTGGTAAGTGGGTAACCTCCTAGGCAGGGCGCCCGGGCGTGGTATTCTGTCCGCCCTCCCCACTCGCTCCGTTTAGAAGCGGTGCGAGGCATGCGGGGAACACTAGGTGGCGGTGAAAGCCCTCCTTCCCGCGAGCCCGCGGCCAGGACCTGCAATGTCAGACCCAAACTTCTCGTTGGCCCAGATGTCCCATGAAGGCCCTGGCGTGTGAACAGACATCTCAGCCACAGACCCAAGAGGTATCTGGAAGCCTTTCCAAGAAGCTTTCCCCAACAGAAAGTAAAACAAAATTAAAATGTGTGCAGCTTTTACAAGGCGAGGTTGCTGCCTGGCCACCCTATTGTTCATGAATGCTTTCAGTTGTGTGTGTGTTTTACTTTCGTATAAGTAAAGTCAACAAAACATTAAATTCACAATAATATGAGAAGGTGATAAATGTAATGCAGGAAATTCAAATAGGCTGCCACTCCACCAGGGAAAAAACCCTTAAGAGGAAGCAACCCAAGTCCTCAAAGAGGTGAAAATCCCATTTTACAGAAAAGGAAACAGGCTGGAGAGGTGACGGGACTTGCTCAAGGCCACAGGGCCAGGAAGCCACACGGCTTGGACTGAATCGGTCTGGTCCTGGGTGCCTCCTCGTGGGGAAAACGAGCCAGTGTTCAGACCAGCGGGCAGTGACGCCAGGATGGGGTCCCCAGGCTGGGACGCGGGCCCTGGGTGTCCTGAGGTTTCCTATTCTGAACGAGGCTTTCATGTTGTCAAGCACCCCTTGGGGTCACACATGTGGGCGAAGAGCTAGAACTGAATTTGCACCCAGGGTTCCTGACTCCCCGTCCAGTGGCCTTTCCACAAAGGAAACACATTGTGTTTCCTCTCCCGGGCATCCGTGAGATGGGGGCCAGACTGCAAGGCACCTGAGACGCAGGATCGCACAGGTTGGAAAAGGCTCCGCAACCCTAAGAAGCTCTTGCGAACCGCGATGCTGGGAGATTCCTAAGGAATCATCCAGCTGCGGGAGGCTCAGCTCAGTCCTCCCCACCCCGCCCCCATGCAGGAGCAAAGCGCCCGGAGGTCAGGCTGGAGGCCCCCGCGGCCCCTTGCCGCTGATCCAGCCCTGCCCGTCTCCCTCCGCAGTTTGAGATCCGGCAGCTGCGCGCGCACCTGGCGCAGCAGGACCTGGACCTGGCTGCGGAGCGTGAGGCGGCACTCCAGGCGCCGCACGTGCTCAGCCAGCCGCGCAGCCGCTTCAAAGTGGTGGAGGCCGGCACGTGGGACGAGGAGACGGCGGCCGAGAGCGTCGTGGAGGAGCTGCAGCCCTCGCAAGGTAAGCCCGGGTCTCCACCCGGCCCCAGAGTGTCACGACCGGGGGTCCCCCTCGCCTCCCTCTCGCGCCCCGGGACTGTGCGCAGAGTGGATGGGGTTCCTTGCAGTGTGTGCCCCTCCTTCAATCGTGACTGGGGGACACGCTCAGATCAGTAACCTCGGTACTGCCTGTCAGAGCCCAGGAGAGGGCATGTAGTCCAGCCACCGACCCAAACTAGAAATGACTCTTCCCCATTTCATGCCTGTGGCCACCGGCGTGCATTGTGTGCGGTGTCTTCCCTGTCCTCGCGGTGCGGTGACTTTCTTGTTGTATGGTTGTCGTATTTCCTGTTGTATGGCTGAGGAAACTGAGACCCAGGAAAGCCGTCCAAAGGCGCATCGCTAATAAGTGGCAGAGCCAGGCTTCCAGACAAAGGTCTGGGGCTTCCTACTGGACTACCACCTACTGGGGCCCAAACAAGTCCAGGCCCGGGGCCACAGCAGCCCAGAGCCCGAGCCTTGCAGACGGTGAGAATTCACGGGACGGTGATGTTAGTGGAGATGGGAACACGAGCCATAGCCCAGGGTAGGGTCCTGTATGGAAGGGAGTTATTTCGAGATTCAAATCCCAACTCTTCTATCAGCCAGTTATGTGATGGGACTCTCTTGGGGCCTTAGTTTTGCCAGCTGTCAAATAGGAGCAGTACTGAGGCTTCCTCACAGGGCTGCTGCAAGGCTCAGAGGTTTTGGGAATTGCACGGGGCCACCCAAGCCAGGAAATGGCGGTGCTGGGCTGCGAACTCGGGCCGTGGGACCCAAAACCCCAGCTTCATTCAGGAGCCACTCTGCCTTGGCATGCCGTGTCCTTTCCAGGGCAGTGAGGACACAGCCGGGCAGGCTGAGCAGGTCGGGAGGCAAGAGGCCTGAGCTCCAGCCTCTGCCACTCCTCAGCTCCATGACTCGAAGCTTGTGTTCCCTTCTGTAAAATGGACTCGTAACTCCTGCTCTGTCTGCCTCACAGGACGTATGAGGAACCAATGGGTGTGAGAAAGCTCTGAGAGCTGTAAGGCACTGCAACACTGCAAACAAACAGCTTTTGGGAAACGAATGGTTACTTTTTTTTTTTTTTTTTTGGAGACAGGGTCTCACTCCTGGAGTGCAGTGGTATCATAATAGTTTACTGCCACCTCAGACTCCTGGGCTTAAGTGATCCTCCCGCCTTAGCCTCCTGAGTAGCTGGGATCATAGGTGTACACCATCTCACCCAATTAATGTTGCTATTTTATTTTTGTAGAGATGGGGTCTTGCTATTTTGCCCAGGCTGGTCTCAAACTCTTGGCCTCAAGTGGATCCTCCTGCCTCAGCCATTGAAAGCCCTGGGTTTATAGGCATGAGCCACTGTGTCCAGCCACTCTTTTGAGAGATCTTCAGATCTTAGAAACATAGGATTTGGGGGCTAGAGGGGACTTCTGGGTCCAGCCCTTCAGCTGATGTGAGAATCCCCTCTATAACTCCCTGCCATGAGCCATGCAGCCTCAGCTCGCCCTCCTCTAAGAATAAGTGCTTCATACCTCCCTGGGGAACCCACCTCACCTCCACATGGCTCTGCCTGTAAGAAGATTCTTCCTCAGACTGCACTGAGGCCTAGTCCCCTGCCCCTGCCTCCCCACCAGCTGTGGGTTTCACGCACAGGCAGTGCCATCTCAGCTGAGACTGTTTAGAGATTGTTTCTCCTCCAGGGACCGTCACCTGCATTGCCACAGCCAATCTTCAGGGGACGTGCTCTCCAAGTTCTTGCTGTACTGCCTCCTCCCAGAGCTCTCCAGTGTTTTGGTCCCTCTCAGAGTAATATCCACAACTGAATGCAGTTACTGGGGCGCTGCAAGCCCAGGGCAGAAATGTTGAGGGGGCCACTACTGCTTTTTTTTTTTTTTCTAGACCCGGGTCCCCACGATGCAGCTAGTAGACTGTTGAGTTTGTGGGGACCACTTGGCTGAGCTCATAGCTGACCCAGCCTCACGTGCTACCCACACAGCTCAGCTGAGCCACGTGTCCCAGCAGCCCAGCCTTGGGCAACAGGCTTTTTGTAGCCTCGTGCAGAATTTCGCATTCATCAGTGTTCAGCTGTAGCTTGTTTGATTCCTGCCTTTACTCCAGGGCTTGGTAGGTCCTGATTCACAACCCATTGCCAATTCTTGATTAGTTGAAACAGCCCCCTTCTTCATCTTCATCGTTCAGCCTTTGTTATGTCTGGACCTTGCCCAGCTCCCTGCCCTCTGCAGTCTCCCTTCCCGTCTGCAGTCTCCCCTCCCCCACCATACCGTGATTGTTCCAAAATCTTTCATGCCACTCCCTGACTTCCGCCTTTCCTGGTTCCCTGTGTCCCTCAGGAAAAAGCCCACGCCCCTTAGGCTGGTGGATTAGTTTGCTAGGACTACCATAACAAAATGCCACAGACTGGCTAGCACAAACTACAGAAGTGTATTGTCTCACAGTGCTGGGAGCTGGAACCTGAGATCAAGGTTGGGCACGGTTGCTTCCCTCTAGGGGCTGGGAGTGAGAATCCGTCCCAGGCCTCCCTCTGGCTCATGGTGGTGGCTGGCAATCCTCGGCATCCATGGCTTACAGTAGCATCACCCTGCTGTGCCTTCATCTGCACATGGCGTCCTCCCTATGCACATGTCTGGTTCTAGATTTCCCCTTTTTATAAGGGCCCCAGTCATATAAGGACCTCATCTTAACTAATGACATCTGCAACTGCTTTCTTTCCAAGACCACATTCTGAGGTACTGGGGGTTAAGGCTTCAACATATGAATGAACAGGGGGTACCCATTCAACCCTTAAGAGGGGGCAGGCACATAAGACCCCTGATGATCTTGCCCCGGGCTGCTTCCCCAGCCTTATCTCCTTCCACCCCAGCTTGCCTTTCATTCTAGAGGAATGGAACAACCTTTAGTTCTGTAAATGTGCTGTACGGTCTCTGAGTCTCTGCATGTTGTTTATGGGATGGCCCAACCTGCCTACCAGACTTCTCTTCATGCTTAGAACCCATCTTAGAGTAAGCTCCCAGATCTCCACACCCTTCCCTGGCAACCTTACACTGCTCCCAGGTCCGGATCCTGCCCCGCTGCCAGAAGCGTTTGTGTGTGTCTCCCCTCTAAACTTACTAAAGGGCCTGCCTCAGCCAGGTCTCCATAGAGTTTGTTGCATTGAATGTAATCTTCAAGCCGGTAACTGATCAAAGAACAAAATAAGGCTCTCTGACATCACTTGTTCTGGTGTGGAGCCCTGCGTCTTCTCTGGGAGCTGAGGCCAGTCAGCAGTAGTCCACCCCAGAAACCCCACTCTTGGCTTTCAGCCCCTAGGCTGGTGCTTATGGAATCCATCTTCTTATTCTTTTTGAAAGTTCTGGAAGGTGGGAACAACTTTTGCCCACCTCGCCTGGCTTCCTAAGGATGAAAGGAGCAGATTTACCATCTCACAGCCCATTTCTGGATCTTCCTCTGTGACAGCCTCCTGGCTCTGCCCACAGCCCATCTTGAGGCTGCACCTCACCTGGGGCTTGGGCCTGCCCCGTGTTGTTCTTTCGGCGTGTCTAAGCGCTCCCAGTACAGCCGCTCTCCACAGCACCTCCTCTGTCTCTCTCATCAGGGTCACTGGCTTTAGAGCTAACAGCACAGCCCTTTGTCCCTCAGCCAATGACCTACAAGACCCTGAACGCCAGATGCCACATTTGAGCCCACAGGGGAGCCAAGATCTGGGCTTGGAGGTTCCACAAACAAACCAAGCCTTTAAAATCCTCCTGTACATTTTAGGAGTGCTCTGAAGCTTTCAGTCCTGCCTGGCCCTCCTGCTCCCCCTCTCTCTGCAGCCCCCATAGTGGGCAACTTCCAGGAGGAGGAGGAGGGAGGCAGGGGCAGAAGGGAGAAAGCGGGTCAGAGTCGAAGGCCACTTGGGGGAAACTGATCAGCTATGTGTCACCAGCAGGATGTCACGGGGTCTGCAGTGTCCCTGCTCACCCTCCTGGAAACTAAGGTAGGGGATATCTGGATAGGGCAGGCCCAGGCCTCCCATAGAGGTGCCAGACATGCACCCTGGGAGCAGGTACAGATGCTTCTCCGTCCAGCCCTGGGGTCCCCCTGCCCACTCTTCCCTGCTTCTTCTGGGGTGTCCCCTGGGTACCTCCCGGCTCTGTGGATGCTGTCTGCCCCAGCCTAGGCACACTGTTTCACAGCCAGCCCCAGAGCATCAACAGCAAAGCCAGTGCCTCCAAGGCAGAGGGCAGAACACAGGGCTGACAAGGGGCACACGTGATTCACAGCCTCGCATGATCCAGGGACACAGGGCATCCCCCAGCTGATCTCTCCTTGACCAGGAACTGTGTCCAGGGAGGGATTTTCATGACATTAGAAATTATGGCTGGACAAGCTGAGAGCACTGTAGGCTACTCTGGAGATGAAGTAAGGGCAGTGCTTGTTGCTAACTAACTGTGACCTTCAGGCCAGCGAGGCTCTGAGGCCCACCTCGTGCACAGGACACAGACAATCCAGGGATTAACCTACAGACATGAGCCATGAGTCACAGAGCCTCGGGAGGGCCGTGTGTTTTGCAGGGTGGGGGAGGGCAGCCCAGGAGGGCGGGGTGCCAGCCCCAGCCGTGAGGAGGAAGTGGCTCCACAGTCTCAACAGTTGCCAGCAGGTCACAGTCAGACAACGCCAAGCAGCTTCTGTTTAGACTTGCTCTAGCACAAATCATTTTTAAAACCTAGGCTGCAGAGTTCCAGGCTTTGGGGCCTGCCAAGTTCACAGTGCCCCTGTGTAGTCATTAATACTTCTCTCCCAAATTTATTAGTCTTGAAGCTCGCCCATAACTTATGAATTACAGCCCCTGGTGGGAGTGCCACGGATTTCACCATATATCACAGGGAACCTTCGTGTCCCCCACGCTGCTGCAGCATCCAGAGACACTGCCGCAGGGGTGCATGTGGCCAGCCTGCTCTGTGCCTGCCCTCTGCTAGGCAGCCCCAGGGGAGGGAGCTGAGCTGGCACCAGTGCTTGTCCTTGGAGAGGAGCGGGCCTGGCTAATCATGAAGGCGAGGCTCTTCACTGGTCTCCAAATGTGTGGGCCTGACCCGGACATGGGGGACCTCAGGAACCCCAGGGCTGTAGGACTAGATCTGAAAGAGCCTCAGGCGAAGTAGCATTTGAAGCAACCGGAGAGACATGGGTTTAGGACTGAGGTCTGGGTTTGAATTTCAACTTGGCTTTGAACAAGTTACTTCTGTGATCAGGGCTGGCTTCATGGACGCATGACCTGTGTGGTCATACAGGGCCCTAACTTTGGTTCACTGCTCTGCTGTTACCCTCTTGAAATTCTTAATACGTTTTAAACAAGGGACCTAGAAATTATGTAGCTGGTCCTGTCTCAGTTTTAGTGTTTCCAAAATGAAACAGGTGCAGAAGTTCTTCATTGAGAAGGATTAAGTATTTAGTCACATGCACAGCTCTCATCCCTCGTATACAGTAGGTGCTCAGTGAATATTAGTGCCCTCCCTTGGTGAGGGCTGCCAAGCCATGGAAGAGCAAGTTAGAGTTTAGGAGCAGGAGCCCAAACCAGGAATCAGGGCCTTGCCCTGGGCTTTGGGGCCTGGGTCTGCACAGGGCATGTGGTTGGCGCCCCATGCCCCTCTGCCACACCACAGTCCATGCAGCCTGGCCAGTCCCCACCACCTCCAGGAAGCCTGGCGCAGCTGACTCACCACCCTTTCTCTCCACCTCTGCCTCCTTGCTAGGCAGGTCGGGGGCTCCACCCAAGGAGTAAAACCCATATAATGAGTGTTGGCACCGCTGCACTTGACGGGCTTTAGGAGGATTAGTCAAGTTGGGTTTGCAAAGTGCTCATACCCTGGGAAGAAAGGCGCCGGGCAGCAGAGAGCAGCTGCCACAGAAAGCACTGAGACTTTGGAGCCAGGGGTTCACGGAGGCAAGGGATGGCCCCGGGCTAAACATTCAGGATCTCAGTGAGTCTTTCCTGTTCACCAGCAGAGTAGGCATTTGCTATCCCCATTTTATGGATGAAGAAGCTGAAGCTCAGAGTGGCTAAGGGATCTACCTAAGGCCACACAGCACGTGCCCTGCAAAGCCGGGTTGGCCCTGCGTCTGTTTTGTTCTGAAGCCTGTGTTTGTGCCCATTCTTTCCTGCCCCTCCATGGGCTGCACAGCGCAGTCCCCTGTGGGTTCTTCCTGCATGTCTCTAGGGCTTCTCAGGGCTGAATCAAAGCAAACCCCCGGGGGCAGGGGCTTATTCTTAGATGGAAGGTGGGCAACCCCGTGTGAGGCCAACAGTGTGGCTCGTTCCCGGCCATAAACATCTGTCTGCCTCCCCTGCCACCCCTTTGCTCCCAGACCCCCCCCGTCTCTCTGTAGGAGGAACCAGGGTGGGCAGTGAGACTTCCTGCTGAGTGTGTGATGGCTCCGTGGCTCCCTGGAGTAGCGGTGGAGGCTGGGAAGTCCCACAGGCCTCTGATCCAACTATAGTCTTCTGTCCAGTCCAGCCTAATGGCACTCAGCATATGCCAAACTCCATGCCAAGCACTAGGGAGACAGTAAAATGTGGCTTCTGCCCTCCACGGCCCTTGGTCCCCCTCTGTGGGTGAAGACAGAACCGCAGCCCAAGTGTTCAGTTCTGGAAGAAGAGGATCCACCAGCCTGCGTGACACAGACAACAGGCAGGCCTGGCATCAGCACCGTTAGAGAAGTCCAGGCCAGCCTGGCTGTCAGACTCAGGCCTTAAAGCTCACTCCGAGGCCCTGTGTGGGTCTAGGTCTGGAGCAGAGGGAGTAGGGACAGGGAGAGCAAGTGCAGACTGAAAAGACCCCTCAGGGCCACCTAGGGACCTCAGCTCTGTGTCAGGCACATCCCGGGAGCAAGTGATCTGATTCATTAAACCCACAGGCAGGGCAGGAGTCCAAAGGGTAAACCATGAAGTCCGATCTAAGACTGGTCACAGGGCCAGGGGTCCCTCAACTGGTCACAGACTTGGTGGAAGTTGTTGGTGAGAGACAGGCACTAAAAAGTGCCAGGAACCAGTCACCAAGATGGAGGCCATGGAGGAGGATGGAGAAACCAATTTCTATTTTGGACATGTTGAGTCAGAGGTAGCTGGAGGCCAGCCAGGAGTTGTCCAGGGACGGTCGGCCAGACCAGTCCGAAGCTCAGGAGGGGTGTCTGGGCTGAAGGTCACCTGGCTTAGGTTATTTTTATCAACAGCTTGCATGAAGATGTGAGCCTCCTCAATTATGTAGGCAACAGAGAGAAAGGAGAACGATCTAATACCTTGGTAGACTGAGCCAGGACTCAGGATGTCTCCAGCAAGCTGACCCTCTGGGCTGAGCCCAGCAAGCTGATGTTTGCCCAGGGTGATGAGCCCTCCTTGGGGGTTACAATGAGTACAGGGTGGGGAAGGTCTGGTCTGGCCTCAGCTTCTGCAGAGAAGACCTGGGCGTCCGTGCTGGCCATAAGCTCCACATGAGTTGGCAGAGGAGGGCAGTTTCTGAACATGCTCGGAGGATGTGAGGGTGCATTAGGGCAGTGTGATCACATTGGATCTCGGGGCACTTGGCACAGTCTATTCAATAATCACGGCCTTGCAGCACAGGGGCAGGGAGATCAGTGTGTGAAGTGTGGACTCTTAGGTCTGGAGCTTTGAGAGTAAACACTAGTCCCTCCCTCCCTCCTTCCCATTCTGGTCACAGCTGGAGCCCATAGTGAAGCCTTCAAGGTGGAAAGGCTGGGAAACTAGGGAGGGGTAGAAAATGCACAGGGGCTTTCCAAGGAAAGGAGACTTCCCAGGAGGGATGTGAGGGGCTTTTTAGGTGGTGGAAGGGCTGTCATATAGACCGTGAGTAGAAATGGGCTTGTCCTTGGTACCTGTGTGGAAGGCAGGACCAGGACCTGTAAGCCTCACACATAGTAGGCATTTCCTGATTAAATGCTAATGGGCCATTTGACCAGGAGTTGACGTCCCCAGGAGGCCCCAACTGCTCCCCGAAGGCAGGGACTCCTGGGCTCAATACATGGCAGAAGGTGTGGGCTCACTGTGACTCCACTGAGCACAGATGAATGAGAAGCTGCCCAGGAGCTGATGACCAGAGCTGCTCCACAAAGAGGCAGGCGTGCCCTTCCTAGAGGTGTGCAGGCTGTGGTGGAGACAGCCCTCTCAGGCTGGTATCCAGGGGACTCCTGCACTGGGGACTGGCCAAGATGCCTCCAGTTCCTTCGCACTCCGCTGTGACTCTGTCACCTCTTGGAACTTCAGAACCATTGCCTGGCTCCATCACAATCTGAAAGAGCCTGGCCAGCGCCATCGGGGTACAGATGAAGAAACTGAGGCCCAGAGAGGGGATGGGACCTGCTTGAGCCCCCATGGCAGGCCAGTGGCAGCACAAGGACAAGAACTCAGCATCTGGGATTTTCTCATTTACCCTGGCCTCCTCCTGCAAGTGGCTCTTGGGTTAAAGTTTCGCTGGTCTGTGGATACTTTAGCTGAGCTCATTGTCCTACTCACGTCACATGGCCCTCTGGAGTCCCTGCAGGTGTAGTCTCAGGATAAAACCAAGATTGACCAGATCCTCCAACCTGGCCCACAGGGCCTGGGGGTCCTGAGCCTCCAGCTTGCAGGGATCAGTTACCCCTGGCTTCCCAGGGCGGCAGCCAGGCTAGACAGTATTGGCAGTACACACAGCATACGGATGCCCAGCTGCAAGAAGAGTGTAGCTGGCTGATGAGGAACAGGGCCTGGAGCCAGCCCGGGGCCCTCCCTCAACCCCAGCATTAGTGCAAAACACACCTCTGACTGCAGGCATTTAAAGATCAAAAGAGGCCAGAAAAGCTTTTAAGAACCAGGCCCTTCTGTGCTGCCTCCAGCCTCCCAGGGTCAGGGCAGACTGGCTTCTGCAGCTCACAGGTGGGCCTGGGAGGGGCCCTCAGAACACAGTGGGTCTGCTGACCCCATTCTTCAGAGAAGCTCCTGGGGGTGCAGACTCGGACTCCAGGGGCAGCCCTGGAGCACTTCCAGACTTCCACAGGAGAGGGAGGACGACCCTCAGCCCTCCCATGCTGAGGGCTTTCTGGTGCCTGACCCCACCCTGGGCATTGCAGTCTCTGGTCTTCCTGCCACACCTGACCAAGTTCAGACCTTTCTGTGGCCCCTCACTGCCTCACTGCCCTTGGAACAAGGCCCAGCTCTTAGGATGGCTTTTGGGGTCTCCCAGCACCTGGCTTTCCTCCCACTCTCAGGCCACTTTGAAAATCTCAACTTTCCTCCCATTCCCTCCCTGCTCCTCTCAGGAGGTGAACCAAGATTCCTTATTTACTTATTTGGAGACAGGGTCTCACTCTGTCACCCAGGCTGAAGTGCAGTGGTGTGATCACAGCTCACTGCAGCCTCAACCAGTCCTCCCACCTCAGCCTCCCTAGTAGTTGGGACCACAGGTGTGCACCACCGTGCCCAGCTAATTTTTTAAATTTTTTTGTAGAGATGGGGTTTCCCTATGTTGCCCAGGCTGGTCAATATTTAAGACCCTGTTCCCACCCCCCTTGACATGGACAGCTTTTCACCTCCCCTTCTGTTATTTGCTCAGTAATTACGTACTGAGTACCTACTATGTGCAGGAACAGTGCAGGTGGTAGAGATCCCCAGCACCCCACCTCACGAGGTCTGTTCCTATACTGCATGGAAGGCTGGAGCCCTCAGGTGGATCGAGCCACGGGGGGGCTGTCTGGATGGCACCTCAGCCCTGTGGCTGGCCGTGTATTCCCTGCAAATGGGATTTCAAGGCTTCTCTACTGAGGGCAGTGTTTCCAGTGCCCTTGAGAAGCTTAGGCAATGAAGGCTCAGGCCATCCAGACAAGGAAAAGCCCTGAGAAATTATTTCCATACCCCTCATCTCAGAGATAGGGAAACTGGGGACAGAGGGGAAGGGGTCTGTCCAGGTCAGTGTTAAGGCAGATGCTTCATCAGAACCTGGGTCCCCCAGCACCCAGTGCAGTCCAGCCCCTGGGGCAGGTGAGACAGGCGGTCCCCATGGAGAACCAGGAGGCAGCTCCCGTCACACACACCAAGGGCTTCTGTGAGACAGCTGCCTTCTCTTGTGGCCGTGGGGGTGGGGACAGGAGTATAAGGGGTAGAGAATGAACTTGATGCACTCACCCTTCTCGGTTCCCACCTCTGTAGAAGCCACGGTGAAGGACGACATGAACAGCTACATCAGTCAGTATTACAATGGGCCCAGCAGTGGTAAGTCTGGGTTGGGGCTGTTCTACATGTGCCAGAACCCCAGCAACCCCTAAACCCAAGAGCAGAGACAACTGGGCCTGGCTTCAAAGCATGCCTATCACCTGGTGCCTGTGAACCATAACTGCAGGCAGTGCTCAAGGTTAAAATATCGGAGCTTCAGCTTCCAGCAAACTCCAGCACTGGAGCTAGGGGTCCCCAGGGGCTGAGCCTGCAGGTGCCAGGATAGGGGTGCTCTGTGATCACCCATAAGAACTGCATGTGGAACCCTGAAATTGGAAGGGGGTTGGAATCCAGAACTCCAAGTGACCTCAGTGCCCCCCACCTGCACACACGTCAAGGTGGGCACAGTGGAGGCTGAGGTGCCACAGCACCCCTGGGCATGAGAAGCAGCAGATCTTGGGTACATTCCTGCTGGATGTTCTTGTACTTGAAAAAAACCTCAGGGAAGCCCAGTGGTTTTTACTTATGGGAAAAATTGAATTTTAAAATAATGCTGAGGCCTGTGGTGTCTCGTTTCTCCATAGCCCCCTTTCCAGTTCTGGGTTCCGCATGCAGTTCTTGAGTTTGAATTTCACAGCCCCCAAAACCTTGTATGCTCCATTGTAAGGCTAGAATATTATGTTGGCCATGTGAATAATGCATTTGAATTTTTTGTTTTCCACAATTTAGCCTCCCTAAGGCCTCATCCAATATGCTGGTTTAAAAGACCACCGTCTCCAGCCCAGACCTCTCTCCCAGTCCTCCACAACTTTGGGGAGAAACCTCCCCACCCTGCACCCTCTGTAGGTCAGCCCCGTGGTATATCTCACCTACAGCAAAGAGCTCAGAGCATCCTCTGATCCTATGATGCATGCTAAGCAGGCTCTGATCATCCCACCCCGCAGCCCCCACCCCTGCCAGTCCATCTGAAACTGAGTCATTCCTCAGACCATGGAATCCAAGTTCCCTGCCCTGGCACACCAACCTTCCTGAGTTAGGATGGGCTAGGTTAGGCAGCTGTGGCAAATAACCCTGCATCTCGATGGTTTAAACAAAGCCACAAAAGCCCACTGCAGGTTGCCTGGGGGCTCTGCTCCTGGGTCATCACTGTTAATCCAGCACCCAGTTGACAGAACAGTCACCATCTATCCTAGAACATTTGCCAGGGTAAAGCACCAGCTTATAAAGCTTCTGCCCAGAAGTGCCACAGGTCACTTCTCATGGGTGACTGGCCAAAGACAAAGCGTGTCACATGCCTACACTTGAGTTTAACAAGATGAGGCATAATTCCCCCTCAAAGCAGGGCAGTGATGTTGGAGACCTGGGAGGGAGTTCTACCACGGCCTCCCTCCACAAAGGCACGGTCTCCTATAGCCTAGCCACACTCTGCCCACTGCCCGGCTCAGACCTGCTCTCTTCAGCGCCCCCAGGTGTGGCAGAGGTTGAAGTGTGACCAAGATCCCCTCCTACCTTGCAGACAGTGGTGTCCCAGAGCCAGCTGTGTGTATGGTCACCACAGCCGCAATAGACATCCACCAGCCCAACATCTCCTCGGACCTCTTCTCTCTGGACATGCCCCTCAAGCTCGGCGGTAATGGCACCGGCGCCACCTCGGAGAGTGCCTCCCGCAGCTCGGTGACCCGGGCTCAGAGTGACAACAGCCAGACGCTGGGCTCCTCCACGGACTGCAGCACTGCCCGCGAGGAGCCATCCTCTGAGCCTGGCCCTTCTCCCCTGCCGCCCCAGCAGCAGGTGGAGGAGGCCACAGTCCAGGACCTGCTGTCCTCCCTGTCAGAGGACCCCTGCCCTTCCCAGAGGGCCTTGGACCCAGCCCCCCTCGCCCGGCCCAGCCCAGCGGGCTCGGCCCAAACCAGCCCTGAGCTGGAACACAGGGTAAGTCTGTTCAACCAGAAGAACCAGGAGGGCTTCACTGTCTTTCAGATCAGGCCTGTCATCCACTTCCAGCCCACTGTGCCCATGCTAGAGGACAAGTTCAGATCTTTGGAATCCAAAGAGCAAAAGTTGCACAGGGTCCCTGAGGCCTAGAGCCTGCCATGGGCTGGGTGGGAGGAGGGGAGACAGCCATCTCAAAGCTCTCCTGGGACCCTGGAGGCTGCCAAGGGCCACATGCGAGGCCCAGGAGCCCACCTGGCCTCCCTCAGGGTGCTGCCTGCCTCCAGGGAGGCGACGCCAGGCCAGGAGGCCACAAGCTTCAGACCTCAAAGCCCAGAGCTGGCGCCTCTTCTCGCCCTGCTCAGGGGAGGGTGGTGCTCGTGGCTGGGTTTTCTTTTTAACCATTTTTACAAAAACCAGCCTGTGGCCCAGCTTCAGCAGGGTAGAGTGCGGGGGGGCCAGCTCAGCCTCTTCCGTTGCCTTCGTTCCTGACACCCACCCCGGACTCTAGGGAACAGCACTGTGAGCAGGGGCTGTCCAGCCCCACCCCTAAGCCGTCTTTCCCAGGAATCCTGGGTGGAGTCCAACACAATCACACGGAGACCACCATCTGAGCCTATGTCATTTGTCCTCATTCTCTCATTCCAGCATGAGCGTTTCTGAGTCTCTTCAAGACAAATCTAGTTTTCACCTTCACAGGATATAAAGGGATCAATCTAGAGGTGGGTGGGAGGGTCCTGGGGGCAGAGGGACAACCATTTTCCAACCTTGGCTTTAATAATAAAAACCAGCTGCACTGAGACTCCCAGTTGGTGGAGGTTTTCCTTTGCTAGCCCAGGTGAGGCATCCAGAGTGGTTCCCAGCCAGGGCACCACCATCCACCCAGTTTCAGATGCGCATGGCATCCCAGGCTCCCTCCTCGTGCCCTATGAGCAGTCGTGAATCCTGGTCATTCCACCCTCCAAATTGCTTGTCCCTGGCCCCCCCTCACTGCCTTGCTGAGACCCAGGCCCCTTGCCGGACTGGACTGCAGCGGCCTCCTCTTTGCACAGCCTCTGGTTTCACCCTCCCCAGTTTATCTTCCCAGGCAGCTAAGCCTCAGCGCCCCTGCTTAAAAGCCTTCAAGGGGTTTTGTGTGTATGACCATCATGTTTTTATATGGGGAGGGGGAGGGGAGTAGAGAAGACATAACTTTTTTTTTGAGACGCAGTCTCACTCTGTCACCCAGGCTGGAGTACAGTGCTGCAATCTCAGTTCACTGCAAACTCCGCCTCCCGGGTTCATTGCCATTCTCCTGCCTCAGCCTCCTGAATAGCTGGGACTACAGGTGCCCACCACCACACCCGGCTAATTTTTTGTATTTGTAGTAGAGACAGGGTTTCACTGTGTTAGCTGGGATGGTCTCGATCTCCTGACCTTGTGATCCGCCCGCCTGGGCCTCCCAAAGTGCTGGGATTACAGGCATGAGCCACCGTGCCCAGCGAGAAGACGTAATTTTTTAAAGGGCTCCCATTGCCTCGAGAGAACATTAAGTGTGACTCAGCACCTTCGTGAGCTGGCTTGCCTGCCCCGCTGGCTGTCCTCCCATGCCTCTGTCCAGCCTGTTCTTTCTCCCCTCTACCTTGGTCTGGGTTATTCTCACCGTGAGAGTGTCCTTCCTGCCCTAACTCGGCTGGGTGTCCTTGGAGCTCCTGTGTCCCCCCTGGACTCACCTGACAGTGCACCACGTCCCTGGCTTGGTCAGCATCTGCTTCCCTGCCTGCCTCCCAGGCTGGTCCTGAAGAACAACAAGCAGGCCTGAGCCCCATTAGAACCCCACAGGCCTGGGCATGGAGCCACTTGGGAAAGATGGCTGAATTGGAAGAAAGGGAAGGAAATTACCACGTGCTGGCAAAGAGCACCCTCCTGATTCATGGGGTGATGAACAGTTGTCAAAAAAAGTGCTAAAGGTGGCAACATCCAACTGAGTCACTCTTGGGGTGTAATTAGAAGACCTACCAAGGGGAAGCTTTTGCAAAGGGCAAGAGTGGCTGTCCTGAGGCATCACCAGCAGCACTGTCATAGCGTCCATCACTGGGCACTGGGCCAAGGCCCCTACTCACATGGGCTCCTTTAACCCTTCCAGTGATGCTGTGAGGCAGGTATCACTAACCCCATTTTACAGTTGAAGAACCTGAGGCTCAGAGAGATTGAAGAAACTTTCTGAGGTTGAACTCTAATGACAGGCCCTGAAACTGGGGCCCAAATCTGCTGGCACCATGCCAGGCCCTGGGGTTCCCAGGGTTTAGAGCTGTGGGAAGCAAAGCAGTCACTTGGCTTTTGCCACTTGATGGGCTGGAGGGCATTACATGGTTTGTAATCTGTAGGGCAGAAGCCAGTGGGCTCCTTAACTGGTGATCTCCACCCACTGGACTAGAAATGGCCACCCTCCTCCTCCAGGCTCACCTTGCTGAGCTGTGACTGGCCTTCTGCAGAGCTCCATTGTCCCAGCTCTTGGGCTAGTGCTGCTACCTCACAGGCACATGAACCTGGCCCCATGCCAGGGGGAGCTGCAAGGCTGGCTGCCAGCACTCGCGTCTGCTGGGGACTCCTACTCCAGGGAAGAACCACAGGATGGGGAGGGATACCATGGGAAAGATGCTAGGCAAGTGGCAGCTGTTCTCTTCAGTTTGTCCTCTAGGAAATGGGTCTCTAGAGAGCTCCACTTTTTTTTCTTTTGTTGTTTGTTGTGTTTTGTTTTATAGGCACTCCACTTTTTTTTTTTTTTTTTTTTTGAGACAAAGTCTCACTCTTTCGCCCAGGCTGGAGTGCAGTGGTGTGATCTCGGCTCACTGTAACCTCCACCTCCCAGGTTCAACCGATTCTCCTGCCTCAAGCCTCCCAAGTAGCTGGGATTACAGGCGAGCGCCACCATGGCCAGCTAATTTTTCTACTTTTAGTAGGGATAGAGTTTTACCATGTTGGCCAGGCTGGTCTCGAACTCCTGACCTCAGGTGATCCACCTGCCTTGGCCTCCCAAAATGCTGGGATTACAAGCATGAGCCACCATGCCCAGCCTTTTTTTTTTTTTTTTTTTTTTTTTTTTTGAGATAGGGTCTTGCTCTGTTGCCCAGGCTACAATGCAGTAGCGTAATCATGGCTCATGCATCCTCAACCTCCCAGGCTCAGATGATCCTCCCATCTCAGCCTCTCAAGTAGCTAGGACTACAGGTGCATGTTGCCATGCCTGGCTAAATTTTGTGTTTTTTTGTAGAGATGGGGTCTTGCCAAGTTGCCTAGGCTGGTCTGGAACTCCTGGGCTCAAATGATCTGCCCACCTCAGTCTCCCGAAGTGTTGGGATTACAGGCATGAGCCACTGGGCCCGGCTAGAACTCCACATTTAAAAGCGGATTTCTTGGGGTATTTACAAGTTGCTGTGAGGTGAGACCCTGCTGAGCACTTGTTGTTGCCTTCATGTTGTGTTGGAACTGCCTCACAGATAGAGGCTGGGGACAGAGATAACAAGCGGTCCCCAAGTCCAGAGTCCACAACAGTCACAGCGTAAGACAGTACACACAGATGGAGAAAGCTACTTACTTGCCTGGGGACATCTGAAGGCCTCACAATGGAGGAAACATTTAAAGGCGATTTTAAAAGAGTAAGTATACCAAATCAACTCTTCTGTTTGTCGTGGAAAAGGAGAGCAGTTTTTAGGGGTAGTTTCAACAGTGAGCTACAAAACTGGCCCACTTCAGAGAATGTGAGCAGGGAATTTTTTTTTTTTTTTTTTGAGACGGAGTCTCGCTCTGTCGCCCAGGCTGGAGTGTAATGGCGCGATCTCGGCTCACTGCAAGCTCCGCCTCCTGGGTTCACGCCATTCTCCTGCCTCAGCCTCTCCGAGTAGCTGGGACTACAGGCGCCCGCCACCGCGCCCGGCTAATTTTTTGTATTTTTAGTAGAGACGGGGTTTCACCGTGGTCTCGATCTCCTGACCTCGTGATCCGCCCGCCTCGGCCTCCCAAAGTGCTGGGATTACAAGCGTGAGCCACCGCGCCCGGCCGAGCAGGGAATTTTTGATTGTCTCCCTGACTTGAAGTCAGTTGTTAAACCACTTAAAGGGGAAAAAAAAGGAAGGAATGTCAGGAGGAGGGTGGTGGGACAACAGTGCAAGCAGAGGAACAGCAGTGAGCTAGACAGGGAACAGGGTTTGGGAACAGGGAGAAGTTTGGTGTCAGGAAGAGGATGGCATGGGTAGGAGGGGGAACAGACCACATGACAGCAACCTGGAAAAGGACAGGTGAGGCTGCTCACCAGAGGCCTTGGATGCCAGGTCGAGCCAGATGTTCTCCCTAGAGATAAAGCGCTATGGAAGGGCTACCACAGAGTCTTCTGGTAGTTGCAGAGGAGCAGCCAGAGGGAGGGGCCCGTGCCTAGAGGAGAGGGAACAAGGCTGCACACGGGCAGGCAGGATGAAGGCAGCGGTGGTGGAGGAGACGCTGGGGACACCTGACTGATGGGACTTGGGGGAGCTGAGCGTTGGAGGAGATGCCACCATTTCCAGTCTGTGGTGTCTGAGCATGAGACATCAGGAAGGCTGTGCCTGGCACCAAGAGCATAGAGAAGGATGCCAGAGCCACGAACATGACAGTCCTTTCTGCAGACTCAAGAGCCTTCCTCCAGCCCATCCCACAGCAAGTCCTACGGTGGGGCCTGGGGGCCTGAAGTGCAGGAGATGGAGGTAAAAGCTTCGCCTTTCATGGCTCCCCTGGGCACCATATCCTACAGTTATGGCTGGCGGGCAGCTGGGGGCTGAGGGAGATGGAGCCTGAGCACTCCCTGGGAGGTTTGCAGTTCTGGGAAATGGCTCCCTGTTCTTCTGCACCCTCTTAGAGAACCCACTCTCGTGGCCCAGAGGAGTCATCGGGCTGTCCCTGAAGGGAGGGTCTGGTAACAGCCACTGTCTCCTGCTAGAACAAGAGGGTGGTAACAATAGTGACTCCCACATCGGCATTGCCTGTTGTGACAGGTGCTCTTCACAGGCTTCCCTCCTTAGCACAGCCCTGGAAAGTGGGCGCTGTCTTCCCTGCTTTACAGAGGAGAAAACAGCCATGGAATGACTCATTCAGGGGCTTGCCCAAGGGCACACAGCTAACTAGTGAGCTGTAGTGGCAGGATTCAAACCCAGGTCTGGCTGGTTTATATGCCATGCTAGATGTGAGATGAGCTGCCCAGAATCAAACCAGGTGCCACCAGGAAAGCCAAAGTAAGAAATCAGGACTCAGAGCCAGCAGTGCTGGTGACTGGTCCACCGGGGAGCTGGGCCAGAGTCTGCAGCCTCAGCCCGAAGCCCACCCAGCATGAGGGAGCCATAAGGCCTTTCCTGAGTGGCACAACAGGCCCCTCTCCAGCCAGCCCTGGGCAAGGTTCCCAACCAAAGTGTGGCTTTTCAGATCAAGTCCCACAGACAGGAGTACTGGGATGGAACCTGTATGGCTAGAGGCTAGTGGCTTGGAATTCTATTTAGCATGGTGGGTGTCCACCTGAAATTCAACTCAGGAGCTCCTTTCTCCTTCCGAGACAGCTCTTGACGGAAGCCAGAGTCGAAGAGCATGGCTCCCGCCTTGGTGCTGCCGCCGCGCTCCTCCCTGGTGCTATTCAGTTACCTCTAAAGAGAGAAGACAGAGTTGGGGTCCCACTCTTGGAGCTGACAAATTATCTGGGCCCAAGGAATCCCTCTAACAAGCTGACAGTACCCTGTGCCCCACTCAGCACTTGTGTGGAGTTGCTTCACAAGGACCCCCAACAACTCTGGGGGCTGAAACAGCCAAACCATGGACATCTCAGGGCTGGAGAGAGGTCTGCTCATCCCACTCTCTCCCATGCCTCCCACCTCAGGTGCCGCTGTACCTATGCACAGGATGTGGCAGAGACTGGATTCTCAGCCCAGCCCTGTTTCTGGTTAGCTATGAGGCTCCAAGCAAATCCTTAGACCGGCTTCCTCCCCGTGTACAACAGGAATGATCTTGTGCCTCCCACCCCGAAGGCTGCTGGGATAGCTAATGATGTAACAGAAGGGAAAACCCTTTGAGAATGTTTCAGGGGAGACACAAACAGAAAGCATCCTTAATAATGAGAAGCCTGGGATGTTTTACTGCCAGCACACGCTCAGCACTTTTGAGGTCAGCTGCCCAGGAGACGCTCTTGCTGCTGCTGATAGTCTGGTGTGGGAGGGCGGCAGTGAGCCCCGCCCCTAGTCGCAACAGCCAGACTAGCCACTGTCTGCTCCTCTCCTGAGTGCATCCCTGCTCGCACATACCCATTTGTTCCATGCCTGTATTCACTCTGAGTGAGGTAAGAGAGCACTGTTATCCTCTAGACAGGAGGCACCTTATCTTCCTTCCTCTCCCTTTGGTCAGTACTATTAGAGTACTACTGGAGTACTTGCCAAAAACTTGTATTTCCCTCACGTTAACCAAGTGAGGAATTCATCACTATTCTGAATATCTTTGACTCCACTGCTGAAAAGTTTGGTATTCTCTCCTGGTGAATAGTTAATTATCCAAGGAAAATGATGAAACATTTGCTGCTAAAATTTATTGCAAGCTACCAGCAGACAGTGCTGGCATAATTTTATGCAGAGCCCCAGGCTGCAGCATAGGGAAGCAGGCTGCCTCTTCATCCTGAAACAAGCAAATGAAATTGACTACCCTGGAGATCAATCAGGACATTAAACACTGTGATGGATGTGGCAGAATTCTTCACTGTCTGAGATTTATGGGTCACCCTTCACCAAGCACTCTAGGAACCTCCCCAACATCAATTAGGCCTCATAACTAGGTACGCTCACCTCCACCTCCACTGATTAAGGAAGGGATAGGGGGTTCTGGGACCTGCACCATGCTAAATACCACAAAAGGCCAATGAGCAGACTGGATCCAGATTGCAGTACAAAGACCCCTGCTTCCCTGAGCAAAGAGTGGCTCAGAATGGAGGAGTGTCCGGCTAGAAGGGGACTCATGCATCGAAGTCTAGACCTTGCATTTTCCAGAGAAAGCAGCTCAGTGTGTCATGTTCCTGGGTACTCCTGTTCTTTGTCCATGCTGGCCTTCTGCCTGGAATGCACTTCTTCATCTGGTTGATTTTGCTGCCCCTTCTGAACTTGGTGAGGCCTTCATATCTTGCTGCCCTGCACTGCAGCCCACCCCAGTCAGGCTAGATTAGGTCCATCCTCTGCACTCCCACTGAGGCACTTGGGATATAGCATGTGGTTGGGAGCAGACTGGCTTGTGGTCACCATTTACTAGCCATGAGTCCTTGGGCAAGTGTTTTAAGCTGTGTAGGCTTTAGTTTTCTCATCTGAAGAAGAGTTGTTGATAATCCTTGGCTTATAAAGCACTTTCATGTATGTCACCCCATCAGTGGGGAGTAGGAAACATTCAAGAAATCAGAATCTCAGGAGAGGAGGCAGTTTGCCCCAGGTCAAACCTACACCTTGTAAGGTTATGAGACGTAAATGAGATGACGTATGTAAAGGGCTCAGCACAGCATCTTGGGCATAAGAAGCCCTCAAAAACAGTATTCACTGTCTCCATCTACTCACCTCGTATGACACCAATACACTCACAGGTTAAAGCTTGTTATCTAGAAAGATCACCTAGTTCACATCACCATTTTACAGATGATGAAAATGAAACCTGAAAGGAGGGAAGGTGACCAGGGAGCCTCTGGGGCAGTAACAGGAACAGGATGAGAACCCAAGGCTCCTGTTGACCAGTCCACCCAGTGGTCCCCAGGTCCCAGACCCAAATGTCCCCTATGCAGCCCACGCTGGGAAGGAAACATAGCTGGAGTTGAGCACACAAAAAGAAAGCACTCACCCGTCTTTAACCACATGCCCAGTTAGTTGCAGCAGATGAAGAAGGCAAAGGCCACACAGATAAGCCACCCCAGGGCCTCCCTCTCACCAGTCCCAATGCCACAGGAAGTAAATGCCAGCTTACTTCACAGAAAATCCCTAATTCCATCGGTGTTCCTTGCTTCTAATGACAAGCCTGCTGTTCTGAAGCAATGCAAACCAGAGGAGACAGTCCTGGAGAGAATGGGAGGACCACAGTCTAGTGGACAGGCCAAGTTTTCCAGACCTGGAGTCCAGTTCAGGTCCCACATCTCACCAACTGCCTCTGGTCATCTCTCTGCTCATTTCTTCATCCAGAAGGTAGGCGTGATGATATGCACTTTAGAGGTGGTTGTATTAGAAGGGTATATAATGTACCCAACACACAGGGAGTTCTTAATAAGTAGTATTTGTCCAAAGTTCTGTTTGTGTTCCAGTTCTATCACATGTGTTGTGACCTGGGGCAAACTGCCTCCTCCTGAGAGTCTGATTTCTTGAATGTTTTCTACTCTTTCCCCCACCGATGGGGTGACACACATGAAAGTGCTTTATAAGCCAAGGATTAAAAGCAACTCTTCATTTGCTCCCCACAAAGATTTTTTAAAAACACCAGAGCTATAAGAAATTATGGCAGTGTATCATCCTACATGGACTTTTCACAAGGTTATCAGTCAAGCCTCCTTTAGCTCAGCAACAGCTAACCAAATCCATCTGTTACATTCAGTGGTGTTCTCTGGGTTTCCCAGCCTCTTCAGCCCACTTTTATGTAAACTCAAACAAAAACCCTTAGTGAAAGACAGCGTGAAATGCAATCAAGCTGACCCTCCCTTTCAGAAAGAGGGCAGAAAGTGCACCTAGGGCTGGGGTTTCCAGCCCTCCAGCCCAGCAGACATGCTCAGGCTCTGGAGGCAGCAGGGCTCCCACTGCTATCCTGGGAGGAAGAGCCCTGCCCTCTGCCAGCCTTGCCCACAGCACTGGACCCATTTTCACAATCTCCAGGAGCTCATCCCCAGCCAGATTCATCTGGAGCCAGAGGATTCAGCCCCTAATGGCTTCCATCTTCTCCTCCTCCCTCCTTCTGTCCTGCATACGCAAGTTATAGGCCTTCCTCAAAAACTGTAAATGGCTCCCTGTTGCCAGCGGTGTTTCTTAAGACTTGTTCAGGTGGCACAGTAAGTCATACAGTTTTTATGGGACACTCTTAATATACTGACATATCTAATTCTAACAAACAAGGAACAACTACCAACTAGCAGAAAGTATTTTAGATATTCAACAAAATCCCTGATACGTCCCAAGACAAAAACAAAAGCTGTGGTGGGTCAGTGGCTGCTGCTCTTTGTTCAGATCCACTTGCTACTGTCCAGTCACCTTGGAATCTGCTCACATTCTTAAGAAGACAAGGGGTAGCAACTACCAAAGGTTTAGAAAGAAGTATGCAAGAAGGACTTAAGACTGGGAGACTGCTGTTGATAAATTTTTCCTGCAAATCAGGAAAAGTCCTGTATGGTGTAACTTTCACAGTACCATCGCTGGTCCAGTGGAAATGGCAGTGTTCCTTGAGGGCAAAGTTTGAGAACCATTGACCTCTAATTAGGGAAAAAGGCCTCCTCAGCCTGTGAGTCAATGTCCTCTCCAATCTGGCCTCAACTACCTACCACCCTCAATCCCCTCCCTGACCCCAGTGTTTCTGCCCCTCACTGCCTCATGCACCTGAGCTCTGATACCATTTTCCACTTCTGCTCTCATACACCAATTGAACAGCCCCTGCCTGCAAGGAATGGCCATGCCAGCCTCCTGAGAAGCCTTCTCTGTATATGCTGTCCATCCTGAGACCTGCTTTCTGCTTTTACTGATGTCTCATCTCATCTTTCCTGGTAGCTGTAAAATCCTTCAGGGCAGGGGCTGTGGCTCCAACAGCCTGTACTCTCAGAGTCTGGAAGGATACCGTCCTCCCTGTCAAGACCACAAGCTACTTTGGAGCAATGGCTGGACCACACACTCTTCTAGGTATTTTCTTCAGAGTCCCAAAACAGCACAGTTGGTGAGCCAGAGAACCCAGCAGGGAACATGTCCCCACAGAATTGCTGAGAGCGAGTGGGACCTGGGAGAAAGCTGATGCTGTCCCCTCTCAGCTACTAAGAAGCTAGGCCCAGGGCCATTACTAGGCCTCAGGCCTTCTGCAAGTGAAGAGGCCATCAGCTTCAGCTCACGGACCTGCTTGGCTCTGCCCTCAGAGGGCTGCCTTTCTAACATGCCTATTTCTGCCCTCCCAGGGACTCGGTGTTCTGCCAAAATAACCAGGCCACCAAATTCCCAGAGGCTGTGTGAGGTTAACCAAAGACCTCAAAGAAAGTAGGGGAAAAGGCAGGAAACCTATACACAAGCATTAAAGAAAGCTACCCCTAACACCTTTCCCCCATGCTGTTTCCAGAGCTATTGCTCTGGGTGCTAAGGCTGGACACAGGCGCAGAGTCAACAGGAACTGTTCGGTTTCCAAAAAAACAGATTAAAAGGGCACATTATATATATGTGCCTCTTGCATATATAATAGTTTTAACAACTTGCCTCCACCTCACATGGCTGCCTTTTTATGATAAGCTCTAAGTGGGCACTCAGAGGGACTTTTGAGTTGAATAAAATCCCACTGGAGGGACTATTCCAGAATGCGCATCCCTCCTTCTCAACCAGGGTCCTAAATGTGCCCTTCCCACCCAGCATGAAGTACTTAGTGCTCTTTACCTGAGGCTGCTGTGCAGTCGCACTGTCCCTTGAGCTGAGGTGAGGGAGAATCACGTCCTTAATGAAGTTACCACTCTGAAGCCAGTCTGCCTGGTTTCAAATCCTGACTCTCATTTATAAGCTGTCCGAATTAAGGCAAATTATATGACCTCTTTGAGCCTCAGCTTCCCCATCTGTAAAAGAAGGATAATAATAGCATCTAACTTAACAGGGTGCTGTGCGAACTGAAGGGGTTTAATACGTATAAAGTGCTAGAACAATGCCTGGTATATAGTAAGCATTATACTTAATGCTATGATGATGATGAGCTGTAAATACTAGTCCAGTGAACAGCTGCTTGGGGCTGACGCAGGGCAGCCATGACAGGAGGGAGCAAAGGGAGAAAGACCAACCAGTTCAACTCTGAGCCGAGGCACCACCTGGGATGTCCCTCCCTGAGCCAGCACACCTTCTATTGGGGGTGCCTCTGCGGCCGTCACCTTTGCCATCTCTCCTGCCCCCCAGTTATAGCATCCAACAGGGATGAGGGGTAAATGGAAAAAATCCTGAGCAAGGTTAGCCCTCTTAGGAAGAACCTCAAAGATAAAAACAAGACATAGGAATTACTCTCCCAAAGGTGATTCAAGCCATGTGGCCTTGGCCAAGTCACTTTACCTTCTTCACTTCTCTGTGCTTCAGTATCCCCATCTATACAACAAGGGGTCTGACCAGATGATCACTGGGCTCAGACATTCTAGGATTCTTCTATTCTAACAGACATTACTTGAAAAGAGGCATCATTCTACTGCTCTCCTCTCATCTCATTAAAAGAAGACTGAAATGCCAAAGATACAACTTTTAAAAGTCTTTTATAGCAACTGACTGTGACACAAATCAGAAAGGGTTCACTAGTCAGCTGGGGAAGGGCCCCAGGCTGGCCACACAAAGGCACTCTAGCCACCTCCATCACTTATCACTTCTCTTCCCTACTGTCTGCTTGATCCAGGTCACTACTCCCACTTCTGCAGATCTGATTCAGGAGGGCAGCCCTCTTTGTTCTACTCACCTACCTACCCACACCTTCCTGCAGGCCTGTTCAAAGCCTCACTAGCCTCTGCTCTTGGGCCTGCATCCACACCAGCTGCAGCCCTGCTGACACTCTTGGACCTCAGCTGTGCCCTGGGCAGCAGAATGAGAATGCCAGGGGTGACTACACAGGCCTGGGTGCTTCCAAAGAGAGCCCAAAAGAAGCCAACAGAAGGCAAAAGAAAGGCTAGAGCATTCTCTGCACAGGATTTTGAACGTTTATAATAACATCAAACTATCTGTTTGCATCAGAGGCCATGCTGTCTCAAAGCAGCCCCTCCTCCACTCTCCCTCCTTTACAGACAAAAGTCCTATAAACTGACAAAACCTTAAAATTAAACAGAAAATGAAATTTACCTTAAGCCAACTAAATACATGGAGCTGGGTCAGGTTTAAGTCAGGTCTGCTTTTGTCACATTAGCTATGGTCTTCTGAAGACTGGAGTATGTTTAAGATAATATTCATGCTTTATAGCCGTGCTTTGTTAACTCTGCACTTGCCAATTCAGTTACCTTCTCCTATGAAGTTTGCCCTTCAACAATGAGATTAGTTAGGTTGATTAGGCTGGTAGAGACAATCATGTTTACAATCTTCCTAAAACACAGAGCTCTCCATGAACAAGAAAAGCAAAAAAATAAATAAATAAACAAAATTTTTACTCCTTTTCTTCAATTTTCTCTAGAGGCTAGGCATATTTCTGATAGTTTTAAAGCTGTGGAAAAGCTTTATTATAGATTTTATTACAGAATTTAAAAATTTCAAAAAATAATTGTTTGGAACCACAGATAATTAAAAGGAAACATAGTAATCCCATAAACAAGCATTCTGGCATCTGTTAGAAATTTTCCCTCAAATTATGAAATGTAGCTCTCCATGCTTTCCAATGATTGTTATAGTACCCACAAATATCTGTGATTTCAGTGGAATACTTTAACATCAGTTTTCTTTTTAAGGCATGATCCTGATTCATTTTTTCTTCAATATCTCAGTCATTTCAGGAACTACCTGCAAATAAAAACAAAAAGTAATTAAGCAACTAGAGCCTTCACTGTGATACGGTCACAGCTCCGTAAGCAGTACAGGGAAGCCAAAAGAAACAACACAAATCACTGCTGAGGCACGAGGGCTCCCTCCTCTCCACCAGGAACCCCCTGTTCTCTGGTAGTCTCTCTTCCCACCCAGGGAGACTACCCAGGACTCAGGGCTGACAGGGCCTACAGCCCACTCATTGCCTAAGTGCCTTTTTTTTTTTTTTTTTTTTTTTTTGAGACAGGCTCTCACTCTGTCACCCAGGCTGCAGTGCAGTGGTGCAATTATGGCTCACTGCAGCGTCTACCTCCTGGGGTCAATCACTCCTCCCACCTCAGTCTCCCAAGTAGCCACCAACCTGTCTAATTTTTGTAGAGATGGGGTATCGTCATGTTGCCCAGGCTAGTCTCAAACTCCTGGGCTCAAATGATCTGCCTGCCTCAGCCTCCCAAAGTGTTGAGATTACAGGCGTGAACCACTGCACACACTGCTACCTTTTGGCTTTTTGACCCAACCACAAATTTCAAGAAGGCACCCTAGAAACAGGAAGCCCAATTTTTCTTGTCTGGGCGAAGAGTACTGTGTATTTACCTTCGTGTTTTCCTTGGCATTCTTCCCACCCTTAACTGCATTCCTGACTTTCCTTTGAAGTCCACACCAAAGTCTCTAGCTTACTGCAATTATGACTCCTGCCAACCTCCTCTATACTTGTTCTCTCACTGTTCATTCATTCATTCATCGTTCATTTCACAAACATATTGGTTGCTTTTTCAGCAGCACACTACTATCATCTGGCACACAGAAATATGCTACATGCTGAACATTCAATATCATCACTCTTTATTAAAATCAAGACCTTGTGTGCTAATGCAGTGGCCGGTCAGCAGACACAGTAAGAAACCACAGCAAGGGGAAATGGCCTGAGTTGGCTCCAATTTTAAAAAGGATTAATTACTAACTCTTAGTCGTGGTGGTGCAGTGGCTGCAACTGGAGCCTCTAGTGTACAGCTGCTTTGTCACTGCTTGGACAGAGAAGAGCTGTCCGAGGGGGCTGCAGGGAATGTCACACAGATACTCTGAAAACTGGTCCAGCCACTTGTGCAAAATATCAATTACCCAGTCTTCCAAGGGGCTTTCAGCTGCCTTAGCTCACAAAGATCCTAGCTGAACTCGCCACTGATGAATATAGCCTCTCAATTATTTAAGAGAGCTACATTTCCATTAGGTGGCAATAATGTGTTCGTACAAAATTTATTAAGGAAATTGTCGACATGTTGTTTCTTCCGAATGTCACTGTCTCTAGCCTATTAAAAGGCCCATGTTTACCATGGAGCCAGCAGGCATTTGCTCAGGGGTGGCATTAAGTGCTGGCACCACTTCTCCCAGCTTTCCTCAGTGGAGAGACCATGAGCTCATGCCAGTCACACAGATGACATGCCAACTGAGCTTCACACGGGACCTGTATATTTCATGAAAAATAGGATAAAGCCCAACTTCTTTTACCACAAAGTGAAACACTAATTTGGTTTAGAATATATAACTTTTTAAAATTTTACCGAATATATCCTTACCACACTCCCCATGAAAGGGTTGAGAGGATTTTCTCTATCATCTATATCTTTTTTTATTAGATCAACCACATGCTTTTTTTTTTCTTTTCTGAGACAGGGTTTCGCTCTTGTTGCCCAGGCTGGAGTGCAATGGCGCCGTCTCGGCTCACTGCAACCGCCGCCTCCCAGGTTCCAGCAATTCTCCTGCCTCAGCCTCCCAAGTAGCTGCGATTACAGGCACTCACCACCATACCCAGCTAATTTTTTTGTATTTTTAGTAGAGATGGGGTTTCACCAAGTTGGCCAGGTTGGTCTCGACCTCCTGACCTCAGGTGATCCACCTACCTCGGACTCCCAAAGTGCTGGGATTACAGGCGTGAGCCACTGCACCCAGCCCAACTGCACACCTTTAAAGCATACCACACGATGCCTTATTTAGGAAAAAGGAAATGCTAACTCAGGTTCATTGAGTGTCTGATGGCCTGAGCACACTGAAAGATCTGGATTCTTGTTTCTATTCTCTTTTAGATATTGCAGAGGCAGCTCCCTACTCAGTAAGACCCAATAAAAGTCACTTAAGTTTTTTTAAAAAAAGACAACCTACTGATATAAATCACAGTACAAGTATATTTCACTCATTCACTTAGTACTTCCTCCGGGTAGTACTAAGGGAAACAGAGAAGCTCTCTGTCACTGTGGGAGTGACAGAGGAGTTCTGCCTCCTAGTTGGCAAGAATAGACAGAGGCCTATGAACCACCCAATCAGAAGTGTCCTCAGCTTATACTGGAATGTAGGAGAAGGAGAAGAGAACAGCATTAAAAGCTCCAAATTCAGGAGTTCTGAGGAAGATCAGTGTGGATTAGGAAAATTCAGAACATCAAACTAAAGAAGAAAAGGATTCTAGGCAAAAAACAAGGCACAGACAGAGATAAACAACTGCAGGTTCCAGAGATAGTAAAGAGACTGCAGTGACTATGAGGGAGAAGAGGAAAGAACAGAAGGTTTAGAAAGATAAGTGGTTTGCTGAGTTCATTCAATGGGAACAGAATAGTCTCTTTGAACAGACAGATGGTGCTGGGACAACTGGATAATCACATGCCAAAGAATGAAGATGGACTCCTACCTCACACCATATACAAAAATTAACTCAAAATGGATCAACAACCTAAATATATGAGCTAAAACCATAAAACTCTTATAAGAAAACAGGGGTGAATCTTCACGACCCAATATTTGGCAATGGATTCTTAGATATGATGCCAAAAGCACAAGCAACAAAATTTAAAAAAAGATAAATTGGACTTCATCAAAATCTAAAACTCTTGCACATCAAAGGATATTCTCAAGAAGGTGAAAAGCTAACCTACAGAATGAGAGAAAACGTTTGGAAATCACATCTCTGATAAGTGTTCAGTATCCAGAATATGTAAAGAATTCACACAAGTCAACAAAAAGAGAAACAGCCCAACTGAAAATGGGCAAAAGAGGTGGATAAACACTTCTCTAAATGAGATATATGAATGGCCAATGAACATCTTTTCATATGTTTATGTGCTTAACATCACTAGTTATTAGGAAAACGCAAATCAAAGTCACGATGAGATACCATTTCACACCTACTAGGATGACTAGAATTAAAAAACAGAAAATAAGTGTTACTGAGGATGTGGAAAAACTGGAACCCTTGTGCACTGCTGGTGGGAACGTAAAATCATGCAACTTCTATGGAAAGAAGTTTGAAGGTTCTTCAAAAAGCTAAACACAGAATTATCATATGACCCAGCAATTCTACTCCTAGTTATATACCCAAAAGAACTGAAAGCAGGGGCTTGAGCAGATACTTGTAGGCCAATATTCACTACACTATGGATTAGGCAATGGGTTTCTGTTTTGTTTTTTTTTTGAGATGGGTTCTCTTTTGCCCAGGCTGGAGTGCAGTGGCATGATCTTGGCTCACTGCAACTTCTGCCTCTTCCCAAGTTCAAATGATTCTTCCACCTCAGCCTCCCCAGTAGCTGGGGCTATAGGTGCGTGCCACCATGCCTAGCTAATTTTTGTATTTTTTGGTAGAGATGGGGTTTCACCATATTGGCCAGGCTGGTCTCAAACTCGTGACATCGAGTGATCCACCCACCTTGGCCTCCCAGTGCTGGGATTACAGGTGTGAGTCACCATGCCTGGCTGGCAATGGTTTTTTAGATATGAGACTTCAAGCATAAGCAACAAAGAAAAAATTGGTAAGCTGGATTTCATCAAAATTTAAAACTTTCTTTATTTTAAAACTTTTTCTCCCCCTTTTTCATAGGCATTGACAAAATTTAAAACTTTCATGCTTTAAAGGACACCATTAAGAAAGTGAAAAGACAACCCACACAATGGGAGAAAATATTTGCAAATCAAATATTCAATAAGGGACTTATATTCATAATATATAAAGAACACTAACAACTCAAGAACAAAAAGATAATGTGATTTAAAAATTACAAAGGATCTGAATAAGCTTTCTCCAAAGAAAATATACAAATGGCCAATAAGCAGATGAAAAGATACTAAACGTCATTTGCCATCAGGGAAATACAAATCAAAACCACAATGAGATACCACCTCACACTCATTAGAAGGGTTATATTTAAAAAGACAGACAATAACATATATTAATGAGTATATAGAAAAACTGGAGCCCTCACACATTTTTGGTGGGAATGTAAAAGGGGGCAGCCACTTTGAAAACAACCTGACGGGTATTCAAAATGTTAAACTCAGAGTTACCAGGTGACCCAGCAATTCCATTCCTAGACATCCATCCAAAAGCAATGAAAACATAGGTCTGCACAAAACCTCATATGTGAATGTTCATAGCAGCATTATTCATAATAGCCAAAAAGGGGAAAAACCCAACATGTCCATTAAATGATAAATGAATGAACAAAATGTTACATACCCCTACAATGGATATTATTTGGCAAGAAAAAGAAACAAAGTACTAACACAGGCTATAACATGGATGAACTTTGAAAACCTTATGTTAACTGAAAGAAGTCAATCACAAAGATCACATATTACATAATTCCATTTATATGAAACATCCAGGACTGGCCAATCTATAGAAACAGAAAGTAGATTAGTGGTTGACAGGAGCTGGGGCTGGGGGCTGGGGATGCAGAATGTAAAACAGGGAGTGAATGCTGATAGGTATGGAATTCTTTTTGGTGTGATGAAATGTGTGATAGTGGTTGTGTAACTGTGAAAATACTAAAATTCACTGAATTGTACATTTTTAAATGGTGAGTTTTATGGTACGTGAATTATATCTCAGTAAAGCTGTTATATTAAAACAAACAAACAAAAAAACAGGTGGTGCCCTATGCCCTATCACTGTAACTACAATTATAATATTTACCATTTATTGAGCACCTACTATGTACCTGTACAGAACAGGCAGGCTAATATTTGTCACAGACTCTATTAGTATTAGGTACAGTATAATCTCATTTAATCTTCATTACAACATTTAAAGAGGTAGTGTAATATTTACATTACTTACAAGGAAGCTGATGTCCAGAGATTAAATATCTTAGCCAAGATAATTTAACTAGTATGTGGCCAAGGTAGAATTGGAATTAAAGGTCTTAATTACTATAACATATTATTTCTGTGGGAAAAACAAACTTGTCCTTTATAACTAATGATTGTTGAAGGGTCAAGCGAACCAATTAATACAAGAGAATAAAATGTTATGCATATTCATTTTTACTCCAGATACAGTTCTACTTGGTGAGCAAAATATCACCTAGGGAATTATTAGTCTAACAGCTGTATATACATGTTACACATGATACAATTTGCAATTTAAAATTTTCACACAAAAATTAGGCTAAAAAAGTCCTTTCTGTACGCTATTATTTGACTTCTATTTTCTTTAGATCGTAATCCAAAATAGATAATGCTAATTAATTCTCACCCATAATTTGTATAATTAATTGTATTTCTTAATGTTATATAAAGATGTTACCTTATATATTTCTTAATGTTACATAAATATGTTTAAAAATTATAATTTTAAAATATAATAACAATACATAAAATACAAAAAATAAAATTTTATTATAAACTATAAATATAACATTAAGAAATATAATTATACAAATATTGTATTTTTGATTTTTTTAAATCAAAAGTATTAAATATTTGATTTTTAAAATATTTTCTTTAAATATTTGATTTTTAAAAAACGAGGTCACCCCAGTAAGGAGTATATTCACCAAACCACTTTGTCTGTGCTCTTCTGTCAGAATTACTACAGTATTCACCTACAATAAGCTCATTCTAATTTCAGCTGAGAAAACGACTTGATGCATACTCTGTAGGTTCCTAGAGTCTGTCAAAGGTGCGATTCTTTTTACTGCACCTTATCCAAGGTACAATAGTAGTGGTGAGCCACCCAGCTGTAGTACCTGCTGAGCCAGAGAGGCAGAGAGATGAGAGAGAAGGGGAACAGAAGCAGGACCCCGGCTTAGTTGTGCCCATAACCTGCTGATTGTCCCAAATCACATATCTCTGGGACAGGCAACTTAAAAAGAATGCACCTGGCTTGTGTTACTCACATAGTAACAAACAGGAGTCTGCCATATGTTTAATATTTTTATAATCTTTAGTTTTTTTCCCCCAAATTGAATTTTTTTTTTTGAGACAGGGTCTTACTCTGTTGCCGAGGCTGAAGTGCAGTGGTATAATCATGGCTCACTGAAGTCTCAATCTCCTGGGCCCACGTGACCCTCCTACCTCAGTCTCCCAAGTAGCTGGGACCACAGGCACATGTCACCAGAGCCGGCTAATTTTTGTATTTTTTGTAGAGATGGGGTTTCACCACGTTGCCCAGGCTGGTCTCCTACTCCTGGACTCAAGTGATCCGCCTTTCCTCGGCCTTCCAAAGTGCTGGGATTACAGGCATAAGCCATTGTGCCTGGCCTCCCAAACTGCATTTTTTAAGGACTGATTAACTTCTCTACTTTTGTATTAATCAAATACATATATAACTGTACTTCAGAACTTTTTTTTTTTTTTTGAGACAGAGTCTTGCTCTGTTGCCCAGGCTGGAGTCCAGTGGCACCATCTTGGCTCACTGCAACCTCTGCCTCCCAGGCTCAAGTGATTCTTGTGCCCCAGCCTCTCGAGTAGCTGGGATTACAGGCATGCATCACCATGCTCAGCTAATTTGTTTTTCACAGTTTTAGTAGAGACAGCGTTTCACCATCTTGCCCAGGCTGGTCTCAAACTCCTGAGCTCGGGTGATCCGCCTGCCTCAGCCTCCCAAAGTGCTGGGATTGCAGGTGTGAGCCACCGCTCCTGGCCATGCACTTCAGAACTTCTAAGCTGTAGGAGATAGTGATTGCCTTAATACAATTCTAGCTAAAAGCACATAAACATGATATCTTGGTCTAAAGTCTCTCTCTAGTCCAGTGTGGGCTTCCTAAAATACCAAAAGGAGCCTGAGAACCTGAAACTGGAAGTCAGCTGACTAGATGATTTTTAAGGCCTCGTTCCACTTCACTGTCTTAGGACTCTTTCTCACTGAGATACCTCTGTGTCCACACACATGCATATTCTCATGCCAAACCTGGGAGCTGCCCTTAATGCAGGAGCACAATGTGTGTGACCCCATTCTATCAATAATGACTACAACGAAGCTCCTGCCCCAAGGCAGGTGTCCACTGGAAGAACACTGAAAATTTCCAACTGCTTAACAGTTTATCTTTTTATCATGAAAGCCCCCATGTGAGTTTTAATACATAGTACACAGGCAGACAGAAAAATGTAACAAAATTACTTATAAGTTTATTAAAATATTCTCTTGAGGAAAAAAGGCAACTACAGTAGACATCTACTTGCAAACATGGATGAGGTTCAGAAAGTACTTAATTTTGCTTTTAAATAAAAATAATATTTACCCCCTATTCACACCAATAGTAAGAAGTGAATTCTTACTACGTGAACAAAGTTATCATTATACACAGAAAAAAAAAATTCTCTTTTTCATACCAGCTCCCCTTCCCACTGGAACATCTTAGTGGGAAAATGACTGACATTACTGTTTGTTCTTACGCACTTGGGCCAGGCAACATGAGCAGCTGACCTGCCTGAACCCCAAATACCAAATACAGAGCTTCAGGGTTACTGAAGAGGGGTAATGTTTTTCCCAAGACAAAATCTAAGCTCTTTGGCGGGGGCCTTCTGAGGGGAAGTATGCCCAACACTGAGCCAGAGCAAGAGCCCCATCCTAGTCTTTGCATGCAGTCTGAGCCATCACGGAGTAATCGGCTCAAGGGTCCTATTTCCATCCTTCACTGAGCATGAACATACTTCAAAGTACAAATGTGCTCTCCAGGCACACTCACTAGTTCCTCTAGATCATATGCAGTGCTGGTGAAGTCACAGAAATGGGCCAATCTTCTTGCTGAGGGGACCACCTGTAGCTCTGTTCTCAGGCTGAAGCCTCTCCACTGAGGCCGAGGCCTCTCCACTGAGGCCCATAGCCCCTCGCTGTGGTTCTACATGAGGGGTTCCTCACCCCAGCAAACCCACTTTTCCTAGGGTTGGATGCTATTTTCAGAGTGTCAATTCCTGCATGAGTGATTTCTGCATAAGATAACCTAGAAACATGTAGGCAGACCCAGGGAAAAGAAGAGACCAGGCCATGCATGAGTCATGACCTTTAAATGTGGCCAAATGAGTATCAGGTGCTCATCACCTGTAATTCACTAATTAATATCATGAAAGTAATTTTTCTCATGGGAAGGTCAAATATGGAGGTGACGGCAAGAAAGAAGGAACACTCAAGAGTGTGAGGAGTGGGAAATAAGTGCTCTCCCTATGCTCGTCAGCTAAGGAAGGCCATTAACCCACAAACACAGCAAGCAGAGCATTCCTATTGAGTTGGATAAGCTGGATATGAGTGCCTACTCTCCCCTGAAAAGCTCTAGCATTCTTGGCAAATCCCTGAATAAGGGGTTTTGATGTTAATTTCTTTAGGGTACCTGCCAAATATGATTCTAGGTTATAAATTACTTGAATCACTTCACATTGTGCATTAACTTAGCACATGAGATGCCAAAAACTATGTGGGTTTTTTTTTTTTTTTTTTTTTTTTGAGACAGAGTCTCACTCTGTCACCCAGGCTGGAGTATAGTTGCGTGATCTCTGCTCACTGCAAGCTCTGCCTCCTGGGTTCACACTATTCTCCTGCCTCAGCCTCCCGAGTAGCTGGGACTACACGCACCTGCCACCACATCCAGCTAATTTTTTGTATTTTTTAGTAGAGACAGGGTTTCACTGTGTTAGCCAGGATGGCCTCGATCTCCTGACCTCATGATCCGCCCGCCTTGGTCTCCCAAAGTGCTGGGATTACAGGAGTGAGCCACCACGCCCGGCCGCCATGTGGATATTTTAAAGACAATTTGGACTCTTTCTTAAAAGGAAAGTTATAATGCTCTATATAAACAACACATATCTACTCTTAGAGCAACTTAAAGTAGGTCAGAATTGTGTACATATATTAACAGTATACATACAAACATAGACACACAAACACACAATGTTTTCTTTTAATAGCTTCATCCCTGACCAATTCTGAGAGTTTCTCGGATAACAATCTAGATAATAGCAATTTCTCTCAAGGCCAGCTTACCTTAAATAAATCTGCAACTATTCCATAATCTGCCACTTGGAAAATTGGAGCTTCTGGGTCTTTATTAATAGCCACAATTGTCTGTGAAATAAGAACAAAGAGTTTGACTTTTACCAAGAAAACATTCCACACAGACTGATAGTTCTATTTTAACTTCCCTTACAATATATTAATATTCTTAAAATGTCTACCAAATAAGATTTGATGCATCTGTGTCAATATTGTAAATTTATTAGAAATTTCCAGGTTGGAATGTAATAAAATTCTCTCTTACCCACATCTAGCCCATCTCAGTATTAAAGAGTTTAAAATCATTATTTTTTAAAAGTTCTTCTTTTGACTTACAAAAAAAAATTTTGATTTTAGGTGAAAAAGTAACAAATCTATACCCAAATCCACAGCCTTTGTAGTGCAAATTATTTTGTCCTTCATTTATTATTTTAAATTATTCTGGAGGACAGGCACAGTGGCTCACACCTGTAATCCCAGCACTTTGGGAGGCCAAGACAGGTGAATCACCTGAGGTCAGGAGTTTGAGACTAGCCTGGCCAACATGGTAAAACCTGTCTCTACTAAAAATACAAACATTAGCCAGGCATGGTGGCGTGTGCCTGTAATCCCAACTACTTGGGAGACTGAGGCAGGAGACTCACTTGAACCTGGGAGGCAGAAGTTGCAGTGAGCAGAGATCACGCCACTGCACTCCAGCAGTGAGACTCTGTCTCGACAAAAATAAAAATAAAAATAAATAAATAGGCCAGGCGCGGTGGCTCACGCCTGTAATCCCAGCACTTTGGGAGGCCGAGGCGGGCAGATCACAAGGTCAGGAGATCAAGACCATCCTGGCTAACACGGTGAAACCCCATCTCTACTGAAAAATACAAAAACTTAGCTGGGCGTGGTGGCGGGCGCCTGCAGTCCAAGTTACTCGGGAGGCTGAGGCAGGAGAATGGCATGAACCCGGGAGGCGGAGGTTGCAGTGAGCTGAGATCGCGCCACTGCATTCCAGCCTGGGCGACAGAGCGAGACTCTGTCTCAAAAATAAATAAATAAATAAAATAAAATAATTATTCTGGGATATTCTAACAATATGAAAGCTAAACTATCTTGTCAGCCTGTTATTAAGGGACGTTAAACAGCTTTAAGTCCTTATGTACATAGCAAATAGATTAATAAAAGAAACAAATTACATGTATCTCTTATAAAAGCTGTCAAACATTTCTCTTATTTGCTATAAAAATATTCTTAAATGCAGGCCAGGCATGGTAACGCATACCTATAATCCCAGCACTTTGGGAGGTGGAGGTGGGAGGATCACTTGAGCCCAGGAGTTCAAGACCAGCCTGCGCAACACAGGGAGACCCCATCTCTACAAATAAAAGATAAAAGCTTATGCCTGTAATCCCAGCACTTTGAGAGGCCGAAGCAGGCGGATCACTTGAGGTCAGGAGTTCGAGACCAGCCTGGCCAATATGGTGAAACCCCATCTCTACTAAACACACAAAAATTAGCCAAGTGTGGTGGTGCGCGCCTGTACTCCCAGCTGTTCGGGAGGCTGAGACAGGAGAATCGCTCAAATCTGGGAGGTGGAGGTTGCAGTGAGCCAAGATTGTGCACCGTACGTTAGCGTGGGTGACAGAGTGAGACTCCGTCTCAAAGAAAAAAAAAAAAGGAAAAGCTATCATTCAAATCATTCTTTTATTAATATCAGATAGTTTATCAATACAAATAGTTTGGTATTCCCCATAGATGCTTCTAACACCACTGCAGTTACACTCTAATGTAGTATTATTTTAATAGATTGTGGACTAAAAATAATTCAAATCTCTAGAAGTAAAATTAAGTTTCTACCTACCTGGCATTGTATGTTGTGAAAACAGCTGGTATTAAAAAATACATTAAGTATTTTGATGTAGCCTGACTTAAAATACAGGCTACATGATATCCAACATCTGCGTATTTCCCTTAGAGGGGTTCCTCAGAGAGATGTGCAGAAGATGCCAGAATGTCTAAGATTGGAACATGGTATGGTCCAGGTAACTGCTAATCCAGAGAAACATGCTACACACATTAAGATGCATGGTCAGAGACAATAAACAAGTTTCAGACATGAGCCTCAAATCCAAAGGCACAAGAACAAACATTTTGAATTGCAGGTGTTGATTTGCATTGATGTGTTTCTCTTTTGGGAATGTGTAACCTGCTTCACAGCGATAAATAGAGATTTGTTTAGTTATTGATGGTAAATTATTCTTCTAGAGGCCACTTAGTCAGACATCTGGGAGTTTAATCATCCGAAAGCTTTTTCATTATACTATATAACAATTGTTATTATCATTATTACTTTGAGACAGGGTCTCATTGTGTTGCTCAGGCTGGAGTGCAGTGGTACAATCAGCTCACAGAAGCCTTGATCTCCTGGGCTCAAGTGATCCTCCCACCTCAACCTCCTGAGTAGCTGGGACCACAGGGGTATACCACTATGCTCAGATAATTCTTTCATTTTTTGGAGAGATGGGGTTCTCACTGTGTTGCCCAGGCCACTCTCCAACTCCTGGGCTCAAGTGATCCTCCTGCCTTGGCCTCCCAAAGTGCTGGGATTACAGTGAGCCACCATGCCTGCCTTAAAAGTTATTTTTAAAGAGAGAGCATATAACTGTGGGCAAGGAACCACTACAGTATTTAACAAAAAAGATGTGGGGCTGGTTATTGTTCTTCAGATTATTAAAATAATATTCCTAAATAATCAATTGTAAAGAACCACAATAAAGTCTTGCTTGTATCCAAAGCTCTCTCAATAGCTCCTCACAAGCTCAAGTTCTTCCTCTTTACTAAGCTTTGAAATGCATAGATTGTATTCAGCCATATTATTATTACTTTTTTTTTTTTTTTTTTTTAGATGGAGTCTCGTTCTGTCACCCTGGCTGGAGTGCAGTGGCGCGATCTCGGCTCACTGCAGCCTCCGCCTCCCGGGTTCATGCCATTCTTCTGCCTCAGCCTCCCAAGTAGCTGGGACTACAGGCGCCCGCCACCACGCCCGGTTAATTTTTTCTATTTTTAGTAGAGATGGGGTTTCATCGTGTTAGCCAGGATGGTCTCGATCTCTTGACCTCAGGTGATCTGCCCGCCGTGGCCTCCAAAGTGCTGGGATTACAGGTGTGAGCCACTGCACATGGCCTCAACCATATTACTATATATTAGTTCAGAAAGTGCTTTCATTAGATTCATTTGATTTAACAATCAAATCTTGAATTCCTTCAACTAAACCAGGATTCTAATTAAAATTGCAGCTTGTAGGGAATGCAACTGTCAGATTTAAACCATTCTAATATCCCATTTTAGAACTAAAGACTGTCTCCTATGCAGATAATGGGGCTATGACAACACAGGACGACACAGACAACAGGATGAGACAGTGACAACAAGGGCTATGTCTTTTTCATTTCAGCATTCCCAGCTTCTAGTACAAGGAATGGTCTTAATAAACATCTGTTGACTAGATGGAGATACAAAGTCTTGGCTGACCCCCAACACCAGTCTCCTTACTTCAACTGTTCCCTATTTGCTCTGACATACACTACCTAGTGTCTCTCCCACAATCCAGCCCTGTTGGCATGGGGTGAGAATTTTCATTGGTATCTTCTTGACAGGCAGAATCTTTTATTTTTAGAGAAGCAGAATTCTAGCTATGTCTGAACTGGTCTGGCTAAAAATATACTTTAAGGCTGCTGGTGTTGGAGTTTCTTTCATTTATTATTTTTTCTTAATGCAGCAATCACATTTTCCCCATTGGCACTGCTGTTTTCACAGCTCAGTAAAGAAACCTACCATCCAACTGTAAAATCTGACTGGTTTTGGGCCAGTTCATTTAGAAGCTACAAAGAGGTAGTGCATGCATTTCAAGTTAGAAGTTAAGCCTGTTAAAAGTTTTATTATCTTTTATATCAAGCTTCCATCTGAATGGATAAATGCAGGAATGTCAGAGGCATCTCTGACTTCATGAAAGATAAGTTCATAATTCAAACTATACATTATTATGCATGAATTAATGTGTCATATTCTGAAATATATGTTCAGAATCGTTACACAGGACTTTCAGAGTAGTCCAAGTAGCAAGTTAAAATCAAGTGTTTCCTGGCCGGGCACGGTGGCTTATGCCTGTAATCCCAGCACTTTGGGAGGCTGAAGCGGGTGGATCACCAGGTCAGGAGATCAAGACCATCCTGGCTAACACAGTGAAACCTCATTTCTACTAAAAATACAAAAAAATTAGCCGGGGCCGGGCGCGGTGGCTCACTCTTGTAATCCCAGCACTTTGGGAGGCCGAGGCGGGCGGATCATGAGGTCAGGAGATCGAGACCACGGTGAAACCCCGTCTCTACTAAAAACACAAAAAATTAGCCGGGCGTGGTGGTGGGCGCCGGTAGTCCCAGCTACTCGGAGAGGCTGAGGCAGGAGAATGGCGTGAACCTGGAAGGCGGAGCTTGCAGTGAGCCGAGATTGCGCCACTGCACTCCAGCCTGGGTGACAGAGCAAGACTCCGTCTCAAAAAAAAAAAAAAAAAAATTAGCCGGGTGTGGTGGTGGGCGCCTGTAGTCCCAGCTACTCAGGAGGCTGAGGCAGGAGAATGGCATGAACCCGGGAGGCGGAGCTAGCAGTGAGCCGAGATCAGGCCACTGCACTCCAGCCTGGGTGAAATCAGCCTGGGCGACAGAGCGAGACTCTTGTCTCAAAAAAATAAATAAACAAATAAAAATTAAGTGTTTCCTTCCTCTACTTATTGCACCTTTTTTTTTTTTTTTTTGAGACGTAGTCTCGCTCTGTTACTCAGGCTGGAGTGCAGTGACGCAATCTCGGCTCACTGCAAGCTCCGCCTCCCGGGTTCACGCCATTCTCTTGCCTCAGCCTCCCGAGTAGCTGGGACTACAGGCACCCGCCACCATGCCCGGCTAATTTTTTTTGTATTTTTAGTAGAGACGGGGTTTCACCGTGTTAGCCAGAATGGTCTCGATCTCCTGACCTCATGAACCGCTGGCCTCGGCCTCCCAAAGTGCTGGGATTACAGGCGTGAGCCACCGTGCCCGGCCCCATACTTACTGCACTTTTGATAATTACTGAGATACTGAGATATTAAGATGGCCTGATGCTCCAACCCAAAATGTGTTGGTTATACTTTGATAACAACCCAAGAAGTGGGGCCCTGCTGATATATGAGATTGTGAGGGTTAGAGGACCAAAGTGAAGCAGACAGAGAGAGAATCAGGGATCAAAACCTCAAAAATAAGTTACACGTTCAGAAATCATCAGATTGTTTAAGCCTGATATTTTCTATCCACAGATTGTTATAGCTGAAGGGCAACTTAGTGATCATCATTCAATACCCACATTTAGTAGACAAAGAAACTGAGTTTGCAGACAGCACTCATCATGCATTAAGTTAGCAGTGGAGCTATAACTCAAGTTCAGGCCTCTTTCCATGACACAGCACTGCCTCTGTGACCAATAATTTTTAAGGCAGTGAACGGTAGCTTTTATTTCTTTCAGTTCCCAGATCTACATTAGTGTGAATGGCTTGACTACATGCACTGTAACTACATGGAAACATACAAGGTAAGCCAAATCCTAAAATGTGGAAACATTTTAACATCACTGATATACAATTACCTTGCTGTCTTTCATCCCAGCTAAATGTTGGATGGCTCCAGATATTCCAACAGCAATATAAAGTTCCTGAAATAAAAGAGGTCACATTATTAATATGTATTTATATTATATAATACTTTCCAAACTGTTTGCTATTAGCAGTTTAAGTCTTAGGCAAAAGATATGTTAAATAAAATAGAGGCAAAATGTATTGCTTAAATTATGCTTTCCTTTTTCTCTGATCTCCTTAACCTACAGTTCTCTTTTTCCTATGAATTCCTATAGCAGTGGTGGTATAATAAATATGTAGATAATGAGGATTACTGAACATTTACTATGTGCCAGACACAGTGTTAAGCATTTTACATCAAGTGTCTCAATCTCACAATTACCTGTGAGGTAGCATTTTTCATCTGTGGCACTCACTTGAAAATCACTGCACAACCCATACATGCTGTACATACCCATTAAAAATTAACAACATACACACATTGTATATTAACATATAAACACATATACTCAAATATATTAAAATAAATTTTGACTTAGTTGTTTGGCTTAGTTGTTCGCCTTATCACAAAAGGATATTTGTTAAAATGGTAATTAGGATATGTTTACTAAACTTTGTATTTAGAAAAACCAGAAATACAAATCACTATCAAGAGATTTTAAACACACACACACACACACACACACACACACACACACACACACACACACGTTCTCTCAATAAAACATAACAAACTTCTCAAAGGTATGGGCTGAACCTTTGTGTTTCCAGAGCCTAACAAAAGGCCTCCATACCATAGTTTTTCGGTAAATGTTGATGATATTTGTACCTCTTCCTGCCCCTCTGCCCTCAATAATTACAAAGGGAATGATGACTGACACTGTTCTGTCTCCTTATCTAAAATTTTTACAGTGCCTTTGTTTGAAAATAAAAACACACTTCCATTATGAAAAACTTTAAGCACTTTAATAAGTGCTTAATTAGAAGAGCTTACCTGCTTCATTCTGTTTACCAGGTATAATTAAAGCTTCAATTGAAAACCTTGTCCCACACAAAAACTGAACAAACAAGTCCTGGCCTGGGTAGGAGGTATAACTACCATGTAACCAGACTGACACTAAGGTTTTGTGACAACTGACAGTAAAGTCTCTCCTCGATATGAATAATATGTGGAAGGCATTGAAGGTGGTTCTGTTATACTTACTTTTATTACAGGGCAGATACTTCAAAAGCCAATGACAGTGTCAAGGTGGTCCCACCTTGTTTTCTGCACTGCTTATGATCTCATTTAACAATTGCTCAATCCAAAATAAGAGCATTTCAACGAGGATGTGGAAATAATGTTATTACCTCCTAATGTTATGATTTTTCATAGCACCTAATTGTATATGGCCACATACAAGTCAATTCACCTCTCAGGGCCTCACTTTTTCCAATTGTAAACAGAAGAGGTACAGCTCCAGCACTGGTGCTTGTAAAGAAAGCTCCCCAGGATACTCTGACGTATAGCCAGAGCTGGAGAACCACTACAATCGGTGATCCCTCAGCTCTTTGGCAGCCTGAATCTTACAACTGTCCAGCCCCCTGCAGTACTCCCTGATCTTTACAAGCATAAAGTGTCCAACTGCTCCTAGAGCAGCACCATGTAACCTGGACAAGGAAACAATCTAGTCCCCAAAGTGAGTTAATCATCTAAAAATGAGATGAGCTTGTTTTTTTGAATCAACTTGTTCTATAGTTACCAAAAGCCTGAAGACAAGAACAATTTGGCATAATAAGACTGTGTCTTAGGGTGGGGAGGAATGCTGCAGAAAGTATGGATGAAGATAAAAAGCAATTGCATGCTCTGTGATTCTACCTTGAATGTATCCAGTGTGTTAATTGTGACCCTACATAGTTGGACAATGCAATAAGGCCCTGTCATCATACTGTCTCTCAGACATGGACACTTGCATAAGTAGTAAACTTCTTCCACTACTTTCTATTTAAGATTTAGAAGTAATTCAATAGGTTTTTTTTTTTTTTTTTTTTTTTTGAGATAGAGTCTCACTCTGTCACCCAGGCTGGAGTGCAATGGCACAGTCTTGGCTCACTGCAACCTCCACCTCCCAGGTTCAAGCGATTCTCCCGCCTCAGCCTCCCAAGCATCTGGGACTACAGGTGTATGCCACCCCACCCAGCTAGTTTTTTTATTTTTAGTAGAGACGGGGTTTCACTATGTTGGCCAGGCTGGTCTCGAACTCCTGACCTTGTGATCCACCCACCTTGGCCTCCCAAAGTGCTGGGATTACCAGCATAAGCCACGGCACCCAGCCTTCAATAGGTAATTTTAAGGTCACCTCAGTTTATTCTGACTAGCATTTCATTCATAAAGGGACATTTGTTAAACTGTTAATCAAAATATACTAACATTCATATTCAGAAAAACCTGGCAACCAAATTCTAACATAAAGATTTTTAAAGCAAGCTATTTAGCTAGACACTACTCTTTTAGGTATATTCTCAGAGCAAGCATTGGAAAAGACCAGTAGTCCTGTAAATGAGTCTTTCTGTCATACATGTCTACAGCAAATTCAAGTCTTAAAAGCTCCATGTGCATTATAAAATGCTAATAAAAATGTTGATTCACTCTAGCAGTAAACATAAATATAATATAAATGAAAATTACTTAAAACCCCCTGTGTCCCCAAAAATGAATTCCATTGACTTTAGCCATAAGTGTCACTAAGGAAATAAGAGATTCTGGGCCAAAACAAACTGAAGGCAGGTGCTCCAGGGCCATTTCTACCTTTCTGATCACAATAAATGGTCCAAATGGATCTACATGACCAACAGGACTTTATTTTACTGTCTTGCAAACATGGTCCTCTGAATAAATATAAAAGCACTTAAACAATAACCCAGAACAAGTCTAGGGATTTTGGCTGCTGCTCTGAGGCTCTGATAGCTCTCTCAGGCAGGAAGAGAGGCTTTTTTCCTCCTTTTAAAAAAACATGTACAGGCAATTAAATTAATATCCTAGTCTAATTCCTCATGGTTCAGAAAGCATTTTTGTATTTCAAGAATAATAATAATTAGTATATACAAAACTCTCTACAGATGCTAATTTATGGGGCACTTCAGATGCTGCTTCACAACATAACAAGACAATCCCTTCCCTGAGGCACTTTCCTTCTAAATCAGATAGTAAGATAATTTGGAGAGAAAGTGAGAGATGTTGCCAGGGAGTACAGCAATTAAGGGTTATACAAGGCGTGGAGGGGGATGGTGGGGATTAAAGGAACGAACAGAAACAGAAAGAAGGAGGGATAGTCCTAGGGATAGGCCTTGTGGCTTTAGAATCTAGAAGAGTGAGAATTTAGAAGAGAATGGATCAACCCAGGTGGCTGATAGCAGTCTGGGTTGATCACTCTGTGATGCCAAGAATAGGGGCTGTGCAGAGAAGTAAAGCCACAGGATGGGAAGGGACCAGAGCTTATTCTGAAATATAGGGAAGGGATAGCACTTAACCTTAACACAAACAAGGACTGGCAGAAAAAAGCACAAATACCTCTTCCTTTGCCAAAACCTATAGACTCATTCAAAGAACTCAGAGGCTGAGGTCTAAACTAGTTACAGTGGGCTGAGATAGAAACGGCAGCAGGACTGAGAAACTGCTGCATCTGATACGGTTTAACAGGTTTACCGTATCACTGTGGTTAAGAACCTAGGCTCTGTAGCCTCATTGCCTCCATTCAAATCCCACCTCTGCCATCTGAGAGCTGTATGACCATGGGCCATTCATGTGACCTCTCTATGCCTCAGATTGCTCATCCAAAACACTGGAATTATAAGAACTCCTGCTTTATAGGGTTACTGTTGAGGCTCGTCCTTAGCATAGTATCAGATTTCCCAAGACACACTGATGTGTCACTCGTGGGTTGAGGTTTATTCAAATATTGATTTTCTCAGCCCACTAGGTGGCCAGGTGGGCTCCTGAGGTAGCCTCAGGACTACCATGTACAGCTGAGCAGGATGCACACTGAATAACTCTCAAGGAAGGCACCACTCATAACAGTCACTATAGCCCTGCATTTTTATTACAATAGCTTTCCAACAGATGGCAGTAAAGTAACTTGAGACACCAGTACTTTATAATTTGTACAAGAGTTGTGTGGACTAGAAGTACTGGGTGGCCAGAATCCCCTGTGGTACAAATATTATAACTGTCTAAGTGTACCATAATAGGAAAGAGTTGAGCAGCACTGGGTAACTCATTTTACTGTTGTTGATATTCTTACTGTATCTTACAGGTAATATAAAGATGACTAATTCTCTGTGTCCTGTCCTCAAGAAGCTCACAGTCTAACAATTACAGGTTATGGCAAGGTCACAAAAATCTGTAATCCAATAAAGGAAAATGGAAAAGAGGTGTGACAGAGCTACAGTCTCTCATCAGCCCCTCACTTTCCTACCTGCCACTGAGAAGTGGAAAAGCCATTAGGAGCAGAAAACAGATTAGGGGACAGTATCTTTACCTTCTGCCAAACAGGGGCCCACTTTTGCCATCTATCCCCATCTGTTCCTGCTCCCTTAGCCCTTTAGACAAAACAAGCTTTTAAAGCAGGTTTTAATGGTCCTGGCTTAATGATAAAACCGCATGTCCGAGAATTAGAGGGATGACTGGAATGAAATCTTCAGACTTTTACAGAAATCTAACCAACCTGTGGATTCAACATGGCTAGTGTTCTCTGGTGGATGATTAGGTTTTTGGCTGCTTTCTTCAGAAAGTAAGTATATACTAACATCACTCCTGCTTTACCCAAAACACGTGCCCAAACCTGGAATTCTAAGATGTATTATCTGAGCTCTGCTTTTCCAGAATTTCATGTAGAAGCTAAGGGGAAAACTGTCCTCTGCTACATTGCATTTTCGCTCATCACTGTTAAGCCCCAAACAGAGTTATTTGATATATCTATACTTATATATCTTGTAAGCCACATATTTAATGTTAAATTTTCTAGTGGCCACATTAAAGTAAAAATAAACAGGTAAAATTAATTTTAATAATGTAATCTCAGGTCAGACTAACTATATTTCAAGTACCCAATAATCACATGTGGCTTAGTGGTTATCATACTGGGCAGCACAAATCCAAAATAATCATAGAACAAACTAAAGAGCCTTCTTGTAAACTCCACTAGGGAACCATGGACCATGGTCTGACAACAGATCTAAAGACAGAATGGCATTGTCTTATGTGTCTGTGTTGCTTCTGTTGGCTCAGAACAAGACCATTTACAGGTTCTTTTATGCTCAATGGGAACGTGAACCAAAAAGGAAAGTCAGCAGTGTGGCAGAGCTGAAGACTAGCATTAGAGGCAGCAACATTAAACAAGAGTAGCCAATATAGAGAGTCACAAATAGATGACAAAAATCTATCAAATTTCAGGTGGTGTGGCCCATTATAGGAAAACCAAAAGCAGATGAAAACTACTGGTTTAACATGATGAGTTTATACTCTGAAAAAGCAACTGTCTATCAAATTTTGTTCTCCAGTAACTTATATTTAGTCCTTAAAACTCTAGATTGACCTGAAAAATATTTCCTCAAAAACTCACAGTTCTAAAAAAGATTTTAAAAGTATCTAAAATATGTGAGTCAAAAAAATTAAAATGGAAATTTAAAAATACATGGAACAAAACATCAAAAAAGGAAGGGTATATCAGAACATGTGGGATGCAGCTAGAGTGGTATTTAGAAAGACTGATTGATTGATTTTGAGACAGAGTCTCACTCTGCTGCCCAGGCTGGAGTGCAGTGGCACGATCTTGGTTCGCTGCAACCTCTACCTCCTGGGTTCAAGTGATTTTCATGCCTCAGCCTCATGAGTAGCTGGGATTACAGGAACGTGCCAACTCCCCCGGCTAATTTTTGTATTCTTAGTAGAGATGAGGTTTTGCCATGTTGGCCAGGCTGGTCTCGAATTCCTGACCTCAGGCGATCCACCCGCCTCAGCCTCCCAAAGTGCTGGGATTACAGGCATGAGTCACCATGACTGGCCGACACTTAGAAAGATTTATAACCTGAAATGCATATTAGAAAACAAGGATGATGGAAAATTAGTAAGCTCAGATTCTCAACTCAAGAAAGTTGAAAATGAGAAGGTAAAATAAACCACTACATTATTCAATCGTTACAGTTAAATAAATAAGAGCTGGATTCAGATCCTGACTCTCCCACTTACCAATCTGCATTCTTGAGCAAGTTATTCAATCTCTGAAAGGCTCAACTGCTGTTATGTGTAAAATGGAGACAAATACCTGCAGCTAATAGGATTGTTGTGATGATGAAAATAAGATGCACATAAAGTACTCAAAATATTTCTATAATGCTATTGTTTCTAAAATGATCACCAAATCTCTAAACTAGAAGGCATTTTTAATGTTATAGTTCTAGACAGCCAACTGTCAAAAATTTCACTTTAAAATGGTAACTATTACTATCTATATATCTATAGTCAAGAAAGTTGTTACTAACTTGATACAATTCTTCCAGGGGAGTGTACTGGGAAAAATTTTCTTTGATAGCTGCTGGTTTCTTCTTTGCATTTAGTACTGACCATAAAGTTAGAATTTCTGCCCAGCTTCCTAGCCAGTGCTTGCCTAGGAAGTTGGGATGATTTCTTTACAGATTTCTAACACAATCTTTGTGCAAGGATACATATCCCAGATGCAGGTACTAAGACATATCAAGTTGATCATATTAAAAATATAATACATATGAAGTTGAAATTATGTGAGTTTATGATATAAACTCATGAATTCACGTTTTTCTGGATTTGAAAGAGTATTCTTCCTGCAGCAACTTCAGATCTGCTTTACTTTAAACAAAGTAGAATGGACAGATTTAAATGTTTACTTTTTGTTTATATGAAATATGAATATGAGTTGGGTGGTTAAATCTGGAGCATTCAAAGCAGAAATACCATGCCAATATTGTTTCCTCTCTTAAAAAATCAGGTTTTAAACTTTTCTGCCAAAAGTGTTCCTTTCTAGATAGAGGTAGGGAATAAACATTAAAAATTATTTAAATAAATAAAAATTTAAACACATCATGTAAGTGGTTCTATCTAGAGTTCAGAGATCCAATGTTATGTGCTCAAAAAAACAATACCCCTAAGGCTGCCTCAACCAGGACAAGAGTTTTACAGAATGGCAAATGCTTTCTCAACTTTCTTTTCTCAATAGACTACACAGCCATAACCTTAAACAGCAACTGTTATAGCTAAAACAGAATATACATATACATAACAAATGCCAGGTTAGGAGTTAAATGAATTTATCATAGCAAATAATGAATGTGTCTTTGAGAAGTAGATTAACCAAACTATATTTTCTAATTATTGGAGCCTCCTGTGCATTAATAGTGCTATATTTCATCCTGCTGCTCATTTAAAAGGCCAAACTATTTCCTTTGTTTGCCAAATCCTGTTTAAGTCTCTTCTCTTTTTGGAAGAGGCCTCAAAACTCAAAGCACAACTATCTGTGGCTCTTTTCTCAAACAGCTCTCTGCCTGTATTAATGAAATTCTCAGGTGGGATTCTGGCTAAACTGAGTTTCACATGAAGGGAAGATTTTACTCATACTCTTGGTTTGAAGCTGAAATTATATCCCATCCATCAGACAATGCCCCTGTACTAAGATTAGCTCCTGTTTTATTAGAATTCAAGACAACACACTAGTCATCACAGCTATATGTACTGTCTATGTTACGCCAGTAACTATGCTATACTTTATAAACACGACCTCACTTAACTATGACAACAACTCTATAGGATAGAAATGATTCCTATTTTATAGAAGAGAAAGCAGAGGCTCAGGCAGGCTTGCTGAGTTGTCCAAAATTATACACACCTAGTAAAAGGCAGGTTCTCCCTCCCCAGCTTTACTGAAGTATATTTGACACATAAAAATTATATATATTTAAAGTATACAATGTGATGTTTTGATATAGGTAAACATTATTAAATAATTACCACAATCAGGCTAATTAACATATCTATCACATCACAGTTACTTTTTGTGGTGAGAACACTTAAGATTTACTCTCTTAGCAAATCTTAAGTATATAATCCACTCTTACTAACTAAAGTCACCATTCTGTACAATAGATCCCCAGAATTTATTCATCCAGCATAACTGAAATTTTGTATTCTTTGACCAACATCTCCCCATTTCCCCCACCTCCCAGCCCCTGGAAGCCACCGTTCTACTCTCAAAAGGCAGGCTTCTTAACCTAGGTTGATTCTAAATTCAGCACTTTTTCTATACCACATATGACTCAGTATTATTACTGTATTGGTAATATGCTTTAGCTGAAGTCACCAGTCTGTTAAAACTCCACAAAGTATATTTATCTTAGAGAAAGATCCCTAAAACAAGATGAAACCTGGTGAAGAGCCAACTGAAGTTTGTATATATTAAAAAAAAAGTATTGTCAATTTTAGTTAACATTAGCTTTTACTTCATGTTACTAAAAGTATCAGTTTGTACATTAGCTCTGAGTCTCCTTATCATGAATAATGACAACTACACTGTTTAGATTTATTGCTCTATCAACCACTTGCACGTCAATTAGAAAGCCTCTAATGCACACCCACCACACACATGCACCAGCTGGAAGCCCTTCAAGGAGACTGACTCACAAAAGAGGCAAGGCTCTGAAATTATTTTTGTTGTTGTTGTTGTTGTTGATGTTTCTTTCTTTTATGTAACCTGCACTGAAAACTAACTAATACTTTTCAGCTAAAGATTTTGACCTGGCTTTCAATGAAGTCAATATCTGGTTCCAAATAACTGCTAAAGGGAAATGTCTAGAGGCAAAGCCAGAAAATGCATTTGGAAGAAAAGCAGGGGCCCTCATCTAGCCTCTGAAGATTTTTCACATGAATGGAGATTCCATGGCTCAGTAGATGGACTTGGTTCTTTTTAGTGACAGAATATGTAGTGAAAGATTCTTTGAAATCTTAAATTCAAATTCATTCTTAGATATAAGCTCCTCCGTATTCTTTTAACCAGCCTACCTTTTCTCCCAGGATGTATAGGGAACTAAGCAAATGTCTTCTTCATATCTAGTCTAATATGTCCAAAGCAGGTGGGAGGTATATCAGTAGCATACACTTCATTATGTATCTCACATTTTTTGTTCAAAATGTAAATTTAATTACCCAGTTGCTCAACTACAAAGTTAAAAGAATTTTTTTAAAACAAAGACATTAACTATATTGTGAAACGCGATTCAAAAATTTAAATGTAAACCAGAAAAAAAGTGAAATTCCAACCCTTGGCGTTTTAGTAATGTTTTTTAATTGCAGATTTCAATTATGCAAGATGTACAGGACCTGAAACAAGTTTTTTTTTCTTAAGAGAATAGTTTCACATTAAAATATAACTTCAGCTGTGCTCAGTGGTTCACGTCTATAATCCCAACCACTTGGGAAGCTGAGGCAGGAGGATTTCTTGAGTACAGAAATTTGAGGCTGCAGTGAACTATGGTCATGTTGCCATACTCCAGCCTGAGCAACAGAATAAGACCCCATCTCTAAAAATATTAATAATAATTAAATATAATTTTGATATTTAACTATTTTATAATTAAATGCTTTGCATTTACCTAATTTGCTTCTATAACAGTTCAGAGATTTTCCATTGTGGGAAAATATACTTTAAGTGTACTGAAATTATGAAAAGCCAGGTATATTATTATATACTTACCTAAAACTATTCAGACAGTTAATTTACATTGAAATATTTGTGTATATGACATCAAAATACTTGAACATGTAATCAAGTCTATTACAAAGCTTTGCATTTTAGCAGGTCAAATAAAAACTTTATTTGAAGGCTGGGTGCAGTGGCTCATGCCTGTAATCCTAGCACTTTGGGAGGTTGAGGTGGGAGGATCGCTTGAGGCCAGGAGTTTGAGACCAGCCTAGGCAACACAGCAAGACCCCATCTCCACAAAAAATAAAAAACAAATTAGCTGGGCGTGGTGGGACACATCTGTGATCCCAGCTACTTGGGAGGCTGAAGCAGGAGGATCACTTGAGCCCAGGAGGTTGAAGCTGCAGTGAGATGTGATGGCACCACTCCACTCCAGCTTGGATAATACAGTGAGACCCTGTCTCAAAAGAAGTTTATTTGGCAGGGCGCAGTGGCTCACGCCTGTAATCTCAGCACTTTGGGAGGCTGAGGCAGGCAGATCTCGAGGTCAGGAGATCCAGACCATCCTGGCCAACATGGTGAAACCCCGTCTCTACTAAAAAATACAAAAAATTAGCTGGGCATGGTGGTGGGCCCCTGTAGTCCCAGCTACTCTGGAGGCTGAGGCAGGAGAATGACATGAACCTGGGAGGCGGAGCTGGCAGTAAGGCAAGATAGTACCACTGCGCTCTAGCCTGGGCAACAGAGTGAGACTCTGTCTCAAAAAAAAAAAAAAAAAAGTTTATTTGACTATTTTTTTTTTTTTTTTTTTTTTTTTTTTTTGAGACGGAGTCTCGCTCTGTCGCCCAGGCTGGAGTACAAAGGCACAATCTCGGCTCACTGCAACCTCCGCCTCCTGGGTTCAAGTGAGTCTCCTGCCTCAGCCTGCCGAGTAGCTCGAACTACAGGTGTGCGCCACCACACCCGGCTAATTTTTGTATTTTTAGTAGAGACAAGGTTTCACTATGTTGGTCAGGATGGTCTCGATCTCTTGACCTCGGGATCCCCCCACCTCGGCCTCCCAAAGTGCTGGGATTACAGGCGTGAGCCACTTCGCCTGGCCGAGTATCAAAATTTTTTATCAGCAAAGTTCTTTAATTGATCCAAGTCAAAACATGCTAAATTATACATTTCTAAGTAGAATTTTGGAGTTGTAAGGAACCTTTGAAATTATCTATGCAATCTCTTTATTTCATCAATGATAAAAATCAAGGCCCTGGGAAACACAGCTGCCACCCGAACCTAGGTCTCCTGACTTCCAAGTAGTAGTCTTTCCATTCACCAAACTGCCTCTTTTCCCAAATCACTAAGAGCTGGCCATTGCTTACACATAGCCTTTCTTGACATTTAATCATAACTTCTATGTCAAGAAGCTTATGAGAGCTACAAAGCAACCACAGGAAACCAATTTGAAGGCTCCTCAAAAAGTTACACATAGAACTACCATATGTCTCAGCAATTCCAATCCTAAGTATATATTCAAAAGAACTGACAACAGGGACTCAAACAGATACTTGTATGTGAATGTTCATAGCAGCATTATTCACTATAGCTAAAAGGTGAAATAAAACAATCTAAGTGTCCACTGACAGATGGATAAGCAAAATGTTTACAGATGACTGGACCAAAAAAAAGGAATTAAGTTCTTTTTTTTTTTTTTTGAGACGGAGTCTCGCTCTGTCGCCCAGGCTGGAGTGCAGTGGCGCAATCTCGGCTCACTGCAAGCTCCGCCTCCTGGGTTCACGCCATTCTCCTGCCTCAGCCTCTCCCAGTAGCTGGGACTACAGGCGCCCGCCACCACGCCCGGCTAAATTTTTTGTATTTTTAGTAGAGACAGGGTTTCACCGTGGTCTCGATCTCCTGACCTTGTGATCCGCCCGCCTCGGCCTCCCAAAGTGCTGGGATTACAAGCGTGAGCCACCGTGCCCGGCCTAGGAATTAAGTTCTGAAACATGATACAATATGATGAAATGTGAAAATGTGCTAAATGAAAAAAGCCATCATAAAAGGACAAATATTATTTGATTCAACTTTATGAAATATCTAGAATAGGCAAATTCATAGAGACAGAAATAGATTAGCAATTACAAGGGGCCAAGGTAGAACGTAATAAGGAGTTATTGCTTAATGGGCATAGGATTTCTATTTGGGGTGATGGAAACTTTCAGAAATAGAGTAGTGATGGTTGCACATTGTGAATGTGATTAAAGTCATTAAATTGTACACTTAAAAATCGTTAAAACAACTGGGTGTGGTGGTTCACACTTACAATCCCAGCACTTTGGGAGGACGAGGTGGGTGGATCACTTCAGGCCAGGAGTTCGAGACCAGCCTGGCAACATGGTGAAACACTGTTTCTATGAAAATTCAAAAATTAGTTAGGCTTGGTGGTGCATGCCTGTAGTCTCAGCTACTTGGGAGGCTGAGGCAGGAGAACTGCTTGAACCCAGGAGGCGGAGGTTGCAGTGACCCGAGATGGCACCACTGCATTCCGGCCTGGGCAGTAGATTGAGACTCCATCTCAAAAAAAAAAGAAAAAGAAAAAAAAAATCGTTAAAATGGCAAATTTTATATTTTACCACAATAAAAAAATTGCTAGAAACCTTGACAGAAACCGTCACAGAATTTCCCATGTTCAAAAAACTTCATTCTAGAATCTTGTGGTAATTATTAAAAATTATTAACATACATTAAAAATAATAATAAGGAAAACCAGGTACAGGATTTATAGAAATTCACTGTACTGTCTTCAAAATTTTTCTTTAAATTCAGGCCGGGCATGGTAGCTCACGCCAGTAATCCTAGCACTTCGGGAGGCCGAGACGGGCAGATCACAACGAGGTCAGGAGTTTGAGACCAGCCTGGCCAACGTGGCGAAACCCCGTCTCTACTAAAAATACAACAATTAGCCGGGCATGGTGGTGCACACCTGCAATCCCAGCTACTAGGTAGGCTAAGGCAGGGGAATCACTTGAACCCGGGAGGCAGAGGTTGCAGTGAGCCCAGATCACGCTGCTGCACACAGGCCTGAGCGACAGAGCAAGACTCCGTCTCACACAAAAACAAAGTTTTTTTCTTAAAATCCAAAACCGTTCTCAAATTATTATTATTGTTATTAGTTTTTCTGAGACAGAGTTTCACTCTTGTTGCCCAGGCTGGAGTGCAATGGTGCAATCTCAGCTCACTGCAACCTCCGCCTCCCAGGTTCAAGCAATTCTCGTGCCTCAGCCTCCCACGTAGCTGGGATTACAGGCATGTGCCACCACTCCCAGCTAATTTTGTATTTTTAGGAGAAATGGGGTTTCTCCATGTTGGTCAGGCTGGTCTCGAACTGCCAACCTCAGGTGATTTGCCCTCCTCAGCCTCCGAAAGTGCTGGGATTACAGTCCTGAGCCACCGCACCCAGCCCTCAAAATGTTTATTTAAGAGAAAGCTATCTGAGTTGTGAAGTTCAGACCAAAGACTTATGAAAAACTCATTTAAGCACCTTCTAAAATTATAAGAATTGGAGTAGAGCTTGTAATATGGAAAACAGTAATGCCAGTTAAAAATAAATTTACTATGCAACCTAAGATCCTCTAAAATAATCTCACTTTAAGGAAGTGGAGTGTACCCTCCTGCCCCAAATACTATTTCCCAAATTTCCTTTCAGACTAAGTTTGGTTAATATTAATATATAGTTAAACGATGTTATTCAACTCTTCTTCTCTATACCTTAATGCTTGTATCTTTGGCCTTGAGGTGAACACAGTACTGAATTACATATGCTAAATGACCAATTATCCATTGAATCAACATTTTCTAGTACAGTGTCTCATGTTCTTTGACATTTATGTGCCTATTTATCATACCTGAAACTATATGAGAAAATACGTTGGTTTTTATAGGAAAAAAACAAAATTACATAGAATAAGAATAGAAATTTAGAATAGTTTTATTTTTCAAGTTACCACACCAATACAGCTATGACAAAGACTGCTGTCTACTCTTATTGATTTTCATGTCAGCTGTTAAATTAGATTCACTATCTATAAGACATGTCAATTTATCATTATTGGTGGCATGCTTTTAAACAGTTACCATATATATGTAAAAAAGAATTCAATACTCTCTCTGTAACTTACAATTTTTAACTTTATATAATAAAATGATAATGGATAAAGAACTTCACTGATATCGGACCTCTGGAATAAATGTTTAGAGAAATCAGTCTAGTAAAAATTAGCTGAGAAGACAAACCAAAGATATAATTAAAACTCCTAGTTTTTTGGCAATTAAGTTTTTAACTATTGTACAACCAAATAATTTATATATACAAACCACAGTTTATAAATTCTACAACTTCTTCTTTGTCGTTTTAAACTTCACTGTATGGGCTTTGATCATCCAGGCCATGTAATTACCTTTAAGAAGCATGCTTAGGGTGTTTTCTGGACTACAAGTCCATACAGCATTTCTCTCTGTCCTCTTGGGAACAAAACATCAATTGCTTTCAGCTAAATGCACTCACATATGAATATTTTAGTACAATTTAATGCTTCTATACCAACCCCAAAGGAACAGAGCATCAATTTGTGAACACAGTTCTCTTGGAGTTAAAAGCCAAGCTAGATAATGCAATATGAAAGCAGCTGTCAATCTTCAGCTTTTTAGCAAGTTAGAAGGGCAGCCCATAAATTCAGTCCCAGCTGTATACAAGTAAGTCTATAAAGTTTATTCCTACACAGACTTTTCAACAATAGTGAATTTTCAAAAGAGAACCCAGAAACGAAATTTATTATCTTGATACATATTTCAAAAACTGCTTATTTATCTGGTAACTTTAAACTGACTTCTATTCACTTAGTCTCACCATTATGAATGGACAGTTGGTCTGTTAGTAAAATACCAAAATATACATAAAATAATCTACTCCCACTAAGAAGTTGCACTAAGCATAAGAACACATTTCCCTGGCATTAGAAAACAAATTCTTTAATAATTGCAATATGCTTATATGTTCAGATGGTTAGGAAGGTAAGGTCAGCACCATCAAAAAAGCTAATAGAAGGCAATCTAGAAATAAGTATTAAATGGAAACAACCACCAAATATGCCAACCTTTAAAAGGCCATAGAAATTAAATGCTAGTTGTAGCGTAAATCTGAGACTCTATTAAGTTCAACAAATATTAATGTGCTGACAAAATCCAGTAAGTCAGTCAAACCTCAGGTAAAGAAATAAGAATTCAATACTTGTTCATAATTTCAAAACAAAATAAAACAAAATCTCGGAAAACAAGGATTTATGACAGTACTGTAAAAATGGCTAATACATAGCACTTACTATATACCAGGCACAGTTTTTAAGTGTTAAACAAATATTAACTCATTTAATCCTGTTTTACATATTAATCTTTAAAATCATTTAATCTTTAATACTACGGTATGAAGTATGAATTATTATTATCACCATTATATAGTTGAGAAAACTGTGCTACAGAGGGGTTAAGTGATTTGTCCAAAGTCACACAGCCAGCAAGTGGCAACACCAAGAGCTGAATCCTGGCAACCTGGCTAGAAAGTCTGGATTCTTACCTATTCTATGACACTGCCTATTGTAGGGAACTTTTTAAAATCTGATAAAGGGTATCCACTAAAAACAGACAGCCACCATAATACCTATGGTGAAACAATGGAAGAATTTCCTCGAAATGAAGGACAAGGATGTTTATCCTCACCACTTCTGTTCAACAATGCCACAGCTAACACAATAAGAAAAGAAAATTGGTCGGGCACAGTGGCTCACGCTTGTAATCCCAGCACTTTGGGAGGCCGAGGCGGGCGGATCACGAGGTCAGGAGATCGAGACCACGGTGAAACCCCGTCTCTACTAAAAATACAAAAAAAATTAGCCGGGCGTGGTGGCGGGCGCCTGTAGTCCCAGCTACTGGGAGAGGCTGAGGCAGGAGAATGGCGTGAACCCGGGAGGCGGAGCTTGCAGTGAGCCGAGATCGCGCCACTGCACTCCAGCTTGGGCGACAGAGCGAGACTCCGTCTCAAAAAAAAAAAAAAAAAAAAAAAAATTAGCCGGGCGTGGTGGCAGGCACCTGTAGTCCCAGCTACTCGGGAGGCTGAGGCAGGAGAATGGCGTGAACCCGGGAGATGGAGCTTGCAGTGGGCCGAGATCGTGCCACTGCACTCCAGCCTGGGCTACAGAGCCAAGACTCCATCTCAAAAAAAAAAAAAAAAAAAAAGAAAATTAAATAAAAAGATGAAGCAAAATTTCATTATTCATTATTCCCAGAAGATATGTCTGTGTATGTACAACATCCAAGAAAATCTACAGATAAGTTAGTAAGAGCAATATATAAATATCAATTGCATTCCTATATATCTACATACTTTTATAACAAAAATTATAAAACTGTCTAAACAAGTGGAGAAATAAAATCATGGTCACAGATAGAAGACCAAATGTTGCAAAGATTTTGACTCTTTCCAAATGAATCTATACATCCAATGTTCCTCACTTGAAGAATTTTCACTGAGTATTTGTTACAATACGTACTTTTTAAACCCAGGAGTCACTATTCAAATTTAAAAAAACAACTATCAGGAATTTGCATGAGTGCACATTTAAGGTACTTATGAATCTAAGAGAGACTGTCCAGTCTACTCAGCAGCTGTATCTCAGCTATTTTCCTGACAGGATCATATCTTATGCTCACATTCTATAACCAAGAGCAAAAGGAACACAAGGAGACATACATTTTTTTAGATTTTTTTTCATCTAATTGTTTTATCTAAGACTGCAGACAATGGTTCACAGCCATCTATTTCTGGACCTCAGGAGTGGAGAAAACTGTCCATCACTTCTTAGGATCCAATAGTGAGCTCCTTTGCTAGAATCTTTCCATACATTTTGACTCACCACTGAACCACAACCATGATAACAACCCCTTCTCCCACTTCTCACCACCAAATCCAACTCAGGCAACTCTTTAATCAGTACATTTTTTTTTTACGTGGTCTTGGTTATTCACTAAGAGTTATTTGCATTCATCATGTATCTTTAACATATTTTCTCATTGCTTATTTACATTATGGTACACATTTGGAGCAGTGTAGAAGAAATAACTGATACTGTACAGTTTCCACACTATTCTGTCCAAAAACATACCAAATAATGAGTGCAGTAAGTGTTAAGTAACTGGTGTTTTACATGCATAATGCAGATTTTTACATGAACTGGGATTCTTATAAAAGTGTTTAAGATTTTGTACTTGAGGGAAAATTATTTGAGGTTTTGAATAGACTGTGAACCAGTTATTAATTCTCCCTGTTAAGATAATAAAATATAGGTCTGAGTTCTCTGAAGCTTTAGTATCTATACAATTTTAGTAATAGTCTAAATCTGGATAATGAGTTATACCTACATTTCCGATCAATATTTCAACTGTGAAGCTTAACAAATGAATTCTAAAACTGTAAAGTAACACAGGGAACCAATAGCTAAAAACATTTTGAAGAACTGAGAAGGGAGATACTGCCCAACCAGATAACTTTATTATAAAGCTTAAGTGTAGTATGGGTATAATAATAAACAACTGGCCAATGGGACAGAATAGACGGCCCAGAAATAGACCCCTGCATACATATAAACTTGATATGTAAAAGATGATGCTGTGCATCAGTGGAGGAGAGAGGGAATGTGTAATAAATGATACTGAGGTACCTGATTAACTACATGGGGGGAAAATGGAATACTCACTTCACATTCAACATAAAAATCAAATCAAGTAGATTATAATTATAAACCAAAATGTGAAGAAGGACAAAATTTTTTAAACTTTTAGAAAAAAATACAGGTGAATATCTTTACAACTCTAACTTAGGAATGATTTCTTAAATAAGACACAAAAAATACATATTGAAAAGGAAAAAAATAAGTTGAACCACATTAAAATTAATGCTCTACCAAAAGGTATTATTTTTTAAAATGAAAAAGACAGACATAAATGAAAGGAAATGTATGCAACACACATAACCAACAAAAGATGTGTATCCAGAATACATAAAGAACTTCCAAGAATCAGCCTGGCCAACATGGTGAAACCCCATCTCCACAAAAAAAATATATAAAAATTAGCCAGGTATGGTGGAGGGCACCTGTAGTCCCAGCTACTCAGGAGGCTGAGGTGGGAGAATTGCTTGAACCCAGGAGGTAGAGGCTGCAGTGAGCCGAGATCGCACCACTCCACTCCAGCCTGGGCAACAGAGTGAGACCCTGTCTCAAAAAAAAAAAAAAAAAAAACTTCCAAGAATCAATAACAAAAAGATAATTTAATAGAAAAATGAGCAAATGGTATTAACATTAAATATTCAAAGGGAAAAAACCATAAATGGATATTCTGCATATGAAAAGATATCTCACTAGTAATCACAGAAAAGCAGATAAAAAGCATAGTGAGACTTCATTCCCATCAGGCCAGCAAAACTTTTTTTAAGTTGTGCTAAAATATATATAACATAAAATTTACCATAGTAATTTTTTTTTTTTTTTTTTTTTTTTTGAGACAGAGCTTCACTCTTGTTGCCCAGGCTGGAGTGCAATGGCGCGATCTTGGCTCGCCACAACCTCCACCTCCCAGGTTCAAACGATTCTCCTGCCTTAGCCTCCCAAGTAACTGGGATTACAGGCATGTGCCACCATGCCCGGCTAAATTTGTATTTTTAGTAGAGATGGGGTTTCTCCGTGTTGGTCAGGCTGCTCTTGAACTCCCAACCTCAGGTGATCCTCCCGCCTCGGACTCCCAAACTGCTGAGATTACAGGCGTGAACCACCGTGCCTGGTCCATGGTAATCTTTTTTTTTTTTTTTTTGAGACGGAGTCTCGCTCTGTCGCCCAGGCTGGTGTGCAGTGGCACGATCTCAGCTCACTGCAAGCTCCGCCTCCCGGGTTCATGCCATTCTCCTGCCTCAGCCTCCTGAATAGCTGGGACTACAGGTGCCCGCCACCATGCCCAGCTAATTCTTGGTATTTTTAGTAGAGATGGGGTTTCACTGTGTTAGCCAGGATAGTCTTGATCTCCTGACCTCGTGATCCACCCGCCTCAGCCTCCCAAAGTACTGGGATTACAGGCATGAGCCACCATGTCCAGTCCACGGTAATCTTTTTTTTTTTTTTTTTTTTTTTGAGATGGAGTCTTGCTCTGTCGCCCAGGCTAGAGTACATGGCGCCATCTCGGCTCACTGCAGGCTCTGCCTCCTGGGTTCATGCCATTCTCCTGCCTCAGCCTCCCGAGTAGCTGGGACTACAGGTGCCTGCCACCACACCCAGCTAATTTTTGGTATTTTTAGTAGAGACGGGGTTTCACTGTGTTAGCCAGGATAGTCTCAATCTCCTAACTTCGTGATCTGCCTGCCTCGGCCTCCCAAAGTGCTGGGATTACAGGTGTGAGCCACCGTGCCCGGCCCAGTAATCATTTTTAAATATATAGTTCTGGGACACTAAGTACAGTTACCTTGTTATGCAACCATCACCACCCATCTTCAGAACTACCATCTATCTCAAGAACTGCAAAAGTTTTTATAAAACTGTAAATAACCAAAGCTCAAAGAGCTGTTAAAACTGTTGGTAAATATAAACTGGAATAACCCCTTTGGAAAACAATTTGTCAAAATCTGGTAAAGCCAGATTCTCTACAATTAGCAATTTCACCCCAAGGCATATTTCTCTAGTAAAACACTAACATACAAGGAAACATTATTAATAATCTTCATGGTAACATTATTTGTAAGCAAGGAATTATAGACTACTTAAACAACCATTAATAAGAAAATAGGTAAAGTGTGATAAATTCATATAATAGAATACCATACATAAATGAAATACAAATGAAAAAAAATGCTACCTGCATTAACAAAGATGAATCTCACAAATATAAGATTGATTGAAAAAAGATAAAGAACATATATAGGACATTACTAATGATAATTTCAAAAATATACACAATAATATTATATATCAGTACTCCCCAACATTTTTAAACCATGGCACACAGAAAATAACATTTGTATGGTACACGAACAAGGCTGGTCATAAAATCCACTGTTCCAAAGGCTGAGAGGATCAACATCTGGTATGTCTCTAAATCATTCATCATACTCATAGTGAAAATCTCAGCTATATACTGCTTAGGGATCTGTAGATATGTAGTAAAAGTAAAAATGAAATGTCTTGAAACAATAATAATCAAATTTAGGATAATGGCTACTTTTTTCCTTTTTTTTCTTGCTCTGTTGATCAGGCTGGAGTGCAGTGGCACAATCATAGCTCACTGCAGCCTTGATCTCCCTGGCTCAAGTGATCCTCCCACCTCAGCCTCCTGAGTAGCTGGGACTACAAGTACATGCCACCACACCCAACTAAATTTTTTTTTTTAAGTAGAGAAGAGGTCTCGCTATGTTGCCCAGGCTGGTCTCAAACTCCTGAGCTCACATGATCCTCCTGCCGCAGCCTCCCAAAGTGCTGGGATTACAGGAGTGAGCCACCCACCATGCCCAGCCAGTAATGGTTACTTTTGAGGGGAGGAAAAAATGTGTATTAAAGGAAGAGTACACAAGGGTTTTCAACAGTACTGTAATATTGTTTCTTAAATTCAGGGATGAAAACATTTGTGTTTATTATTTCTATGTAAATTGTATATATATTTATATTTTCATAAATTTATATATAAACTTTTAAACAAAAAGAAAAGAATGGGAAGGAAAAGGAATACAGAAAATATAAGCTACATTTTCAAGCTCAGCCTAGCAAGAGAAGTGAAGGGGGCAGTAGGTAAAAAGGAAAAGAAGCTGCTGGGCAGATAAGGGTTTTCTTTTTAAGACTATAGAAAAGGGGCCAATAGAGGAGAGACTCTGACCTGGAGGACGGGGTAACTAATGGAACACTGTCTCAAACAAGGTACAAAATGATGGGCTCCAGAGGACAAGCAGACATATTAGCAAAACTAAAAAGGGAGGCCCTCTTTTTTATCTACACGTAGATAAGCTGGATTTTTGTTTGTATTGCTTTGCTTATGTAGAAAGTACAGTAAGTTTACTTGTGAAGTAGAAGGAATGGTCAGTTTCTGAGAATAAGATAATGATACTAAATAAGGGGTTTTAAAAGGGGTGACAATTTAAAATAAAGTAGTTGAAATACTAATAGACAACAAAAATCAGAATTCAGTTCCCATAGACACATTTGTAGAGAACTATCTGGGGCTATGCAATTTAACAATTTTCTCCGGACAGTAGTTCTGATAATGTGTTCAGGGCTGTAGTCACTCCGCAGAGGTGTAGTACAGACTCTCTCAGGAAAATCAGAAAGGGCGAGAGCTGAGCTAGTAGCACTCTAGATATACAACCCCACTTCTACTCCACTTTTCCCCATGTTATACATGGGGCTTCCTGATAAAATTTCCTTTGAAGAAGGGTTCTACAACTAGATCACTTGTCACTACCCTAGAATAAGCCTGAACAGCAGATACAAAATCACATAATTTCTGCCTCTCACAAAAATGCGCTTAATATTAGGCAATTAGCCTACACTGAGGGACATTATTAAAAACGCAGTCCTATGAAACCCCTGTCTTATTTATAGTAAAGGTATTGTTGAGGATGTCAATCAATAGAGCCTTCTTTATAAGGACTCAAGGGATATATCTCTCTCTCTGATCTTGATACCAGGCCAAATGATACTTCCCATGTGCCATTAGTTTGTTTTTACATTGGGACGCTGTACATCAGGGCACTGATCTTGTTTCCCAATATGAATTGGCCTCTAAAAACCAAATTTGCAGCCCACATCTAGCAAACAGACAGGACCATATTGAATCTTTTTTATTAAGGTGACTTTATTTTTATATAATTAGAGGCAGGGTCTCACTCTGTCACCCAGGCTGGAGTGTAGTGGCACAACTACGGCTCACTGCACCCTTGAACTCCTGGGTTTCCTTCTACTTCACAAGTAAACTTATTGTACATTCTACAACTCAGCCTCCAGTGCTGGGATTATAGGCATAAGCCACCTCACACAGCCAGAATTATTATTTACACACTCTCACCTCGTTTCAGCCTATCTTTCTAGCCTTTATCTTTCACCTGAATTTTCTCAGGATGACTCAAACTGCTACCATCACTACAGATAAGGCAGAGTTTGGCTGCCACAGGTAGAGACACAGGGGGCAGGGGCAAGAACACTAAGAAAGCCTCACTCTGAGGCCCAAGTGCAGAGGATGTGCCTAAGACTGAGACTAAATATGAATCAAGAACTATACCTTACCACAACCATATAACTTAAGACTAAAGAGATGACAACTAAACGCAATACTTGGCCCTAAAGTGGATTCTGTATTAGGCTAATTGATAAAACTGGAGTATTCCATTAGAAAATAAAAAATTGGAATCAGAATATGTACTGACAAAATTGGGATATGGTATATAAATGTGTTTTGGTTATATAAGAGAATATTTCTATTCTTAGGAAATACACACTGAGGTCTTTAGGGGTAAAGGGCTATAAATGTTACTATCAACTAGTTCAGAAAAAATGTATGTGTACACACACACACACACACACACACACACAGAGTACCTTTTTTTTTTTTTTTTTTAAAGAGATGGGGTCTTGCTGCATTATGCAAGCTGGAGTGCAGTGGCTGTTCATAGGTATGATCATGGTGTACTACAGTCTCTAACTGCTGGCCTCAAGCAATCCTCCCGCCTCAGTCTCCTGAATAGCCAGGACTATAGACATACACCACAGTGCTCAGCTGTACTGCTTTTAATTTTCAACTTTTTGTAAGTCTGAAATCACTTCAAAATAAAAAATAAAGAGGAGAAGAAATCTTTGTTACAATAGTAAGCTATGAACTGACTAGTGTTTTCCTATCACTGGGTCTGAATTCTTGCAGGGAGCATAAATCCATAAGCATACTAGGAATTGTTCCATAATCTTTCATATTCACGTGTAAATTATTGTGAATGACCCAAAAAAGCATTTAAAAAATAACAAAATTCACGGCATCCTTTGAGTATTACATATTTTTTTCAAATTAATATTATTTTGTGAAGATAACCAAATCTGACTTTGTGTCCCCTTACTTTATGAAGTGGGGAACTTATTACTACTGATCATCAGAAAGAGCAGTGCTGATGATGCTTTCCATAGCTATTCAAAGTGGCAAAAAATGAGAGGATCTTCAAACAATATAAAGTTGAAAGGAAAGTAGAAAACGAAATCAAGCTTTAAAAGATTCAAGAGGCTTCAATGGTAGGGAAAACAGACCCAAATTAAATAAGGATAAATGAAAATACTGCGTTCAGCTTTAAAAACAAAGAAATACTGAATTATTACTAGACAAAGGAGATGTGGTTTAATAGCAGGCAATTCAAGTGGGGGAGGGGAGAGATTTTTGGATGGCCACAAGTGTAATTCTTGCCAACAGTAGGATATGGCTGCCAAAAACCTAATGCATTATTAAGTAGCATTAATTAAGATATTATTTAGGGAGATAATAATCCAACTCTGCACTAGTCAGAGCACAAGTGAAGTAATGCATGCAATTCTGGGCCTCAGGACTCCTAGCTTATGGCCCTGAGGGAATAGCTTGTATCAGACCAATCCTCCTGCTGAGAACAACTACAAAACCTGGTTAAAACACAGATAGCAACTGTTTAAGTACAATGGAGATCAACTTAGACAGGCAGCACTGAAGGAGCCAGAATCCTGTAAGGGAGGGAGGCACATTGAAATGAGCCCAGCATATATCTCCATTTCCTCCCTTGGGGCATTTACAGATTCCCCACAGGGATAAAAGCCAATCCGAAAGGAGATACTCTGGATAGAAACCTGCAGTCTTATTGGTTGAGGAAACACACAAAAGACAGTATTCATGACTGCCAAATCAGCTGGAAAGTGAGGGAAAAATTCCAGAAGGAGAGAACCACAGAGGGAGAATCACAAACTCTGCACATACACTCCACTCAAAATTCTGGCTGACCCCCGCATTAGGCTGTATGAGGTGAGCTCTAGGCTGCCAGACTAAGACTAAAAGAACTGAACATAAGGAGATTGAGTCTGGAATTTGAGTTCAGCCAAGTTAACTGCCCACTAAAACACAAAGCTAATATTCTTCATAGGAATATAACAGAATCCATAATCTCTACAACATATTCAGTGTCTCTACAATATATTACAAAACTATTAGACAACCAGCAATTCTCAAAATATGGTCAGGATAACCCCGAGAGCCCCAAGACCCTTTCAGGGATTCTGCGAAGTCAAACCTATTTTCATAGTAATACTAAGATGTTATTTACCGTTTTTTTCTTTCATTCTCTCACAGTGTGCAGTGGAGTTTCCCAGAGATGCCAGGACTTTTAAAGAAACCATCACTCTGGCCGGGCGCGGTGGCTCACGCTTGTAATCCCAGCACTTTGGGAGGCCGAGGCGGGCGGATCACGAGGTCAGAAGATCGAGACCACGGTGAAACCCCGTCTCTACTAAAAATACAAAAAAATTAGCCGGGCGCGGTGGCGGGCGCCTGTAGTCCCAGCTACTCGGAGAGGCTGAGGCAGGAGAATAGCGTGAACCCGGGAGGCGGAGCTTGCAGTGAGCCGAGATTGCGCCACTGCACTCCAGCCTGGGCGACAGCGAGAGACTCCGTCTCAAAAAAAAAAAAAAAAAAAAAAAAAAAAAGAAACCATCACTCTGATGGCTAATAGAATGTATGCATCTGTATTTTTATGTTTCCTAAAAGTTTTTAAGGTAGTTGATTTTAGGTATAAATTTGTGTGTATATAGGGATTAACTTAGTTTGTTCTCAGGACAGTACAGCAGTGTGTGTTCTTACAGTTATAACTGCTATAATTTCTATAATTTCATTATCGTTCAATAAACCAATGTTTGAAATACCAAAGGTTTCCTTGTGCCTGCAAGGAAACACAAGAAATACACTTTGTTGTCTTACATGGCAACAACATTTACATTTTTTCAAACTTTTATTCATTTTTAAATTTCTCTAAAACTATTCTATTTTGATATTTATACTGAAATAGAGAAGACTAACTTTCTCAACCCACTGCAGCAACAACCATGTCTAAAGATGCTGAAAAAGATGAAACCGATAAGAGTTCTCTAACTTATGGAAAAGCGAAATATACTCTAAAAAATACTGTGTAAATATATGAAAATGATAAAAGTTATCTCTTAGCTTTACAGATGCTAATAATTTACCTTACTCTATCTTATGCAAAGGAAGTGATGACTATTTTGAAAACAAACATTCAGAGTTCAGAGAAAACTAAACTGGATTTTATTTTAACATAAATGTCATGAGTTTAAGAGCCAAAAGCTGTTATTTTAGCTTTTCAAGCTAGAAAAGAAAAAGTCACTGAAGCATCTTATCATATTTCATTGGTTAGAGAAGTATAGTTGCTGAGAGACTAATAAAGGTGACATTGCTGAATTCCTGCTTTGAAAAATCAGGAAAACAAACTATGGCACTGTCACATTCCAGTGGTACGTAACTTGCTGAATAAAATATTTAGCTGTAAACATGAATATGAATATCTCATCTGCAAAATTGTACTTTTGCCTGACAAGTCTGTAGACATGACTGTGTTTCCTGCTTTACTTCTATTGTCCAGTGTTGATATCAAGGAATCACTGAAGAATATTTTTACATGAATCCTTGGCAATGAACACAAGTGGTGATGAAATACTCAAAGGGTTAAATAGCTTTTTGGAATCCCATGGTTTATTCTGGAAAAACCAAACTGACATTTGCACTGATGATGTGAAAATGACGGTGGGTAACACTGCCTTAGGGGTAGTTTCAAGGCAGTGGCACCAAACTCACTGCATTCTTCATGGCCACATACTCACAGTTTTTTGTTTTTTTTTGTTTTTTTTTTTTTAAAGCCACTTTCACCTAAGGTCCTTGATAAAGCAGTAAGAATTATTAACCTTGGCAGAGCACGGTGGCTCACACCTGTAATCCCAGCACTTTGGGAGGCCAAGGCAGTTGGATCACTTAAGGTCAGGAGTTTGAGATCAGCCTGGCCAACATGGTGAGATCTTGTCTCCACTAAAAATACAAAAATTAGCCGGGCATAGTGGTTCACACCTGTAATCCCAGCTACTCAGGAGGCTGAGGCACCAGAATCACTTGAACCCAGGAGGTGGAGGTTGCAGTGAGCCAAGATGGTGCCACTGCACTCCAGCCTGGGCAGTAAGAGTGAGACTCCGTCTCAAGAAAAAAAAAAAAAGATTAACCTTATTAAATCTTGACCTTGGAGTACATGTATCTTTAATATTCTGTGTGACAAACTGTGAAGAATGTAGAAAGCATTTCCACTTCATACCAAAGTACAATGGGTTGTATCGAGGGAAAGCACTTGTTTAATAGTTTGAGTTGCAAGCTGAACCAGGTATTTTTCATGAAACACAATTTTTACTTCAAAGAAAATCTGACAGACATTTGCATTTTTCGCAGATATCTTACTGTGAATAAAGTGACCTCATCAATTCTGAGATAACAACTGAAAGTATTTCTCATCAAGGACAAAGTTGAACTTTTAAGTGAAAATCAGAATTCTAAAACACTTGTACCGATGACTACGAGCTTTGAAGATTCTTCTAACAAGATGCACAAGATGAGTGATGCACCACATATCAACATTTTTTGGTCAACATTAGACTGCATACATTAAGGATGGTGCCATAAAATTATGAATCTGAAAAATTCCTATCACCTCAGTGATGTCATAGATGTCGTAACATCATAGCACAACATATTAACTTTTTATGTTTAGATACACAAATACTATTTTACAATTGCCTACAGTATTCAGTACAGTAACATACTATACAGGTTTGTAGCCTAGCAGCAATAGGCTACCCCATATAGCCTAGGTGTTTAGTAGACTATGCCATCTAGGTTTGTGTAAGTACACTCTATGATGCTTACACAATAACAAAATCACCTAATGACACATTTCTCAGAATATATCCCTATTGTTAAGTGATGCATGCCTATATTAATGAACGTGACTTTTTTTTTAAGTCTTCAATTTTATTTGTTTTAAACAGCAACTAACAGCTTGGAAATGTCCCTAACAGTTAGGACTCGCCCCATGCATCCAGGTTCCAGGAACTCTCCCTCATCAGGCCTGATTTCTCTCTGGAGAAATTTGGGACAGAAAAGGCTGTCCAGTTAGAGGGGAAGTTGGCACTAAAGTTCACTGTTTAGAAGGGTTGGGCTCAGACACAGCTGCCTTTGTTAGTCTTAGGATATTTTGAGATTTGGTAGTGTGCTCAGATTGTGGGCATGGATAGGGGCTCCTGAACTCCTCTCCAGCCTCACTCGCTCCTGGGCAAGCCTCACAGCACCCCTTCCTCTTGCTGGCTCAGCACGCTGCCTTTGGAAGAGGGGCATCTGATAGCCTGGGTGCTCCAGCATTCCTTTGTGTGACCCGGTCAGCTGCAGGGAAGCATCCTCCCCTCAGCTTCTCCTGGCCTAGACAGGGTGCGGAATCAGGAAGGTGATGAAGATTCAGACCTGAGATACCCACCCCTTACCAACCCTTACCTAAAAGGGAATATTACAAGGACATCTCTTTGTGACTTGGAGGGGCAAACCTGGGTATTTAAACCCCAAGGGTGGTAACAACTGGGCCCCCAGGCTGGAGGCAGCTCAATGCATGCACTTAAGCAGCAGGCGCAGCTCAGCGGGAGGGTAGGGCCCACAGGACTGGACCTGGACCCCCCACTGCCATCCACACCCATGGTAACCATGGAAACATAATCACCCTGCTCCCGCCAGCTGCCTGGGTTCAGACAACCAGGACTGGCCCACTTCCATTAAGCCAAGGCCTAAACCGATGCCAGGCTGGCCACAGAGTGGTTGCAGGATTTGGGATTGGGTGATTTGGTCAGTCCGGGCTTCCCGGCACAGCTTGGGAGGACTACCACAGGAGCCTCCACACCTTGCTGTCTGGGCTGGGGTCAGACAGGGCTTAGTCAACCAGCACAGTGGCCATCAGAGCGGGCTAAATGGCCCTGATGCCCTCTGCCTGTGAGCTAACAGCTATTGTGTGGCAGTAGCCCTTGCTGCAGCAGCAAAAGCCTCTGTGTCTCATTGAGGGGACTCTCTGGCTGCTGCTCTGCCTGCCCTGGCTGCTCAGCCAGCCCTCCAGGGGTGAGGATGTATCAATAGTCACTGGGAGTGCCACCCACTGCCCCCATGCCACTGCCATCCCCAGCTCCACTGTAGGGCTGATCCCCGCTAGGCAGCTCCAGGCTGCCTCCCACAGTGGGCTCCTCGGCTCTCTTGATGTTGATGTCTAAGGGGTCCTGGCTGGCGGATAGCACAGACAGCTGGCCCAGGATGTTCTCCAGTTCCATTTGCAGACAAGCAAAGCTTGGGCGCTGCTTGGGGTCAGCACTCCAGCACTGGTACATGAGATCATACAAAAGGTCGTCTGAAGGCCTAAGGAGCCCTTGGCTTGGATGGAGTGGGAGTGTAAGAACGTCCTCCATACACTCTGGAAGTTGTTTCAGGCGATTCCCGCCAATGAGGTAGTTGTAAATCTCAGCGTTTTCGATGCCAGCGTATGGCATCTGCCCACGTGTCATGATCTCCCACATGGTCACCCCGAAGGCCCACACGTCACTGTGCACAGCATACAGGTTGTCAGCCAGGCTCTCCAGGGTCAGCCACTTGACGGGCAATTTGGAGGCACAGCCCTGACAATGGTAGTCCCCGCTGTAGATCTTCCAGGAGAGTCCGAAGTCAGCCACACACACTGTCATGTCCTCTGCCAGCATGCAGTTCTGAGTGGCCAGGTCTCGGTGGATGAAGTTCCGAGAGCTCAGGTACTCCATGCCATAGGCAATGTCCACCATGAACCGGATCAGGTAAAGGGGTTCTCCCCAAGCTGGGAGGTGAGCAGGAAGGCGTGCAGGTCCCCATGCTTCATGAAGAGCAAGATGACCATGGGGATGGGGTGACAGCCTTTAGCCCTGCTCCAGAGGCTCAGAGGCTCACCCCAACAAGTTTGGCCACGTGTGGATGGTCAAACTCCTTCATGCAAGCTGCTTCCCTGAGGAACTCTTCAATGTCACTTGAGGCAATGATATCAGCTTTCAGCATCTTCACAGCCACTTTCACAAAGGAGCCATCCTCCTGCTTCAGCTGGGCCTACCACACTGAACCAAACTCTCCCTTGCCCAACATCCGGCCAGGGTGAACTGCTGCTCTGGGATGAGCACATCCTCCAGCTTTTCCTTTAGTTCACTGTTGATGCCCAAGCTGTCCAATGTGCCTCGATGCACTTGGGCCTTTCTCGATTGAAGGACCGGGCTGCCCGGAAGTGAATGGCTGGCTCTCCCCAGGCCATGGCACTGTCAAAGCCTTGCCCAAACCACATCTCTTTCCGCCTCTTTAGAAGCAAGATGAGGGCCAGGGCGGCAGCCATCACCAGGGCCGTTAGCACACCAAGGACCACAGGTACCCAGGATGTGCGGCTGTGAGGAGGGCCCTTCTGGCCTGCATGGTCATGAGAAGAGACCACCAGTGGCTGACTCCAGGGTCCACAGCCAACTGCATTGGAGACACACACACGTACAATCAGGCCCTTTTGGGGATCCCAGCCTGTCAAATTGGCCCTGGTCCCCTCCATTGTCAGCTCATCTTGGGTTCCATTGTCTTGAACCCAGGACAGTTTACAGGGTCCCAGGGGGCCTTCCAAAGGGCCCTCGGGGATCACTTCTTCCCACTCCAAAATGAGGCCTGAATCTGTGTGGATGGCATGGAGGTTTTGGGGAACACTGGCTGGGGCTAGACCCTTGGTCTGAAAGGGGATCCAGTCAGCATAGGGAGAGGGCCCTAAGGAATTGGCACAGCACACCCTGAGGCTGTAGCTGGTGGCAGGCACCAGGTCCCGGAGCAGGCAGGTAAAGGGGGGCACAAGGACCACAAAGGCCAGGACTTCCCAGCCTCCTGGGGCCTGTGTCACCTGAACTGTACAGGACTGTGGCAGGGCTCGGCCATCAGCACCTGGCATCCAGGCCACACTAGTGTTGCCGCTGGAAAGCTTTGTCACAGTGATGTTGAAGGGGACTGCAGGAAGTGCTTGAAGGAGAACAGTGGCTATGCGAGAAGAGGCCAGGCATTTTAGGCTGTGAGCTTCACAGGAAAACATGGGTGCTCTGGGTCACCCCTGTTACATTTAAAACAGAAGGAGAGGGAGCAGGTCCCCCGATCTTCGTAGTTCCTCTCCACCAGACAATGGTAACAGGTTCAGGGGGACCCACAGCCTTGCAAGACAGTTGGAAAGGGGCATTGGGTGGTACTGCCAGATCTTTTGGCTCCACTGTGAAAAGTGGCACACCTTCTACCGTGAGCCACACTGGCTGGGAGATCTCGGTTTTGCCCCCATCCACCTGGCACCAGTACTGGCCCCTATCAGAGTGCTCCACTGACTTCAGGCTGAGGAAGCCGATCTAGTGCTGCTCGCTGACTGGGATGCACAACTGTTCCAAGTTCTGGACCACAGCCCCATCCTTCACCCACTGGATGTCAGGCTCCTCCATCCCCTCCACGCTGCAGTTGAGCTTCACCAGCTGCCCGAGACACTGTCAGCTTTTCTGGGGCTCCCATGAGCTTCAGACCTGCAACGGCAGACTCTGGGAGCAGCAGAGAAGCCAGAGCCGCCAGCAGCAGCCTCAGCCGCCGTGGCGGTGGCGGTGGCAGCAGCAGGAGCCCCAGCCGCCCATGCTCTGCCTCAGCACCATCTGTGGTGACGCCATACCATGCCAGGCCCGGCCCGCGAGCGAGGAGGCAGGAGGGCTAAATGTGACTTTTTATATTGACAAATGTGTCAACATTTGGAAGATCTTCATAACTCAGTAAACCATTATTTTCTAAATGAATAATGCATAATATTATAAAGTGGTAAAATATTCACTCAGGCCAGGTGCAGTGGTTCACACCTGTAACCCCAGCACTTTGAAAGGCCAAGACAGGTGGATCGCTTGAGCCTAGGAGACCAGTCCTGAAATGATCCAGATTTTGAAATTAGCACACAAGGATTTTAAAGTAGGTACTATACCTATGCGCAAGGATGTAAAGTAAAATATCTGTAATGGTCAAACAGATAAGAAATTAGAGAAATAAAAATTTTAAAAACAACCAAATGCAAATCTCAAACCAAAAAATATAAAGCCTAGAATAAGAAAGTCCCTGGATAGGTTTAAAAGCATATTAAAATTATACAAGAGTCAGTGACCCTGAAAATGGACCAAAAGAAATGATCCAAGCTATAGAGTAGAGAGAAAAAAGAATCAACAGAACTCCAGCAATCTGGGAAAGAACATCAAGATATCTAAAATACGTGTAACTAGAGTCCCAGAACAAAAGTGAGGAAAAAAAAAATGAAGCAGAAAAAATAGTAACATAAAATGTCCCAAATGTGGTAAAAGGCATACATTTATAGATTTAAGAAGTTTGCTATCTGAAGCAGGATAAATACAAAAAGACACACCCCTAGGTATATCATAATCAAACTTTTTTTTTTTTGAGATGGAGTCTCGCTCTGTCACCCACGCTGGAATGCAGTGGTGCGATCTCGGCTCACTGCAAGCTTCACCTCCTGGGTTCACCCCATTCTCCTGCCTCAGCCTCCTGAGTAGCTGGGACTATAGGCGCCTGCCACCATGCCCGGCTAATTTTTTGTATTTTTAGTAGAGATGGGGTTTCACCATGTTAGCCAAGATGGTCTTGATCTCCTGACCTGGTGATCTGCCTGCCTCAGCCTCCCAAAGTGCTGGGATTACAGACCTGAGGCACCGCACCCGGCCTATCACAATCAAACTTCTAAAGATCTACGATAAAGATAAAATCTTGAAAGCAACAACAAAAAAACATACAGAGGAACAACACAAATAATGGCTGAGCTCTCATTAGAAACAATGAAGACCAGAAGACACTGGAACTCAAAAGTCCTGGGGGGAACTCTACCTGAAATTCTATACCTAAGAATAGATGTGTCAGGATAGCCTGGTAGGCACCAAACTCAAGCTATATCTAAAAAAAAAAAAAAAAAAAAAAAAAACTTTCAAGAATGCAAGTGTAGCCAGGTGCAGTGGCTCATGCCTATAATCCCAGCACTTTGGGAGTCAAAGCAGAGTGGATCACTTCAGCTCAGGAGTTTGAGACCAGCCTGGACAACACAGTAAAACCCCATCTCTACCAAAAATATAAAAAATTAGCCAGGTGTGGTGACACACACCTGCAGTCTCAGCTACTGAGGAGGCTGAGGTGGGAGGGCTGCTTGAGCTTGAGGGGAAGGTTGCAGTAAGCCAAGACAGCACCACTGTGCTCCAACCTGGGTGACAGAGCAAGACCTCATCTCAAAAAAATATATATATATGAAAGTATAATAAAGATATTTTCAGACTTATAAAAACAGAATTCATTACCATCATACCAGTACTATAAAACATAAAGGACATGAAATGACGTAAGAAGGAAACTCAAGTCTTCAGATGGAATGAAGGCTACCAGAAATGGTAAATATATGGGGGTAATTTTTTGGGGGGTGAGGGGTGGGGAGAGAGAGCCTCACTCTGACACCTAGGCTGGAGTGCAGTGGCACAATCTTGGCTCACTGCAACCTCTGCCTCTCAAGCTCAAGCGATTCCTCTACCTCAGCCTCCCAAGTAGCTGGGACTACAGGTGCACACCACTATGCCTGGCTAATTTTTGTATTTTTTTTTGTAGAGACAGGGTTTCCCTGTGTTGCCCAGGCTGGTCTCTAACTCTTGGACTCAAGCAATCTGCTTGCCTCAGCCTTCCAAAGCACTGGGATTACAGGCACGGGCCACCATGCCTGGCAGGGGGTAAATTTTTATTAAAGTGTATCTTTTTTCATATTTTAATTTCTTTAAAATACACATGAATGCCTAACATAAAAATTATGGCATTGTACTGTGAGGTATGTAGATATAACACAGATGACAAGTAGAGCATGAAGGTGAGAAATAAATGGAACCACAGTTGACATGGATTTGAAATGGGCAGGTCCACTTATCTGCAGTTTTTCTTCTGTCTCTGCCATCCCTGAGACAGCAAGACCAAGCATTCGTCTTCCTCCTCAGCTTACTCAATATAAAGACAACGAGGATGAAGACCTTTATGATGATCCACATCCACTTAATGAATAGTAAATATATTTCTCTTCCTTATAATCTTCTTGGTAACATTTTCTTTTCTCTAGCTTATTTTATTATAAAAACATAATATATAATATATATAACATATAAAATATGTGTTATAATCAACTGTTTATGATATTGGTAAGGCTTCTGGTCAACAGCTATTAGTAGTAAAATTTAGGAGCAATCAAAAGTTATACACAGATTTTCAACTGCATAGTGGGTCACTGGCCCTAACCCCCATGGTTCAAGGGTCAATTGTATATGATTCCAAGGTTTTACATGAATAAGTACAGTATTAACTCTCTGTAGACCGTGAAAAGTTAAATATGTTGTAATCCCAGTTGAAATAACTAAAAAACAAAATAATGCAAAGAGGTATAGCTAAAAATCCAATAAAAGAATTTAAAATATTCAACTGGTCCAAAATAGGGCAGAAAAGGAGAAGCAGAGAAACGGAACAAAACAAAGCAAGTATATGAACAAAAACAGATAGGATAAGCAGGATACAAATAGCAAAATGACAACTAAACCCAACTGTAAAAATTATTATGAACTAATTTCACTTCCAACCAAGATGTAGTAACAGGAATTGAATGTACCCTTTGCCAGAAATAACTAAAACACTGGACAAAACTTAAGAAACAATTGCTTTCTGACATTGGATTATCAGGCAGCACATATCTGAAAACCAGGAGAAACAAACAAGATGAGCCCAGTGACCGCCCCAGCCTACCAACTTGAGCAAGTTTCCAGGATACAGTTCACATTTAAAAAGAAAAATCTGAAAGGATCAAACTGTTTCTAAATAACTTTCACTGCATCCTAGAACAAAGCCATAAAAAAGAATAAAATCATGTCAGCTGCAGCAACAGGCATAGAACTGTAGGTCATTATCTTCAGTGAAATAAGCCAGGCACAAAAAGATAAATATCACACGTTCTCACGTATATGTGGAAACTAAAAAATTAGATCACATGGAGGTAGAGAATAGAAAGCTAGATAACAGAGACTGGGAAGGGTGAGTGGGGGAATGGGGGGGGATGAAGAGGCATGGGTTAAAGGGTACACATATACGTTTAGACACAAAGAATAAATCCAATGTTTGACAGTACTGTAGGGTGACGTTAGTTGACAAAAATATATTGTACTCAGGTGACGGACATCCTAAATACCCTGACTTTATCACCACACATGATATACATATAATAAAATTTCACAGGTACTCCATAAATTTGTACAAATTTTAAAAATCTGACATTTAAACAATTTAAAGAAATATATACAGGAATACAAAAATATCTAGCATTCAGCAAGGGAGAATTTGCAATGTCTGGTATCTAATAAAAAATTACCAACGCATGCAAAGATGCAGTTAAATACAATCCATAATGAGAAGAAAGGCGAATGATATAAATCTCCAAATGACAAGGATGAAAGAATTTGTAAAGAGGGATATTAATAGTTATTATAAGTGTGTCCCAGATGGCCGGGCACGGTGGCTCACGCCTGTAATCCCAGCACTTTGGGAGGCCGAGGCGGGCGGATCACGAGGTCAGGAGATCGAGACCATTCTGGCTGGCATGGTGAAACCCCGTCTCTACTGAGAATACGGGAAATTAGCCGGACGAGGTGGCGGGCACCTGCAGTCCCAGCTACTCGGGAGGCTGAGGCAGGAGAATGGCGTGAACCCCGGGGGGCGGAGCCTGCAGTGAGCCGAGATCACGTCACTGCACTCCAACCTGGGCAACAGTGAGACTCCATCTCAAAAAAAAAAAAAAAAAAAAAAAAAAAGTATGTCCCAGATGTCCAAGAAGGTAGAGAAAAGATTATGTTAGGTAGCAAAATGGAAGATATAAAATGGCCCAAATCAAACTTCTGGAGATAAAAGCTATAATGTCTGTGATAAAAATATACTGGATGGAATTAGCAGATTAGACACTGCAGAAAAAAAAATTCATGACTTGAAAATACAGCAAAAGAAACTATTCAAAATGAAACACAAAGAGAAAAAAAATAAGAAAAAAATAGACCATTGGTAAGCTGTAGAACAACTTTAGGAGACCTAATATATGTGCAATTGGAGGAAAAAAGCTATTTGGATTTTTTTAATTAAATAATAATCAAAATATTTGCAAATTTGAAAAAATTAAAACCCTACAGATCTAAGAAGCACAAAAAACCCCAAGAACCGGAAATATGAAGGAAACTATAAGATGTATCATAATCCAATTGCTTAACAAGTGATAAAGAGAAATTCTTAAAAGCAGTCAGAGAAAAATATAAATGACCTTCAAGTCCCAGTAGAAAAATCAGAGCTGAGGCTGGGCGCGGTGGCTCATGCCTGTAATTCCAGCGCTTTTGGAGGCCGAGGCGGGTGGATCACTTGAGGTCGGGAGTTCGAGACCAGCCTGACCAAAATGGAGAAACCCCATCTCTACTAAAAATACAAAATTAGCCAGGCGTGTTGGCGCATGCCTGTAATCCCAGCTACTCAGGGGGCTGAAGCAGGAGAATCACTTGAACCCAGGAAGCAGAGGTTATGGTGAGCCGAGATCATGCCATTGCACTCCAGCCTGGGCAACAAGAGTGCAACTCCCTCTCGAACAAACAAACAAATCAGAGCTGGTCAGAATGAATTTAAAAAGCAAGACTCAACTATACATACCTATAAGAAATACGTTTTAAAGGCCAGGCGCGGTGGCTCACGCCTGTAATCCCAGCACTTTGGGAGGCCGAGGCGGGCAGATCACGAGATCAGGAGATCGAGACCATCCTGGCTAACGTGGTGAAACCCCGTCTCTACTAAAAATACAAAAAAAAAATTAGCCGGGCGAGGTGGTGGGTGCCTGTAGTACCAGCTACTCGGGAGCTTGAGGCAGGAGAATCGCGTGAACCCCAGGGCGGAGCCTGCAGTGAGCCGAAATCGCGCCACTGCACTCCAGCCTGGGAAACAGCGAGACTCCGTCTCAAAAAAAAAAAAAAAAAAAGAATCACGTTTTAAATATAAAGAAAGAGATACACTGAAAAAGACAGAAAAAGATACATTACACAATGAGTAAGCATAAGAAATCTGAAGTGTCTTTATTAATATCAAAGTAGACTTCAAGACAAAGTACTACCAAACATAAAGAGGAAAATTACACAATAATAAAATAGTCAATTTATCAGGAAGATAGATTAATCACGAATGAATGTCCCAATAAGAGAGTTTCAAAATATATCAAGCAAAAACTGACAAAACTAAAGTGAGAAACCAACAAATCCACAATCATAGTTTTTAATACCTTCTCCCAGTAAGTGACAGAACAACTAGATCAAAAAATTTGGTAAGGGCATAAAAGATGTAGAGTAGGGGTTAGCAAACTTTATCTCTAAAGGGTTAGATAGTAAATGTTTTTGGTTTTGTTGGGTATAAAGTCTCTGTTGTTAACCACTCAATCTTTCTTTCATAAAGCAAAAGCAGACATAGACAAAGAAGTATATGAATGAGGGCGGGCACGGTGGCTCACGTCTGTAATCCCAGCACTTTGGGAGGCCGAGGAGGCCGGATTGCCTGAGTTCAGGAGTTCGAGACCAGCCTGGCCAACATGGTGAAACCCTGTCTCTACTAAAATACAAAAAGTTAGCCAGGCGTGGTGGTGTGCACCTGTAGTCCCACCTACTAAGGAGGCTGAGACACGAGAATTGCTTGAACCTGGGAGGCAGAGGTTGTAGTGAGCCGAGATCGCAGCACTGCACTCCAGCCTGGGTGACAGAGCGAGACTCTATCTCAAAAAAATAAATAAATAAATAAATAAAAATAAAAGGTAGTGTATGAATTAGTATGGCTGTATTCCAATAAAATTTTAAGTACAAAAACAGGCCGCAATCCAGACTTGTCCTGTTACCTAACACTTACAGAACATTACATCCAACAACTATAGAATACACGTTCTTTTCAAATGCAAAAGGTATGTTCACCAAAATAGAGCATATGCTGGATCATAAAATAAGTCTCAATAAATTTTAAGATTGAACTATTATAAAATATGTTCTCTGACCACAATGAAATTAGAAACCAATAACAGAAAGACATCTGGGAAAAACACAAATATCTAGAAATAAAACATTTCTAAATTAGAAAATATTTTGAAAAGAAGGATAAAACTGTATCAAAAGCGTGGGCTGCAGCTAAAGTACTTTGAGGAAAATTTATAGTTGTAATATTTATATTTTAAAATAAGAAAAATACAAAATTAGTAAAGTTCTACCTTAAAAGCCAGGTAAGCCCAAAGTAATTAGAAGGAAGAAAATAAAGAGCAAAAATCAATAAAATGAAAAAGAGACAACAGAAAAAATTAATAAAGCTAAAAGTTGGTTCATTGTTGGTGTAGTTGCTCTGGAAAACAGTTTGGCAGTTCCTCTAAACCAGGGTGTCCAATCTTTTGGCTTCCCTGGGCCACACTGGAAGAAGTAGTCTTGGAACACATAAAATACACTAACACTAACGATAACTGATGAGCTAAAAAAAAGAAAAAAAAACTCATAATGTTTTAGGGAAGTTTACGAATTTATGTTGGGCTACATTCAAAGCCATCCTGGACTGTGGTTTGAACAAGTTGCTCTAAAGGTTGAACACAGAGTTACCATGTGACCCAGCAATTTCACTCCTAGGTATATACACAAGAGAAATGAAAACATAAGTCCACACAAAAACTTGTACGCAAATGTTCATAGCAGCATTATTCATAATAATTAAGGAGTAAAAACACCCAAATGTCCATCAAATAATGAATGGATAAATAAAATGTGGTATACAATGGAATATTATTCAGCAATAAAAAGAAGTGCTTTGACATAAATGAACCTTGAAAACATCATGCTAAATGAAATTAGTCACAAAAGACCAAATATTATATGATTCCATTTACATAAAATGTCTAGAATACGCAAAAGTGTAGAGACAAAGATTAGCAATTGCCTAGGACTAGGGGAGTTGGGAAGAAAATAAGTATGGGGTTCCTTTCACGGGCGTGATGAAAAAAATATTCTAAAGCTGATTGAGGTAAAAATTGTACAACTCTTTGAACACCCTAAAAGCCACTGAGTTAAACACTTTAAACACTATGCATTGCATGGTATATAAATTATATTTCAATAAAACTCGCCCACTGCGCCCAGTCAAAGCTATTATTTTTGAAAGTTGGATCAATGAAAACATTTTTTAAAATTTCTATAAACTCCTAGACTAATGAAGGGAGAACAAAAAAGGAAAAAACACTAAATAAGAAATGAAAGAGGAAGTATCACTCCAGATCTTATATACAATAAAAGAAAAAAGACAATATAAATAACTTCATCTAACACATTTGACAATTTAGAAGAAATGGATCAATTAGCAAAACTGACACAAAATGAAATGGAAAATCTGACTAACCCTAAATCTGTTAAAGGAACTGCATTCTTTGTGAAATAGTCCAAGAAAGAAAATGCCAGGCCCATATGGCTGCACTAATGAATTATATCAAACATTTAAGAAAAAAAAAAACAAAAAACACCAACCTTACACAAACTCATTCAGAAAATAAAGCAGGAAGAAACATCTTCCAACCATTTCATGAAGCTAGCATAATGCTGATACCAAAACTCCAGTTTTTTTAAAAAGAAAATTACAGAATATCCTAATAAAGACAGACTCAAAAATTCTTAACACAATATCAGCAAATCAAAACCAGCAATATATTAAAAGGATAACATGATCAACTACTGCAGTTTATCACAGTAATTCAAGGTAGTTTAACACATGAAAATCAAACGATATAATTCACCATATTAACAGAGTAAAGAAGTGTTGGGAGAAAAGCTGAAGGTTGGGAGAGAAGCTGAGGCAGGGCTTGCATGTCTGACATAATGTAAAAGAGTCTTAGAACATGTCCGGGGTCCAGAGTCTAAAACCCCTCGTGGCCTTTGGAAGATGTCTGGACTTGCTGGCTCCTTGCTTCTAGCACACCCATTACCTCAAGTGGCCATATGTTTCAAAGAAAATGCTACACCATCAAGCTGTAGCTCATTTGCTTGATACATCACTTCCTTTCAACCCCCACATCCTCACCACCTGTTTCTTTGTTTGATTATCAATAAACAGCATGCGCTCCCAGAGCCTGGGGCCTTTGCAGCCTCCATACTAGCATTGGCCGCCTGGTCCCACTTTCTCTCGTCTTTTCTCATTCCTTTGACTCCGCCGGACTTTGTAGCCCCCATGGCCTGGTGTTGGGTCTGATCACTCCAACATTCGTGGCACCCGACATGGGGTGACAAAGACCACAGTGAAGGAACGCTAGAGCACGTGAAAGCGGAGGATGCATCATCAGAGGACACCCAGGGACAACTGAAAGAAGCTCAATGGGGAAGCTAAGCGCTTGGAAGAACCAGAGTAACAATGGGACAAAGTAAAACCAAACATTCTGCTTATTTGAATTTCTTAAGGCATTTATTACGAAGAAGGGGAGTGAGTTAGTACTCAGAATTTGTTATCACTCTTTAGTACAGTAAAGCAGTTTTGCCCATGGTTTCCGGAACAAGGGACTATGGAGTTGGATGAATGGGAGAGAACTGGAAGAGATTTTAAAAAGGTGTATAAAGACGGAACAAAAATTCCAGTTTCCATTTGGTCAGTGTGGGCACTAATAAAGGTAGCTCCTGAGCCATTTCAAACAGATGATGAGGCAGATTCAGATGAGGAAGAGGAGGACGAGTGTAAAAAACTAACTTCAGATTCTGAGTGTGAGGAACAGCTACCAGAGAAGATTAAAGAAAAGAAAGGAAAACTAAAAAAAGTATGTTTTACTAGCCCGTCAGCTCCACCTGCTGAATTAAGTGAATGGCCACCTCCTCTCTCCCCCTTACTGGGCGAGAAAATGAATTAGCTGAAAAACTTAACTGCTCCTATAGTTGCAGCATTAAAACCTGGAGCAATTGGTGGTGATATACAAAATTCTATTCAAAAAGCTAGAGCTGAGGGAGACCTTGAAGCATGGCAAACCCAGCAAGAAGGACAGAATATAGCTAATTGGGCCACTCTTCCTTTTAAGTTTTAAAGGAATTTCAGCAAGCCATTATTCAATATGAACCGAACTCTCCTTTTGTGCAAACTTTGTTGAAAAATGTAGCTCTTGATAATAGGTTAATACCATATGATTGGGATACTTTAACAAAATCTGTTCTCACTCCGTCCCAGTACTTGCAGTTTAAAACCTGGTGGGCTGAGGAAGCTCAAACTCAGGCAAGGGAAAACACACAAGTACAGTCACCCGTGCCTGTTTCCTTTGAACAGTTACTGGGAGTTGGCCCTAATTGGGGTCGATTAGAGAATCAAGCAGTAATGGAGGATGTTGCCATTGTTCAGCTGCGCTCTGTGTGCTTACCGGCAGGCATGGGAAAGGATAAATGTTACAGGGGAAAAATATCCTTCTTTCAGTTGTCTGACAAGGACCTAAAGAACCATATATTGATTTTATTGCTTGGCTCCAAGAGGCTGTGTATAATGCCATAACTGATAAAACAGTGCAGGATGTTATAATACAGCTTCTTGCATATGATAATGCTAATGCAGAGTGTCAAACTGCTATTAGACACCTGAGAAGGCAGGCTCATTTAGCTGAATATATTAAGGCTTGCAATGGCATTGGAGGTAACTTACATAAGGCTACTCTTTTAGCTCAGGCTATGGCTGGATTGAAAATAGGAAAGAATATGTCCTGTTTCTCAGGCTCTTGGTTTAATTGTGGGCAATTTGGACACACAAAAAAGGAATGTAGAAATGGAAATCAAAAGGAAAAACCACTACCATCAATCAACAGAAAAGTCTTGGTGTATGTCCCTGGTGTAAGAAAGGCAATCACTGGGCAAATCAGTGTCATTCTAAATTTAGCAAAGATGGACAACCTCTTTCAGGAAATAGGAAGACGGGCCCGCCTTGGGCCCCTCAACAAACTGAGGCATATCCGGCACAGCCAGTGCCCTTACAAACATACAATTGTCCCCCGCCACAGCAGACGGTGCTGCCGTAGACCTCTGCAGCACAATTCCTGTCTCCTTACTTCTCGGGGAGCCACCAAAGAAGGTCCCCATGGGAGTTAGGGGACCCTTACCCTCAGGAACAGTTTATTACTTGGAAGGTCTAGTCTAAATTTAAAAGGTGTTACTGTGCATATGGGAATAATTGACTCTGATTATACCGGAGAGATTCAACTAGTTATTAGTTCCTCAACTCCGTGGTCTGCCTCCCCGGGCTGCCTCCCCGAGAGAATGGATTGCTCAGTTGTTGCTGCTACCCTACATAAAACTAGGAAGCAGCACAGTGAAAAGAACAGGAGGCTTTGGTCGTACCAATCCAGCAGGAAAAGCTTTATATTGGGTTAATCAAGTGTCTGACAAAAGACCTATTTGTATAGTAACTATTCAGGGAAAGGATTCTGAAGGACTAGTAGATACTGGAGCTGATGTCTCTATTTATTGCTTTAAATCAATGGCCCCGACACTGGCCCAAACAAAAGACTTACATGAGTATCACTGGTGTAGGGACTGCCTCAGAAGTTTTTAAAAGTCCCTTGATTTTACCATGTCAAGGGTGGGATGGCCAGGGACAATCCAACCTATTATTACACCTATTCCTGTCAATTTATGGGGTAGAGACTTATTGCAACAATAGGGTGCTGAAATATCTATTCCTATGGATCAATATAGTAATATTAGTGGAAAAATGATGAAAAATATGGGATATTGCTCAGGAGAAGGACTAAGAAAAAATAAAAATGGCCAATCAGAACCTTCAGAAGGACAAACAGATCAGACTGGATTGGAGTATCATTTTTAGCAGTGGCCACTGTTGAAGCCTCTGGCTCCCATTCCTCTTGTTTGGCTAACTGCCAAACCAGTTTGGGTGGAGCAGTGGCCACTGAAATAGGAAAAACTGGAGGCTTTAAAAGAACTGGCGCAGGAACAATTGTAAAAGGGACACATAGAGCCTACTTTCTCCCCTTGGAATTCTCCTGTATTTGTCATTAAGAAAAAATCGGGTAAATGGAGAATGCTAACAGATTTGAGGGCTGTTAATGCTGTAGTTCAACCCATGGGCACGCTACAACCAGGGCTGCCCTCCCCAACAATGATTCCAAAATACTGGCCTCTTATAGTGATAGATCTAAAAGATTGCTTTTTTTACCACTCCTTTAGCTACCCAAGATTATGAAAAATTTGCTTTTACTGTTCTCGCCATAAATAATAACGAACCAGTGGACAGGTGTCATTGGAAAGTACTGCCACAAGTCATATTAAATAGCCCGATTATTTGTCAAACTTATGTCGGGAAAGCTATTAAGCCAGTTAGAGAACAGTTTAAAAAATGTTATATTATCCATTACATGGATCATATTTTGTGTGCAGCTGAAACTAGGGAAGAATTGATGTTGTGCTACAAACAGAAAAGACTGTAAATGCGGCAGGGTTAATTATAGCCCCTGATAAAATCCAAACTTCTACTCCCTTTCAATATCAAGGAATGAAGTTAGAACGAAGTGCTATTAAGCCTCAAAAAGTTCAAATTTGGCTGGGCGCGGTGACTCACGCCTGTAATCCCAGCACTTTGGGAGGCCGAGGCAGGTGGATCGTGAGGTCAGGAGATCGAGACCATCCTGGCTAACACGGTGAAACCCTGCTTCTACTAAAAATACAAAAAAATTTGTTGGGTGTGGTGGCAGGCGCCTGTAGTCCCAGCTACTCAGGAGGCTGAGGCAGGAGAATGGCATGAACCCAGGAGGCGGAGCTTGCAGTGAGGTGAGATCGCGCCACTGCACTTCAGCCTGGGCGACAAGGCGAGACTCTGTCTCAAAAAAAAAAAAAAAAAAAAATTCAAATTTGAAGAGATAATTTAAAAACCTTAAATGATTTCCAAAAATTATTAGGAGACATTAATTGGATTCATCCAACTTTAGGCATGCCTACCTATACTATGTCTTGTCTCTTTTCTACTTTACCAGGTGATTCTAACCTTAACAGTAAATGCTCCTTGTTCAAAGAAGCATTGGAGGAACTTCCATTAATTGAGGAAAAATTTCAGCAAGCACAAGTAGAACGAATTAATCCGATACAGCCATTAGTTTTTCCTACTAAGCATTTGCCTACAGGAGTTTATAGTTCAACAGGATGATCTGGTTGAGTGGCTTTTTCTACCTCACAATACAACCAAAACGCTCACTATGTACTTAAATTGCTGTGCTAGTAGGACAAGCAAGGCTGCACACAACAAAGCTAATGGGATATGATCCAAATCAGACTATAGTTCCATTAACAAAACAACAAATTCAACAAGCCTATATTAATTCCCAAGAATGACAAGTTAATTTGGCCGGTTTTGTTGGCATTCTTGATAATTATTATCCTAAATCTAAGATATTTCCATTTCTATAATTCACATCCTGGATACTGCCTTCTATTACTCAAAAAGCCCCTACTGGAGTGGCCATTACTGTTTTTACTGATGGATCTAATAATGGAAAAGCCTAACTTGCAGGACCTCAACAGCAAGTTTTTCAAACTGACATTGCTTAAAGAGCTAATCCTACTTTAAAAACTCACATACAAAAGGCAGGGGACCAGGAATATAAGACACTGCATATGCAATTGCATTTAGCTTTATTAACATTAAAGTTTTTAAATTTACAAAAAGATCAACCCACGACTGCAGCTGAACAACACCTGACAGGACAAAAGGAAAACAAAAAGGCTGGACAAGATATATGATGGAGGGATGCACATACAAAAAGCTGGGGAAAAGGAAAGATAATTATATGGGGAAGAGGATTTGCTTGTGTCTCTCCAGGTGACAATCAGGTGTCTGTGTGGGTACCTACCAAACATCTGAAGATCTATCATGAGCCACAGCATCTAGTGGACCCACCTATACAGTGCAAATTGAAGGTTTAAGGATTGCTTTTTTGCTATACTATTGCACAAGAAGGATAACCTCGATTTGCTTTCTCTATGTCTTCTGTTAATCAGAAAAAGCCTGCTTCTCATTACCAATGGTAATTTTTACCCAGTGGTAATTAACCAAAGAGACAGAAGCAGAGTTACAAATGCTTCAGCAATGGCATGCCTCCCAGCTACAGCAAAAAAAAAAAAAAAAAAAAAGCCTTTGCTTCTGTTTCAGTAGATTTACTAATGTAGGGGTGAGGGTATGTTTGTATTTTTGCAGGAGATGAAAAAACCGTATGGGTGCCCTCAAGATGTGTATGACCATGGAACGGGAGACTGGAGGGACCCATGGATCCCAACCATGGACCAGGTTCTCCCAGTACAAGCCATGAGCCAGGTGAATCTGAATACGAAGATGGAATGAGGACCAACCAGAGTCATGCTGACATCAACCCCCATAACATGGGACAGATCAAGAAAACCACACAGGAAGCTGAGAAACTGCTGGAGTGCCAGGATTTTACCTTTTGCTGGGATTCAGAGGTACAATAGATGCTTAACGGACCAATGTTTTCTAACTGAATTCCTCTCTACCCTAAATACAAGAGACCCTGATAGGTAGGCAGTAATATCATCACCCCTATTCAGCATGAAGAAGTTACAGAAGACAGACCTCCATCCTTCTGCAACCCTTAGAATTAAGGGTCCTCTTGTAAAAGAGAAAGGGGAAATATGTAAGAAGCATTCAAACCAGAGTGACTCCATTTTGAATAAGGGCTAAGAAAAATGAAGCTGGATCACCAACCAGCAATTAAGGGCTGCACAGCCTGCAATTGCCTTGCTCAATTAATTCAAAAACAAAAAGAGGACCTTTTGGATTCAAAGTTGTGTTATGTTACTCTTAAACGCCATCTGGAGGGCAGAGATGAAAATCTCACCATTGATATTGTAAAACTAAAAGAGCAGGTTTTTGAAGCCTCTCAGGCTCACTTGAACCTGCTCCCTGCAACTGGTATTTTCAACAAGACAGCCGATGGGTTGTCTGTAGTCAATCGTCTTAAATGGATTAAGGCCATTGGAAGCTCTACACTTGCAGATTTTGTTCTAATAATTATGTACTTGTGCTGTCTCCTTTTAGTCTGCAGATGCGGAAGCCACCTCTGAAGAGAAAGCTGCCATTGAGAACAAGCAATGATAGCTGTGGCGGTTTTACAAAAAAGAAAAGGGGGGCATGTTGGGAGAAAAGCTGAGTGTTGGGAGAGAAGCTGAGGCAGGGCTTGCATGTCTGACATAATATAAAAGAGTTTTGGAATCTGTCCGGGGTCCAGGGTCTAAAATACCTAGTGGCCTTTGGAAGGTGTCTAAACTTGCTGGCTCCTTGCTTCTAGCACACCCATTATCTCAAGTAGCCATATATTTCAAAGAAAAAAAAAATGCTACACCATCACAGCTGTAGCTCGTTTGCTTGATACATCACTGCCTTTCAACCCCCACACCCTCACCACCTGTTTCTTTGTTTAATCATCAATAAATAGCATGGGCTCCCAGAGCTTGGGGCCTTTGCAGCCTCCATACTAGTGTTGGCCCCCTGTTGCCACTTTCTCTCTTAACCTGTCTTTTCTCATTCCTTTGACTCCTCTGGACTTTGTAGCCCCCACAGCGTGGTGTTGGGTCTGATCACCCCAACAAAAAGCTATCCAATCATCTTAACAGATGCAGAAAACATTTGACAAAATTCAACGCACATTCCTAAAACTCTCAGCAAATTAGGAACAGAAGGGAACTTCCTCAATTTGATACCATTAAGAAAATAAATAAGTAAGCCACGGACTGTGAGAAAATATTTGTAAAACCCTTATCTAACAAGAAACTTGTAAAGGAATATATAAAATATGTCTACAACTCAATAATGAAAACAAGCAATTCGATTAAAAAAAGGGCAAAAGTTTTGAACAGGTACTTCATAAGGAAGATGTTTAAATGGCAACACAGTGCTCATCATCATTAGATGAGCATCAGATTAATTGCAGGGAAATGCAAATTAAAACCGATAACATCCACCAACATGTCTAAAACACCAAATGGTGAAAATGAGGAGCAACTAGAACCCACATACATAGTTGGTACGAGTGTAAAATTGTGCAACCACCTTGGGAAAAAGCTACCCAGACAGAGACGCCAGAGTCCAAGTAGGGTGGGGAGGGTATCTATAGGGAAGACTATTCAGTTCCAGGTGTTGGAGCTTCAGTGGGGCAAGGAGGGCATCTGTGCAGGGTAGAGTACTGGCAGGGTCTAGGTTTCTCACCATAGGAGAAAGGCATTACAAATAGAAAAAGAGAGAAAACCAGAATTAACCCTGTGGTATGAGACTAGAATTGGAGATACCAGTGTACACTTATGGTTTTCAACATATATAACTGATATAGAAATATAAATGTAAATGTGTTTGTATATGTATGTAAATATATATATGCATATATTTGCCTAGACATGCCCACACACATTCTCTAGCTTTTTTCACTGAGATGTCATGGGAGCAGTGACATCTCAACAGCAATGAGCATAACTAGCATTGAAACATTGGCTTCTAAATACTTTTCTTCAGCAAAAGGAACCAGGATTCCTTGGAGAAATGACTGGTTCCAGAGATGGGATAGGAAAAATACAAAATGAGCCTGGAACATCTTGTCTTGTCAGGAAGTAAAAAAGGATTCAAAGAATGATGGGAACATGTCAAAAAGACACAGAGGGCCTCTCACTAGCCAAACATGGGACAATTCGTACATCAATAATAATGACAACCATAGATTTTTACCCATTGAATAAAATAGGTACCATAAGTCCTTACTGATATAAATAAATGAATAAATCAAAAGTTTATTGGCCAGGCATGGTGGCTCACGCCTGTAATCCCAGCACTTTGGGAGGCCGAGGCAGGCGGATCACTTGAGGCCAGGGGTTCCAGACCAGCCTGGCCAATATGGCAAAACCCAGCCTCTACTAAAAATACAAAAATTAGTTGCATGGGTTGGTGCATGCCTGTAATCCAAGCTACTCAGGAGGCTGAGACATAAGAATCATTTGCACCCTGGAGGCAGAGGTTCCAGTGAGCCAAGATCACACCACTGCACTCCAGCCTCGGCGACAGAGTGAGACTATGTCTCAAAAAAAAAAAAAAAAAAGTTTGAAGAAAACTGGGATATTTACGTCATTTCAAAGTACCTCCATATAAAATATGTATTACAATGGGAAAAGTAACTTTACAGTGGAGAAGTTGGCACATATTGCCTTAATCAAAGGATTAAAGTGAAAATCATTAATGAAAGACCAAATGAAATTGTATACCATCTGACAGGATGAGGTATCACTTCTGTGATACTCCTGTTCAAGATATATAACCTAAATTGAAGACATTAGACAAATCCAAATTGAGGGACATTCTATAAAACAGCTGTCTGGTAATCTTCACAATTCTCTCATGAAGTGAAGGTAAGACTGTGGAACTATTAATATTTAAGATTGAAGGACACATGACAGTTAAAATGTAATATGTGCCTCTGCACTATATCCTTTTGCTATAAAGGACATTTTTGGAATAAATAGGCAAAACCTGAATGTCAGGGTCTGATGCTTAGATGGTATTATGTATCAATGTTAATATCCTAATTTGAAAAGTTGTATCATAGTTATTAGGAAAATGTCCTATATAACATATTTGGAGATGATCACAGCAACTTACTCAAATGGCCCATAAAAATACAGGTTTTTTGTTCTGTACTTGTAAGTTTTCTGTAAATTTGAGATATAGTTTCCAAAAAAAGTTTCAGATCCTTAACAAAATGTACATACATAAATTATGTGTATATATGCGTACACACATATATGCATATATGTGTGTGTGTGTGTATATATATTGTGTGTATATATTGTGTGTGTATATATTGAATTAATGAATCAAAATTCTCTCGGAGGCTGTATAGTTTATGTCAAAGTCTTCAAAGCATTTAATATATTTCCTTATGAAAAAAAATTTCGATGGTTCTATATCCATGAGAGTAATATTGAATAATGCTGATTGTATGCCATTTATCTTCAACATAGGAAAGGATACTGCCAGCCACTCCCTGCCACTCTGCTCTTCTATTTGATAACCACAAGCACTCTCTGTCAGTCAAAATAAGTCTCTGTCACTTCAGTGTATATCTTTTAATTTCTTTTTTTTTTTTTTTTGAGACAGTCTCACTCTTGTCGCCCAGGCTGGAGTGCAGTGGCACAATCTCGGCTCACTGCAACCTCCGCCTCCTAGATTCAAACAATTCTCCTGCTTCAACCCCCCCAGTAGCGGAGACTACAGGCGCATGCCACCACACAAGGCTAATTTTTTGTATTTTTAGTAGAGATAGGGTTTCACCGTATTAGCCAGGATGATCTCAATCTCCTGACCTCGTGATCTGCCTGCCTCTGCCTCCCACAGTGCTGGGATTACAGGCGTGAGCCACCGTGCCCAGCCTGAATTTCTTGTAGACATATTTTTGGTTAAGAAGGTTGTGGGTCTGCTGATCTTTTATGAAATCAGGCCTACAGATGTCTACTCTTATAAAATTGAAAGATTTCCACAAATAATGTGTGTGCCAGTCAGGCATGGTGGCACATACCTGTAGTCCCAGCCACTCAAGAGGCTGAGGTGGCAGGATTAATTGAGGCTAGGAGTTAGTGGCTGTGGTGTGTTATGATCATGCCTGTGACCAACCCCTGCACTCCAGCCCAGGTAACATAGCAAGACTCTGTCTCTTAAAATATATCTATATATATGCATGTGTGCTAGAGTTCATTAAATGTCAAGGAAGGCTCAAGCTCATCTGCTCAATAAATCCACTCTCACAGCCTAATTCAGTATGACAAGCAAACAGGCCACATGATGATGTGACTTAATTTATGAATAGTTCTAGTATGTATTTTAAGCTTTAAATCTTCTTTTCTGAGTTCTGACTTCAAGTAAGTTGAATAACACAAAATGTATTAAGCGTAAGAAGAAAGACTGGTACATTAGGCTATCAAAATTAGAAATCTCTGCTCATCAAAAGAAAATGGATAGGAAGGCCTAGCATGGGAAAAATACAACACACATCTGACAAAGAATTTGTATGTAGGTTATATAAAAAACTCCTACAAAGAGAAAAGAAAAAGAAAAAGAACTCAAGTTTTAAACAGGCAAAAGACTTGAACAAATACTTCAAAACAAACTTCAGGCCGGGCGCAGTGGCTCACGCCTGTAATTCCAGCACTTTGGGAGGCCGAGGTGGGTGGATCTCAAGGTCAGGAGTTCAAGACCAGCCTGGCCAAGATGATGAAACCCCGTCTCTACTAAAAATACAAAAAAATTACCCAGGCGTGGTGGTAGGCGCCTGTAATCCCAGCCACTTGGGAGGCTGAGGCAGAGAACTGCTTGAACCTGGGAGGTGGAGGTTGCAGTGAGCCGAGATCACGCCACTGCACTCCAGCCTGGGCGACAGAGCGAGACTCGTCTCAAAAAAAAAAAAAAAAAAAAAAAAAATTCAAAAATAAGCCTTGAAAATGTTGACTACAGTATCTTAAAACAGTGAATGAATATCTCATAGAATACAGCACTGGGATGTAAGTTTTTTTTTAATGGACAAGACTACATATTGTTTTGAAATATATAAAAAACATGTTTTCCTGCATACTATACAAGTTTAAACTGGCTGAGACTCCTATTCACAGAAAATCTGTATCATCTAAGAAATATAAACAGTCATTATCAACTGTGATTCAACTTTGAGACCAAAATTTCCTGTTCTTCTAAGTTTTAGATAGGCTTAACTGAAGAATATTCTAGTATCACTTATCTATGTAGAACAGAATTTTCTGAAATTCATACTATAAGACAAAATACAGAAATAAACTAGGTGTTCAGGAAGATATAAGACTAAAACTGTCATTCACAGCTCCCAATTTCAAAATTCTGTTCATTAAAATAGGTTCATTGTTCTTATTGATTTTATACTCTCTAAAGGCTTTATGGAAATAAATCTTATCAATGTGAACTTATAAATTTGAGTTGATAAAAATGCTGCTTTTATCAATGTTTCATTTGACGTAATATGACTTCATTTGATAAAATGTTCCACTGCTTTAAAATACTTGAAAAATAGGCTGGATTTAAGAACTGCTAGGCATTTTACTGAGACCAAGAACTACACAGACCTTGTGAAAATGACATATTCACCATGGTACTGGCTAACTGCTCAGGAACACTGAGTAAGATAAATCACTGAGATCACTGTTCAACAAATACATACAGTACTTATCCCCATAACATTTTGCACAGCATATTTTATTGCAATACTTACTGGTGCTACTATTTTTCCTGTCTGTCCAACTTGCATGTCATTGGGAACAAAGCCAGCATCAACAGCAGCACGGGAAGCACCAACTAAGGGGAAAAAATATTTGTCATTTTTTTCAAGCTCTATTATTCAGCTAGTTAGGATAGTCACTGATAACTGTAAACAAAGACATTGGGCCGGGCGCGGTGGCTCACGCTTGTAATCCCAGCACTTTGGGAGGCCGAGGCGGGCGAATCACAAGGTCAGGAGATCGAGACCACGGTGAAACCCCGTCTCTACTAAAAATACAAAAAATTAGCCGGGCGTGTTG